>NC_041023.1:45360311-45690895 GCF_900634625.1 Parambassis ranga
AGAGAGAGGGGGGGGGGGGAGAGAGAGAGGGGGAGAGAGGAGGGGGCAGAGAGAGAGAGAGAGAGGGGGGGGGTGAGGGCAGAGAGAGAGAGAGAGAGAGGGGGGGGGGGTGAGGGCAGAGAGAGAGAGAGGGGGGGAGAGAGAGGGGGGGTGAGGGCAGAGAGAGAGAGGGGGGGAGAGAGAGAGAGAGAGAGAGAGAGGGTGAGAGAGAGAGAGGGGGTGAGGGCAGAGAGAGAGAGAGAGAGAGAGAGAGAGAGAGAGAGAGAAAGGGGGGTGAGGGCAGAGAGAGAGAGGGGGGGGGGAGAGAGAGAGGGGTGAGGGCAGAGAGAGAGAGAGAGAGGGGGGGGGTGAGGGCAGAGAGAGAGAGAGAGAGAGGGGGGGGGGGTGAGGGCAGAGAGAGAGAGAGGGGGGGAGAGAGAGGGGGGGGTGAGGGCAGAGAGAGAGAGGGGGGGGGGAGAGAGAGAGAGAGAGAGAGAGAGGGTGAGAGAGAGAGAGGGGGTGAGGGCAGAGAGAGAGAGAGAGAGAGAGAGAGAGAGAGAGAGAGGGGGGTGAGGGCAGAGAGAGAGAGAGGGGGGGGTGAGGGCAGAGAGAGAGAGAGAGAGAGAGAGAGAGAGAGAGAGAGGGGGGTGAGGGCAGAGGGCAGAGAGAGAGAGAGGGGGGGTGAGAGAGGGGGGTGAGGGCAGAGAGAGAGGGGGGGGGGTGAGGGCAGAGAGAGAGAGGGGGGGGTGAGGGCAGAGAGAGAGAGAGAGAGAGAGAGAGAGAGAGAGAGGTGAGGGCAGAGAGAGAGAGAGAGAGAGAGAGAGAGAGAGATGCACAGGAGGCTGATTTAAACTGGATTTTATCTTTGGTGCAATCATTTAAAACCTCTGTTACATCAGATTACAGGTGTTGCCATAGCAGCAAAGGAAGGAAGTTAGCGTCTCCAGCAGCCAATCAGATTCCTCTATTGTCTTTTAGATTATTGCAGTAAATAAATAAAGTTATTGATCCTCTCAGCTGTAGTTCAGCAGGATCATCTTCACTAATGATTTGAAGCCTGAATATGATCAACTGAAGCTAAAAGCTAATGCTAAGCTATCAACCAGCTACAGCACGGTCACATGACTACACCGTCAGCTCCACCAGGTTCACCGCTCTGACCTCTTCTATGGCACAAACACCTGGATGACCTTTAATGACATCGTCTGTCCCATGTAGCCACTTAGCATGCAGCCTTTGTTCAGTTAATCATCAGTGGGGACAGGAAGTGCTAACATGCTAACATGCTAACATGTTTAAGCAGGTAAAAAAATGAACCTGATATAGCTGCCATCTTAATATGTATGCTGGCTAGCTACCGTGCGACGGAGGTGTCAGGGACAGATATAATCTCACAAATACTGTAAATAATCCAGCACTCGTGGCTTAGAATCCTGCGTCCCCTTTTAATGGACTCCTGTCTGAATAATTCAGCAAGTCCTTACAGTTGGCCTCTTGTAGCATTAGCATTGTAGCTAAGGTGGAGGAGGAGGTGCAGGTTACTGTGGGAGTTCTTTTCAGCACGTTATGTGGAACCACACAGGCTGCACGGTCCTGTGAGAACGCAAGATAGCACCGCTTTGACAAATGTGCAGAGATAAGAGCAAAGGCGGTGCGGACGGAGCAAACCTCCATCTTTCTGTCAGAGCCTCACCGCCAGATTTAGCTCCCAGATCAATAAAGTATTCATACAGTACAGAGAGAGACTTAAAAGCTTTTTGGGTACGGTTGCAGTCACAGCGCTGCGTGCCTGGAATACGAACGAGGAGACGGAGGGGAAACACCCACAGAGCAGAATCACACCGGGCTGATGGCGTTCGTGCAGGTTTATGATGTCACGGTCTCTGACATCACAAATGTAAACACTATAAATATAGATATTGTTGCACAAAGCTCACAATTCTAAATAAAATGTCAAATGTGAGCAGTATATGATGATTTGGAGTCATATTAACTCTTTGTTTACTTATTTATAATCCGTGCTAGCTCCGTTAGCAGGGCTACATTAGCAGGCTAATGTAAACATTGGCTTTTGTAGCCCGCTGGCTGAGACTCGGTGGTTGATCGGTGACGTGTGCACGTCCTCGGACGTTGTTAGCACGATACTTTGTGGTAACGTTTTGTTTACACTGTCAATAAAACATCATTTCCAGCCTGCGTTAGCTCAGAAATATTAGCTCAGTTATTGGGGGCTACATTAGCGAGCTAATGTAAACGTTTTGTTGGCAGTTACTGTTCATGCTAATGCTAATGCTGGTACACCTGAGCCTTGTTGTTACATCTCTAATGATTAGTTTCTGCCTGATTGATGGATCGATGACAGCAGCAGCAGCATGGAAAAGATCTAAATATGAAGAGTTTGACCTGCTAACAGAAGGTAGCTTAGCCTCCAGGAGCCTGTTGTGCTGTGTGATTCTGCGTGAGAGTGGTGCAGACTCTTGACGGGGTTCACATGTGCTCAGGTCTATTTAGGTGAAAGCTCCTGTGGTAAAAGGTGTCGATCTTTCCATCGTTCCTGCAATCAGTGCTGCAAGATTTTCCAGCACCGCTCTCCAGAGACACACAAAGCAGCAGCAGCAGTAAACAGCAGCAAGCCGAGCCCGAGCAGGCTGACGCTCCACTGTTATCTTTTAGCGCATCGATCCTTTCAGTGGCAGGTGAATTTAGGGTTGGTGCTCCAGTTTATTGGCTCATAATTGTTTAAGGATAGTTCAGATTATAGGAATATAATCTGGAATATAATCTGACACACAGTGTTCAGCCTCACGTGGATGATGGAGGTTACAGCCCGTATGGAAGCAGCGAGGAACTGATGCATAATTTACATCTCTCTCTTTCTGCTGAAGTTTTTCTGCTGCTTCCTGTCAGTAGCTGCAGCGTGTGTGTGTGTGTGTGTGTGTAAATAGATTTTCTCTGCTGAAGATGTAAAATGTAAAGCACGATAACAAGGTGGCGCCGTCTGTCTGTCTCTCAGGATGTCCATCATCAGCATCGTTGCCAGGGAGATCTTGGACTCCCGGGGAAACCCCACTGTGGAAGCGGACCTCCGCACAGAGAAAGGTGATGACGGCGGTGGCGCCTGGAAGCAGCAGGACGTCCGCTCACACTCGTCACGTCTGAAATTTGCCAGAAAGCGACAGTCGGCTGGGCAGAGCAGCAGAACGTGTGCGGCGACTTCAGATAGTTTCTGACACGCAGCGACCTTCAGCTGACCTCTGTCCAGATCCATCATTCCTCAGCCGCAGGAGGCTCAGCGCCCCTGTAGACTGTGGAGTCTCAGAACTGATGGAGTGATGTCAGTATTTGTTGATCAGCCCTGACTTGTGTCTTCCAGGTCTGTTCAGGGCTGCGGTGCCAAGCGGAGCCTCCACGGGGATCTACGAGGCACTGGAGCTACGAGACGGAGACAAGAGCCGCTACAAGGGCAAAGGTGAGACCGCAGGCCGCACAGACTCAGACTGCACCGACTGACCATGACCAGAGGGGGCGAGAGAATCCACACACACACACGAAACCCACTCTGATTACTGATGACGTAGTGCCCGATTCATTTCAAACCTTCTGACGCCGACATAGAATTTTTCAGACGAAGTTCCCTTAGTGAAACAAACAAACCCCTCCCAGGCTGAGTGCAGCTAGTGACGCACGACTGGACTGGTAACTGCTAATGGACCACAAGCTAATGCAGTTTCAACAAAAGGGCTTTATCTGGTTGGTTTCTACCAAAAAAAGGAGTCAGTAATAAGACCCCGTTCACACTGTGAATAAGTCCGGCTAGAGCAGGATTCGGGCCGTATCTGGATATATCTGGATTGATTTCAGTCCACCTCTCGGAGGTGCGTCTAGCTGGATCGGCTTACATCTGGCTCAGGTCTGAACGCAAATGCAGCTAGCGAATCCTGCTAGAGACGTGATACGGATCCTGTTCACGGGGACAGTGTCCGGGTCGTGTACAATAGCCGTATGTAAACAACCGCCGAACTATGATAGCTTTGCCCCGAGTTTAGTTAAAAAAACGCATGACAAATGCGCACGCGGTCCTACCGCGGCCTGAACGGACACTGTATATTACGAGGCGCCACCTAGTGGTTTGGAGGACAACAAACAAGCCGGGTTAAGCTGGATTGAGCGCGGACACGTGTGTGTAATAGCCAGATTTGAACATAGGTCTGAACGTATCCAGCTTAAAGGCTTAATCTGGATTCAATCCCACTCTGCAGTTTGGTTCTGAATGTGGCTTCATTCACCATGGTCCAAAACAAAGCACTAACATGTGCAGACAGCTGTGTGGACTCTTCTTTAACGTGAATGCTTCTCTGTTCTGACTGTCCATGTTTCTTCCTCCTGTGTCTTCTTCAGGTGTTTTGAAGGCTGTCGGGCACATCAATGACACTCTGGGTCCAGCTCTGATAGCCTCTGTAAGTCTGCTGAACGTTACTTTTCTGTAAGATGGAGGTTTGTTCATGTGACTGAGGTCAGATCGAAGCCAGGTAGTGAGGGTCAACATGATGCAGAGGTAGGACATGATGCAGTCTGCTCAGCAGTCACAGCAGAGATGATGCTGATTTTTACAGCAGTGTAAGATGGGTAAGAACAGATAGTTTGAGGTGTGTGTGTGTGTCTGTGTGTGTGTGTGAGAGAGATGTGAATCTACCTTTGACCGCCACCGGTGTGTTCCTGTGTGTGTCTGCAGGGCATCAGTGTGGTGGAGCAGGAGCAGCTGGACAACCTGATGATCGAGATGGACGGCACAGAAAACAAATGTGAGTCCAAAAAACACACAAACACACAAACAAACACACACACACACACACGTGATGACTAAAACGGCATCGTCAGATCCTTCCAGGCAGCTGGACACACACAAAATGCGGACGCCATGATGGAGTCACATGTGAGCAGCAGTCACATGACCAACATTCAGAGATCGTCTGTCCGACCTGCAGCTAGGCGTGTCTGAGTCGCCTCTGTTCTACATGTGTAGCCGCAGGAATGGCGGCCATATTGTGCCTGAGCTTGTGTTTCTTTCTGTTCCTGCCCTGCAGCTCAGTTCGGGGCTAACGCCATCCTCGGGGTGTCTCTCGCCATCTGCAAGGCCGGAGCAGCAGAGAAAGGGATCCCCCTGTACCGCCACATAGCCGACCTGGCTGGAAACACAGAGCTGGTGCTGCCGGTTCCCGTAAGACTCAAACGCACCACAGAGACACACACACACACCTACCAGCAGTGTTAGGAGCTGCGTCTGACTGGTGTGTGTCCTTCAGGCCTTCAATGTGATCAACGGAGGATCTCATGCAGGAAACAAGCTGGCTATGCAGGAGTTCATGGTGCTGCCTGTGGGAGCCGAGTCCTTCAAGTAAGAAGGAACCCAGATCTGAACATGTTCCTCTGTTTGAATTCTATTAATAATGTCTGTCTCTCTGCCTGTCTGTCTGTCTCCTGTCTGTCTGTCTGTCCTCTCTGCCTGCCTGTCTCTCTGTCCGTCTGTCCTCTCTGCCTGCCTGTCTGTCTGTCCTCTCTGCCTGTCTCTCTGCCTGTCTGTCTGTCTCTGCCTGTCTGTCTGTCCTCTCTGCCTGTCTGTCTGTCCTATCTGCCTGCCTGTCTCTCTGTCCGTCTGTCCTCTCTGCCTGCCTGTCTGTCTGTCCTCTCTGCCTGCCTGTCTGTCTGTCTGTCTGTCTGTCTCTCTGCCTGTCTGTCTGTCCTCTCTGCCTGTCTGTCTGTCTCTCTGTCCATCTGTCCTCTCTGCCTGCCTGTGTGTCTGTCCTCTCTGCCTGTCTGTCTCTCTGTCCGTCTGTCCTCTCTGCCTGCCTGTGTGTCTGTCCTCTCTGCCTGTCTGTCTGTCTCTCTGTCCGTCTGTCCTCTCTGCCTGCCTGTGTGTCTGTCCTCTCTGCCTGTCTGTCTCTCTGTCCGTCTGTCCTCTCTGCCTGCCTGTCTCTCTGTCCGTCTGTCCTCTCTACCTGCCTGTCTGTCCTCTCTGCCTGCCTGTCTCTCTGTCCGTCTGTCCTCTCTACCTGCCTGTCTGTCCTCTCTGCCTGCCCTCTCTGCCTGCCTGTCTCTCTGTCCGTCTGTCCGCTCTGCCTGTCTGTCTGTCCTCTCTGTCTGCCTGCCTCTCTGCCTGTCTGTCTCTCTGTCCGTCTGTCCTCTCTACCTGCCTGTCTGTCCTCTCTGCCTGCCCTCTCTGCCTGCCTGTCTCTCTGTCCGTCTGTCCGCTCTACCTGCCTGTCTGTCCTCTCTGCCTGCCTCTCTGTCTGCCTGCCTGCCTGTCTGTCTCTCTGTTCGTCTGTCCTCTCTGCCCGCCTGTCTCTCAGGGAGGCTCTGAGGATAGGATCCGAGCTGTACCACACGCTGAAGGGGGTGATTCAGGAGAAATACGGCCAGGACGCCACCAACGTGGGAGACGAGGGAGGATTCGCTCCCAACATCCTGGAGAACAGCGAGGGTGAGGAGGACAGGCGCCATGAGTCCAACACACCTGAGAGGTCGGTGGGCTCACCTCATGTGTGTGCTCTGCCTCCTCAGCTCTGGATCTGCTGCAGACCGCCATAGAGAAGGCCGGCTTCACGGACAAGGTGGTGGTGGGGATGGACGTGGCCGCCTCCGAGTTCTACCGCGAGGGGAAGTACGACCTGGACTTCAAATCGCCGCCGGACGCAGAGAGACACATCACTGCAGAGGAGCTGGCCGACATCTATCAGGGCTTCGTCAACAACTACCCAGGTGGAGCCTCCAGCTGGTGCAGAGCGGCGGCGCCGACCTGCTGATAGAAAAGAAAACAACAAACTCTCCTAACATACACACTCTGTGTTCCAGTGGTGTCCATCGAGGACCCGTTCGAGCAGGACGACTGGGAGGCCTGGTCCTGCCTGACGGCCCAGGTCGGGATCCAGGTGGTGGGGGACGACCTGACCGTGACCAACCCCAAGAGAATAGAGAAAGCTGCCGAGGAACGAGCCTGCAACTGCCTGCTGCTCAAAGTCAACCAGATCGGCACCGTCACCGAGGCCATTCAGGCGTACGTGTACACAGCACCACACTCCACCGCGCTGCCCCAGGTCTATGGATTAACCAGGAGCTAGGGGGGGCCCTGGCACTGCCACAGTCCAATATGGCCGCCTCTGGCAGGCGTTGGGGTGACCTTGAGACCTTTGGTCAGCTTGTGCGGTCAGCCATCTTGGCTGAGGACACACACACAGAGAGGCAGTCACCATGTCTTCAGTCCCCATCACCTGTCAGCCATGTTGACCTTGTGTGGCGTCGACAGAAGATAAATGGCGGACAGGAAGTGGCAGGAAGGTTTCAGTATGAAGCTCAGCTGTCACTCACAGCTGACTGTACATGAGTCTTATTTTTGTCAGCACCTGTGTGCAGAGTGTGTCCTCAGCTATCATCAATCTCAGCCCTAATTAAACGTCTGGAGGGGCGATGAAGCCATCAGTCATGGCGGCAGAGCGGGATGTTAGCGGGAGGAAGACGAGCTGACAGCTGCTGATGTGTCAGCAGCTGTCACTCAGACAGCTTCCTGCATCGCTCACAAGATCTTTGTTTTCACGTTGATGCATAACAAATAAATCACGACCAGGCACATGCGTGGCGTGCAGCCATCTTGCTGCCTACACACACACACACACACAGGTCTGTGACGCTTTGTCTGTCCGTCCGTCAGGTGTAAGCTGGCTCAGGCTAATGGCTGGGGCGTGATGGTCAGCCATCGCTCAGGAGAGACAGAGGACACCTTCATCGCCGACCTGGTGGTGGGACTCTGCACTGGACAGGTACACACACACACACAGAGGACAGCATTAACACAAAGCCAAACATTAGAACAACATTCCCTTCTCTGTGTCCCCGCAGATTAAGACCGGCGCCCCCTGCAGATCTGAGCGGCTGGCCAAGTACAACCAGCTCATGAGGTCAGAGAGCTGCAGTCATGAGATGCTCCCTGAATGTTTGTCATTTTGTAAATACAGTTTGTCTTCAGGAAAAGCTGCATCAGTCCTTCCAGGTGGGATTAGGGTTAAAGGAGGTTAGATAACAGGTCATATAATCCCATAGGTTTGTTTGCTTCCAGTGTTTGTGGTGTAAACCTGCAGCAGAAGGCCGCTTGTATCCACGGCAGTCCCATCTGTGAGCTGCAGCATGTTAGCATAGGTGGGGTGTTATAAATAGCCTGGTAAACAGTGGACACATGGAGGCGCTCGGGGCCTGCTGAGAGGTCCGAGGATAATCTGGATGAAATGAATCTGCAGTTCTCTGTAAAAAGGCTCTGAAGTCTCGCTCCGGACACGTCGTCATCGTCTGCTCAGTCCCTGCGCTAATTGACGAGACAGGCGACCGGTGTCACCCCATGTGTCCGAGCCAGTCAGCAGCAGAGGGTGGAGGAAGAGGGTGGAGGAAGGGAGGGGAGGGATCGGCTCAGCAGTGTAATCCCATCGGACCGCTGAGGAGGCGTAGCAGAGGTGGAGGGGGGAGAGACTTACAGAGGCATTAACCAGCGATAAATGCTAATCAGTGCAGCGACGCACACACACACACACAGACACACACACACCAGGATGAACACACTGCAGGCTGCTGCTCTGTCTGGGTGATTCATCCTGAACTACATTACCCAGAAGGCTCCTTGACGGCGCTCACCTGTCACCTGTCCTGACCTAAACCAATTACACAGAGCTTTAAATCCTACCCAACATGCATTGCTGCTTTTTCTGAGTCACAGAAACCTCCTCTGAATGTGTACAGGTTGAAATCGTGCAGTCAAAATGCTGCATGCTGGGATATGTAGTGCTTTGCATTACAACACTACTGAGTGGATCTACTGGCATAATGCTAGCACAGAAGTGAACAATAGCACGGTGGCTAATGTGTAGCATCGGCTAACATGCTAAAGTAGAACTTTAACTTTCTGTTGCTTTTTAGCAATAGCACAGCTAACGTGTAGCATTAGCCATTAGCTGTTTTGTGCTGAATGGTCCTTTCAGAGACTGAAAGCCAGATTTTTGTGGCCTCACACAGCAAAGTTGCAGCAGATCAGACCTTCCTCCTTACAGACGCACATATTTGTGTATTTGTTTTTGTCTCATCTCTCTTTGTGTGTCTGTAGGATCGAGGAGGAGTTGGGCGACCAGGCTCGCTTTGCCGGCCACAACTTCAGGAACCCCAGCGCCCTGTGAAGCTGACAGACGAATGACTCACACACACACACCACACACATGGACACACACACACACAGCTGCACGCAAAGTCACACAAAGTGACCAACAAGGAACGAGCCATGTACAAAAGAAAGAGTCACACACTCATGAAAACACACACAAGAGCCAAGCAAAAATAAAAATATGAATAAACAATGCACTGGACTTTTAGGGATGGGCGCACACACACACACAGACACACACACAGAGATGCAACACAACGTGATGCACGTGCAGGGGAAACACCATAAAAAGTAATATTTATAAGCCAGACATGCACTGTTACTGTAGTCTTAAAGGAAGCGTTGACGTTCAGCCCGACCTGCAAACAGACAGAGCATCAACCGGTTCAGGGACTGAGCGGAAAAAAAAACCACACACACCGTCACACCTGAACACTCACACACTCGGCTGTGTCACACACCTGCACTCCCCCTTCCTTCCTCCTTTGGTCTCCTTTCTCTTCTCGTCGTGTCTCGGTTTCTTCTTCTCTTCACGATGTGATGATTTGTCCTCCATGCTTGAAGTTCCTTCGGTTCCTCCTGAATGTCCATAGAGTAGCTGTGTCGAAAAAGAAGAAGAGAATTTAAATGATTCCATACTAACAGAACGCTTGTCATCGAAAACAATGTGAAAATATGTGAATTAAAAAGACGATTTACAGTTTGAGTCACAGATTGAAGAGTCTGGTCTGTTTGTGCGTTGTTGTGTCATCGTGTACAAACTGAAACTGAAACTATCATTTAAACAAGTCCAAACACATAAAATAAGAAAATCTAAAGCTAGCATGCTAACGTGCTAGCTATGGCACTTTAAAGCCACTAGATGGCGCAGTGAGTCAACAACCAACCTGTGTGACGACGAAGAGCGGCAGAGTCCAGGCCTGCAGGCTGAGTGAGGAAGAGGAGGAGGAGGAAGAGGAGGGTTCCTATCGGGACTCCGCTCGGCTACTTCCTGGGTCTCAGAGATCGGCGAACACAGACACGTGCCCAGCACGCTGCGATGGGCGGAGCTTCAGGATCTATTTTCACAGAGACAACAGCGCCCCCTACCTACAGACAGGAATGACCAGCCAGAGAGACGTTTGATTTGATGTTTTATTTCTCTCTTAGCTCCTTACATTGATCCGATGTGCAGGTTTTAACCAGTGGTCAGCTACAAACATCTTTAGTGCCTTTAGCAGTGACGCCTTCAAAATAAAAGCCCCCGACTCATCAGAGCCCAAACACACCGGCCGAGCTTCAGGTCACAGTCAGCGGCGTCCTCAGCAGCGTTAGCAGCCTGTTAGCAGACACACGGCACGATCGGGCCGACCGGCCCTCTGCTGCTTTCTACCGCTACACGAAAGACGGACACACTTCAAAATAAGAGTGGCTAAAAACATTAGTGACTACACGAACATGAGGTTTCATGGCCGCTCTGCACACACGCCCGTCTAAAGCGCTGAGGGTCCTCCAGCGGCCCTGGTGGATGGGGCGTGGTGAGGTGCGTGGTTACATGCGTGCGTTTATGATGTCGACAAACTCTGGCTTCAGAGAGGCTCCGCCCACCAGGAAGCCGTCCACGTCGGCCTGAGAGGCCAGCTCCCTGCAGTTCCCTCCTGTGACCGAACCTGGAGGACAGACGGAGAAGAAGGACAGGTCCTGCATGTTTATGGCAGCTTTGAGTGACGGAGGTTCCACTCAGGCTCCGCCTTTTTTTTTGTTTTTTTTGTTAAATAGAAAACTTGATGGAGTCAAACGCTGCCCCACCACCACCACCACCACCACCGCCTTAACGTCATCACTGACCTCCGTAGATGATGCGCAGAGAGTCGGCCACATCGTCCGAGACGTTTGCACGGAGCCACGCCCTCAGCTGCTCGTGGACCTCCTGAGCCTGGACACACACACACACGAAACCTCTCAGCGTCCATTCAAACACAAACATCTGAGTCACATGACACACAGCGGTCTGTTACCTGCTCAGGTGTGGCGGTCTTTCCGGTGCCGATGGCCCACACAGGTTCATAAGCTAGCACCACCTTCCCCCAGTCCGTCACGTTCTCTGCAACACAACAAGCGGCGATTTAACCCCACCATCACCAGGATGGTGTATCCATGGCAACACATCAATGAGAACAGAGGGGACCCCCCCCATAAACATTTATAGTCCACAAAAAAAACACAGACTGAAGCTTCATCCGTGGTAAATCTCTCAGGCTCCTCCAGACCTGATGGTCTCCTGCATGAACCCTGGTCTTTAGTCCACTCCTCCAGATCTGATGGTCTCCTGCATGAACCCTGGTCTTTAGTCAGAGTTCAGTCAGGTCTGTGTGCAGGTCAGTCAGTAACCCTTTGCTCTCCTGGAGGTAGTTCTTCACTAGAAGAGACGTTTGCTTCATCTGCTGTCATGTTGGAGAGGAAACCAGGACCCAGACCCTGACCTGACTGCAGACTGCTTCAGGGTTCTTTCAGATGTTCACACTCTTCTTGTTTCATGGTCTGTCTCCACATGAAGACAACATCTCTGTGAGCACAGAGCTCTAGTTCAGCTTCATCTGACCAAAGGACTTCCAGTCTGTGTGTCCCGTCTCCAGGTGGTCAGGACTCTAGTGACGGTCTTCCCTGGTTCAGTCCTTCACTTGTGTCTCTGACAGTCTGGTTCTCTTTCAGACTAAACGTTGCTTCTCATGCTAACGTCTTCTTCTTCTCTCCCCTGATTTACCTGCAATGACCTGCGTCTGAGCGTAGACCACTTCTTCTGTGGTGCCCGCCTCCCGCTCCTCCAGCTTCTCCCCGATGCAGGCGATCACACCGAGGTCGCTCTCCAGAGCGTGAGCCACCTGTCAATCAACAGTCACATGATGAGTGTGTGCGCGCATGCAACACAACAGACCTACACCACATACAACACCTTCAAACAGAGCCTCTCACCTTCTGACCGATCAGCTCGTCGCTCTCCCCGAACACGTGGCGGCGCTCCGAGTGTCCCAGAACCACCCAGTCTGCTCCACAGTCCTTTATCATGGCGGGACTGAAAGGGGGCAGAGCACCAAGGACTCAGTCCACAACACAAGCAGGTTCTAAAACATCCAGTACAAACCTTTAAACCTGGTTTCAATCATGTTTGACCATGAGCTGTCAGGTATGAGGTTTGTACCTGATCTCCCCGGTGAACGCTCCCTTTGCCACCTTGTAGCAGTTCTGGGCCGCCACACCGATCCGGGGGTCCAGGCTGGACCGGGCCCAGTCCAGGTAGATGGAGGGGGCCGCGCACACCACGTCTGCGGGTCAACAACAAAAACAATGAAAGAGTTAAGGACACATGTTTGTTTGTTTGTTTGTGTTGTAAAGCTGGAAGCTGCAGGACTTGTTATGAAACCACCCTGATCACATGACCCTCAATGTCACTGCGTCATCTGCGCTGCTGCAGCATCCCCCTCCACCCTCCACCTCCACCCTCCCTGTTACCGGTCTCGTCGTGCAGGCTGGCGGTGTTCAGAGTGCTGATCAGCTCTCCCAGGCTCTCCTTGTCCCCGTTCATCTTCCAGTTTCCTCCCACGAAGAACCTGCGGAGCGCCATGACGGAGGAAGGAGCGGTGGAGGTGGAGGAGCAGGTGGAGGAGCAGGTGGAGGATCAGGAGGAGTCCGGCTGCTCTGCGTGTGTCGGCGGTAAACACCGGTAAACGGCGCTCCTCCTCTGCTCCTCTGCTTCTTCTTCTTCTTCGGCTTTATGGAGAGAGTCAGACTGCTGAGCGGGGAGCCAGCGCCCCCTGCTGGACACATGTTGTACCTACATTCTGTGCACTGCAGCAGCAAACTGCAGAATGTCCTGTTTTAAAATGATTTAAACACATCATTCATTAAATAAATGATACATAAAGTTTTATTTTACATCAAACCCTGTTTCAGAAAGTTTGTCATCTGCTGCTAAAGAATAATTTAGTTTATTATAATATGCACAGAAGCAGTTTGAACTATAGAAATAAACAAATAATGTTTTGATAATTTTATAATTTTTTATAATAAGACACAAAGATCATCATGAGTTACATCACAGTTCATTTATTCCATTCACTGTAAACTTTATTCTTCCATAGACGTCTTTATTATTAGTTTTCGGTAAGATATCCAGGGTGACCTTTGACCTTTGGATATAAAATGGCCAAACACACATAACAAAAGCAGCAAACTCTAACCTTTAGGTGTGTGTTGGTATTTTGTGTTTCATTTAAATCAGACTCTGCAGCTAAGTTTGTGACATTTTACAAGAAAAAACTCACAAACTCATAGTTTTTTGTAGTGAAGTTGTGAGTTTTTAACCTTGTAAACGCACAATGATGAGTCAGAAAACACCTGTTTTTTTATGTTTTTCGTTTCATAGCTTTCTTTTGTCCTCTTGATATTTTCCTGTATTTTTTATGAATGGATGGTTTGACACACACAGACTCACACACACACGGTGTCAATGCAGAATTCTATGTTTATTAGAAAGATTTTCAACAAAGATGTGGTCTTTTTACAGAGGGACTGCACGAGTGTAAAAGAACCACAACATGCAGCGTTAACCTGGAGGGAGTCAAACACAGAGTACAGGTCTTTACAGTGAGGGTCTGGCTCCGCCTTCAGATGGGAGGGGGAGTGGGGGGGGGACACAACGGCAGCCATCTTGGATCAAAAGTCTGCTGTGGGTTGTTTGTTAGCAGGGGAGCCAAGATGGCTGCTCAGCTAACACACACACATACACACTCTGGATATGTGCAGCCCGAAAAAACAAAACAACAAAAATCAAAGCTGGAAAATGACACTGTACATGGACTGTCCCCGCTACAGCGACTACATACAAACAAATGTACAATCCTCACCTAGGTGCAGTTTACAGACAATAAAAATAAACTCTATATGTTCAACATTCACCTCTGTTATGGTCCTATGCGTGTTTAAGGAGCTTACTTTCTGCTCCCTGTCCTATTATTGTTTTTATTCTTAGCTCTTCTGCAGCGCGACGCGTGGAAGACGCCTCGCCTGCTGCCACTTACACACCCTGACTCACTCACAGCCGCTCACCGTGTGCACACATCAACAAACGAGAAGGAGGACAGCAAGACGGGAAAGTCTGCAAACATCTACTGCAAACTACACCTCCTCACTAACAGCCTTTCCTCCTCTTCCCCACCCTCCTCCCCCTCCTCTTCCTCCTCCTCCTCCTCCTCTTCCTCTCCTAGTGTTCTGTTTTTCCTCCTTCCGGGACGCCTCAGTTCCACAATTTGAGGAAGCTGTCCCAGGATCCTGTGCAGACGCCCAAACCGTCTTCAGGGACGCCGGTGCAGCTCACCCTGTTATCGTGGCCGGACAGCACGCCTGGAGGAGGAAGAGGAAGAGGAGAGGAGAGGAGAGGAAGAGGAGACGAAGAAGAAGAGGAAGAGGAGAGGAGAGGAGAGGAGAGGAGAGGAGAGGAGAGGAGAGGAAGAGGAGAGGGAGATGGAGAGGAAGAGGAGGAGGAAAGGGAGATGAAGAGAAGAGGAAGAGGGAGAGGGAGAGGGAGAGGAAGAGAAGAGGAAGAGGAGAGGGAGATGGAGAGGAAGAGGAGGAGGAAAGGAAGAGGAAAGGGAGAGGAAGAGGAAGAGAAGAGGAAGAGGGAGAGGGAGAGGGAGAGGAAGAGATGAGGAAGAGGAGAGAAGAGCAAGAGAAAAGGAGAAGAAGAGGAGAGGAAGAGAAGAGAAAGAGGAAGAGGAGAGGTGGTAAAAGGAAGCAGGAAAAGAGGTGAGGAAAAGAAATAGGATGGAGGAAAGGAAAGAAGAAGACAAAGAAATCGTCACAAACGTGACAAATTCACTTCACGGAACAGAAACGAGTCGATGGACATCGTCTGATCACTCACCGACTTTCTCTCCCTTCAGGGAGTCCCAGATGTGGCAGTTAAAGTCGTCATAGCCGGCGAAGATAAGGCGGCCAGAGCTGGAGAGAGCCAGAGACGTGACGCCGGCGTTCAGGCTGGTGTCCTGGTAGTTGATCACCTCCTGGTCGGAGCGCAGGTCGTACATCTTGCAGGCGCAGTCGTCAGAGCCTGTGATGATGGCGTTCCCACTGTGGAAGAACTGGAGAGAGAGGTCAAAGTGTGAGTGTGTGTCTGTGTGTGTGTGTGTGTGAGCGGCTGGGCGATCCTCACAGCGATGGCGTTGATGTCGCTGGTGTGCCCGCTGAAGGTCTGCTTGCAGGTCCCGTCCCTCACGTCCCACAGCTTGGCCAGAGAGTCGCAGGCTCCGGAGATGAAGGTGTTCATGTCGGGGGACAGAGCCAGGGACATGCAGTCTCCAATGTGGTTGGTGAAGACCACCTTCTGCTTTCCGGTTTCCAGATCCCACAGGCAGCTGCAGAGAACAAAGATGGCGGCAGGACATGTTAGCGTAGCAAGCTAGTGCTCAGATGGCTCCCAGATTCCACCTGGGTCTTTTTTTTGGAGATGCTACAAAAACTCTCCAGCACATGAAGCTAGGCTAAAGCTAATGGACTCTGGCTGTAAATCTATAAACATGGCTGGTTTCCTCTTCGGTTGTTTTGACAGGTGTGCGTCTGTATTGCAGCTAAATGCTAACAAACATCAAACCCACCAGGTGGTGTCGCCGGAGGCCGTCAGGATCTCGGAATCACTAAGGAAGCGGCAGCAAGACAGGTAACCTGACCAGGAGAGAGGGAGAGAGAGAGAAGAGGGTTTATCGCCTGACTGCTCATTTTATAGGAAAAACAAAAAGAAACCAACATGGCCGCCGCGCTCGTACCTGTGTGTGCGTCCAGCTCCCTGAGGGTCTTGGGGCTGGCAGCCTTGATGTTGTAGACTGTGCAGATGTTATCCAGACCACCGCTGGCCACCAGGTTTCCAGAGGGGGCGAAGGCCACGCTCATCACCCAGGCGGACTTCAGAGGGACGGCGACCAGCTGGAGGGGGGGAGAAGGAGGTTCAGGTTAATGAGCGGGTTTTTGTGTCTGCGACACGTCAGGTGACGTAAACCACTTCAGACCTTGTTTCCTGTGTGGGTGTCCCAGACGAGCAGCTTTCCATCCTGTGATGCGCTGACCATTTGCCTGTGAAACACAGCACGTCATAAATCAGCGCCCCTTATCATAACATCACTTAAAAAACAAGCTCCGCCCCCCTCTTTACTTGGAGTCAGTTGCCCAGTGCATGGCATAGATTTTAGCCAGGTGACCCTTCAGTGTTTTCCTGAGCTTCAGCTGGACCCGGCCCACCGAGGCCACGCCTCCACTCGCCCCTGTCATGCTGCCATCATTCACAGCCTTACGGGCCGCCTGGTGGCCGCAAAGGGAAGAGCGACAGGTTGCAGTCAATACAAACACAAAAGGTGATAGAAAGACGAAATATGAGCAGGAGTCTCACCTCGATCTGTGTACGGAGGCCGTCGCACTCCTTTTTCAATGCATCGATTTCAGCCTTCTCAGATGCCATGGCAACGGTTGCTAGGGGATGTTATTGATGGTGGGGACAAATGTCACTGTAACGAGAAACAAGAGAGAAACAAATAACGTTTTAAATTTGTAAGTATGAACAGAGCTGACGGAGGCGGCCATGTTGGACCGCACAGGACGTTACAGCACAGGAAGTTTACTGCCTGACCTTGATACCAGGAAGTGGAGCAGGTCTAAGCCAGAAGATTAGACACAGGTGTAATCCCTTAGTCAAACAAAGGTGTAATACTGTTAGCGCTGCACAGAGGTCAGAAATGAAGGAGGCGTAAAGACGCTTCTCTCACTTCTCCGTCCTGTCAGCCATTTTCTCCCAGCTTTCTTTTTATGTTTTTATCTAAGTCCTCCTCCTCTAGTCCTCTTCACATTGGTGCGGATGGGTCCGCTGAGTTCATGAGCTGCAGGAGGGGGATGGTATGTGTCGTGGAATGCCTCCACCTCCCTGACCCAGTGGGTGTAGGACGGTGAGGGGGGTCAGCCATTTTGACCCCTTCCCTTCCCTCAGGGGGAAGCACCACGCCTCGGCTGAACATGACTTCCCTCATGTGCAGCGTCCTTGTGGGTCCTCTCTGACCCTGACATCATCATCTTTCCCAGAAATCCCTGCGTGTACAAGTGTAATGAATTTGCTTAATGCTCTTTAATAGGATACTGACGTCTGGCTGATTTGACACAAATCACCTTCCATGCTCCAAGACGATCGAAACCGGCTGAGATCTTTGTGCTAAAGTCCAGCAGGGGATCTTCAGCAGCACATACAGGAAGCCACAGGCTTTTATTTTCAAAAATCTGATACATGTAAAGGCCCAAAGTGACTCGAATGTCATTTCAGGTTTACTTCACCATGTTTTGTTTGAAGAGTTGATCGATTTGAACATTTAAATCACATCTGTTGCTCTGAAGGATCAATATCTCAGCAGACAGACGGAGGCGGACTCTTAAACTGAACTCATACCTGCAGCCATGCAGCAGCAGCTTTAACCCTTCACTTCAGCTGATTTTATGTTTACTTGGGAATATTTGACAGCTTCCAGGCCTACATGCCTCACTCGGGGTGGGTTGTTGCGGGGGCTTAAAAACCCCGGCAGGAGATCTTAAGGGAAGCTTTACCGGTCAAATCTCCTGTCATCCGATTACTGACTGCTCTTTACCTCGAGGATCAGTGAGAGAAGGAGGGAAGCGGAGGCTCTGCTAAAGTCAAACACACAGCTCCTCCTTGGCCTGCTCTCTGATCGGCCTGCTCTCTGACCGGCCTCTGATCGGCCTGCTCTCTGATCGGCCTCTGATCGGCCTGCTCTCTGATCGGCCTCTGATCGGCCTGCTCTCTGATCGGCCTCTGATCGGCCTCTGATCGGCCTGCTCTCTGATCGGCCTGCTCTCTGATCGGCCTCTGATCGGCCTGCTGTCTGATCGGCCTCTGATCGGCCTCTGATCGGCCTGCTCTCTGATCGGCCTCTGACCGGCCTCTGATCGGCCTGCTCTCTGATCGGCCTGCTCTCTGATCGGCCTGCTGTCTGATCAGAGCTTCAAACAGCAGAGAGAGACGTCTGCAGAGAAGCTCCTGCAGCCTCCGGCTGAGGTTCAGCCTGCTGCGGCAGGTCAGGCCACACCTGAAGCACCAATCCTCTTTCCCTACAATCCACAGATCACCTTCAGAGGGTTTAAGCCATCAGCCGTTCTCTGTCAGGCTGATCAATGACTGGTTTGATGGAAGAGTTTTAGAAAAAGCACAAGCTGCAGCTGCTTTCTGTGGTTTTGCAGGAAGCATCAGAACAGTTCCAACAAAATGAAGGAAGTCCAGATTTAAGGAGCACAGACTGTCTTCTGTCAAAGTTGCATCTTCACAGCAGCTCCTCCAGCAGCAGCAGCAGAGGAAGAAGAAGAAGCATGCAGAACTACACATAAAGCATCAAAAGAAGAAGAAGAAGGGACTCACCGTCTGGTCCTCTGCACCTGTGCAGCTGGTTTACGCTCCCAGGATGCACAAAGCTGCTGGCTGGCTCCTCTGACGCTCTGCCCCGGCACACTGCTAGCAGCTTTGCTGGTTGAAAACTCTCTCTTTCCCTCTCTCTCTCACAGTGAAGAACAGCTGAGGATTGGAGGGGATGAAGGAGATAAGGGATGAAGGGATAAAGCTCAAAGATGGAAATAGAGAGGGAAGGAGAGAGAGAGAGAGAGCACGGTGAGAGCAGGAAGGTAAACCGATTGGAAGGAGAAAATCAGGTTATGAGGTCAAAAGACACGAGCAGGTGAAGAAATGGAAGGTGAGGGGCGGGAGAGGAGGAGGAAGAGGAGGAAGAGGAGGAGGAGGAGGAGGAGGAGGAGGAGGAGGAGGAGGAGAGACAATCAGGAACAGAAGAGAAAAGTTTTAGATGTTGATTTGTCAGCATGCAGACACTGGAGAAAAGATGGATGGATGGATGGATGGATGGATGGTCTGGGAGGCTGACGGGGAGAATTGGTTTGTCAGAGCTAATGAGCTGAGCCCGGTTAATCAGGGTCTAATGGGATATCCGGGGATGGCCAATCTCGTTAGGGAATTAGAGCAGGTCAGGCTGAACGTGCGTCACACCTGACACACACCGGAGGAAGAGGAGGAAGAGGAGGAAGAGGAGGAGGGACCTGATCAAGAGTCAAAGTTTGTGACTCACAGTGAGACGAGACGTTTTTGCTGAGACACGACGATGAGAACAGGACACAACGTGTTGTCAGTGTATTAATGAAACCTTTGTTTGCCCCCTTCGACACCTGCAGCCTGATTTGTGCGGAGGTCTCCATGTTTTGTGGGTGAGCACACAGGAGCCGTGACTCGCTCACTTTTAAAGAGATCTTTACACAAACATCCTGAAAAAGATTCGTATCAAACACGTCATTAGGTTCTTTTGGCTTGAAACCTCTGGGAAAGGGGGTCACAGGCTGAACAGGCCACGGTCCTCAGTGAGGTTCGTGTTGGGCTTCAGGTAAATGTTAGGCAGTGCAGTTCCTCTTATAGCCACTAGAGGCTGGCCCTCAACACAAGCTAATGTCATGTTAGGAGGCTCAGAAAAAAACAAAGCAGAAACTTTTTTGGTTGCTCCAGCAGACCCGAACGGTCCTCCACCGACCTCCACCGGGTCAGCCAGCCTCAGGTTGGTTAACGTGGTGAGTTCAGGTAATGCTGCGTTTACTCCTGTTGGATTAGTCATTGATGCAACAGGTTTTTGGCTCCAGTTTGATGACATCATGCTGCAGCATCACAGACAGACACACACACACACACACAGACACACAGACAGACACACAGACACACACACAGACACACACAGACACACCGTGAGGCTCTGCATCATCACGTCTGCTTCCAGTACAGCCTGTCTGCAGCTGAAACTCTCATTTCTGATGTGTCAGATCAGGATGTATGTCTAACAATAAGTTGTTATGTATTGTGTAACGCTCCACATTTTATTCCTACGAGGTTCAAAGTTTGAATTTTGAAACGTTTTTACGTGTCATTCTGGACAGATTCCTGTTTTTTTCCACCTATCACAGAACAGTTTCTGCATGAGCCGGTCCTCCCCCCTCATTGGTCCACAGGTTGATTTACTGAGGGGACATCACTGCACAGTGAGCTGAGGAGACGGCCCCCCCCCCCCCCCCCCCCCCCCCCGTCTCTGTAAGTCCTGGTGTGTAATCCAAGCTAATGAAGTGTGACAGAGAAGGACTCGCTGACTTCCTGGTAACGAGCTCAGAGGGCGGCGAGTAACGCAGCTCGCTGCAGACAAACCCTCTGCACCTTCCTCAGGCCTCCGAGCCCACAGGAAGTGGACCCGATGACATGGAGGACTGGACTGAATGTAGGTCTGTCACACGGGTCTAAACTGTTCTCAGAACAATGCAGCTGCTTTTATTTTTACTGATTTATTTTTGACAAATCAAAGTTTATCGTTGATTGTTTTCTTTTTCAAACAAAAAAAGTTGTTTTTGGACTACACAAATATATTTGTGGGGTCATTTCGGCCACATGGGGGCATCACAACATTTATGAAGTGACAGCTGATAAAGTCAGTGACAGATACATTTGACCTGTGTTGAGGCAGCTGTGCTCCCTCTAGTGGCCGTGCACATAAACTGGTCAAACAACAGGAATCAGACAATAAATAAAATAAAAATAATTGTATTTATTTATTTACAAGATCCACAATTTGATTTTTGTTGCATTTAAAAACCATAAAAAAGAAAATGTTGTTGGACGTAAAGTCAGTCACATATCTGTGTTCAATCCCTGATCTATAGAGCTGAAAATAAAAATCACATCTGTTCAATATGTTTGCTGAAAGTATCAAAGCTGATCATGTGACCATTTAAATTTAGTCATAAAATCATATTTGGCCTTAGTGACGCCACCTCCCAGCTTCCTGTCCTCGCCGGCGCCTCAGTGCGGCATGGCGGCGCTGGCGCCGGCCGCCATCTCTTTCTCGCAGATGAAGGGCCAGTACATGCTGCAGGGGGCGTCGTACCAGCTGCGCGTCGCCACTCGCTCCAGCACGCGCGTCTTCACGATGTAGCCGCAGTCCTCGTTGATGTGGTTGTTGGGCTCGCCAGCTTCCCAGAAACTACAGACGGAGAACCAGATGACTGTGAAACTGCAGTTCCTCTAACGGCCACCAGAGGCCACTCCTCACAGACCTCCATGTTTAAAAAAAACACAGGAGAAGTAAAGATGTTTACAAACTGCGAGGGTCCCTTTTTATGATCGCTTTAAACTCTGGCCTAATTAAGGCTGTGTATGGAGTTAAGGAGGAGAAGGACACTGCCCCCTCAGGATGGGGATCGGGATCGGGATCGGGATCAGGATCGGGATCGGGATCGGCATCAGGATCAGGATCAGGATCAAAGTGGAGGAGGTTTTGGGGTTCATATTCACAAGAGGTGAAAAAAGGAGTGGGAGATCGACAGGCGGATGAGGGCGGTGTCAAAGACCCGAGGCTCTTCTCAGTCGATCTACTTCCTACGCTCACCAGCGCCCTCGAGCTGTGGGCAGCGATCGAGAGCACGAGACCGTGAGTACAAGCAGGAAGTGAAGTCTGTGGAAGACAAATGTTCATGTACTGATAGGTTAGGTTCCCAGAATGTTTTTCCTTGGTACTTCCCAGAACTAAGGAAGTGTTTAGTTCGAGAGTTGAAGAGTTGAAGAGCTAGATCAGAATGACCTGGTTTGTCCTCAGTTAAACTGGCTACGTGCGCAAAAACAAGTCAGGATGATATGAAGCAGATGTGGAAATGAACACAATGCCAGAATTAGTTGCCAAACTTGGACACCCTCTGTAGCACACACATGACGCACGTATGATAGTAGGTATGTTACACACACAGCGCAGCCTATAGGACGATGAAGCATCTGATGCTGAGGTGGTGGTATGAAATTCTGCTTAGGGCCCCGTAAAGGCTTGGGCCGGCCCTGAGCGACTCTCACCCCGACCCCTGAGGAGGGGAAGTGCAGCCTTCCTCTGCTCCAGCTCTTTCTCCATCCTCCACCAGCTCAGCACATTTCATCAAACATCTGATTTCTCTTCCTTGTTTTATAAAATATGATGATGATGACTAAAGCCGAGCGATTCCCCTTTTTTTTTCCGCCACGTTCCTTCTCTTCCTCTTTTCCTGCTGAGGCCTCCTCGTGTGCCTCTGACTCAGATATGATTTGATCTTTTATCTGCTGTTTTGGTATATTACTGTTTCGGATCCGGCTTTATGATTTGACTGATGTTCTGTTTTGGTCTCATTTGAAAGCTGCTATAAAAACGAAGCGGTGAACTCACGGCGTGCCCAGCGGAGTGCCGTCGACCCATCTCCACTGATCCTCTGTGTCGCCGTCAGTGATGCCGAACCAGAAGGCGTTCCAGTGTCCCCTGGGAAGAAGGTTCCAGATGAACGTCTGACAGAAAACACACACACAGAGCAGAGACAGTGAGAGCTCCTGTATAAAGGCTCCGGCGGGCCGTGGCGGCGGCGGTGGCGGTGCATCACACGGTACCTGCTCCTCGGCCGTGTGAATGATGGCCAGGTGAGCTCCTTTACTCTCGCAGTACGACTTGCTCTCGGGCCAGTCCCGCGTGATCCTGGAGATGTAGTAGCAGCTGTTGTTGTAGAGGTGCCAGTCCACGGGGCAGACGACGGGCGCCGCTGTCGCCTTCGACGTGGGTTTGATGACATCAGTAGCTGATGGTGAAGAAGGAAGGAAGCTTTAAAACATAAAGCACAAACATCAGGACCGGACCTTCAGACCTGCAGCTGGTCCACCTTTACCGCTGCCCGCGGCGTGCAGACTGAGCTGCAGCTCGTCCCGCTCTTTCTGCAGCTCTGCCTTCTCCCGCCGCAGCTTTTCAATATCCGCCATCAGAACTGACGCGTCCTGCGTCTGCTTCTGGACCTCCGCCGTCGCCTCGCCGGCCCCTTCGGGTTTGTTCTTGTCTGCGGGACATCGGGATATAAAAGTCAGCGAGCACAGAGGCGGACGGTCCGCTAACATCTGAGCGCCGCCACTCACAGTGAGCAGTGACCGCTATGATGGAGATCAGCAGGACGCCGCAAAGCGTTGCCAGGCAGATGGTGGCGAGGCGGTAAGGGCCCGGCCCGCTCAGCCTGGGGGCCGCTGTGATGGGGAACACTGCAAAGAGGAAAGAGCTGCCGTTAAAACAAGGATCAAGCCACATCATGCGCTTTAAGGTGTCAAATGTCTTTTGTGATAATCAGTGGATAAATTAATACATCTGGGGTCACAGTGACCTTTGACCTTTGACCACCACATCAGTTCATGGTCGAGTCCGTTCCAGTGGTCGGACCAATTCTGAAGAAATTCTATCAAAATGTTCCTGATGTGTCCACAGACCGAAAGCGCTCTGATCTGTTCTGACTTGTAAAACACGTGAGTCGTTCGAGGGCCGTGGGAAATCTGAAACACTCCACGACAAGCTGACAAAAAGCTGAGCGCTGCTGTGTGTTTGTGGGTCTGATGCATGTTTGCTCAGAGTCCACAAAGTCGGGTCAATACCTGGACTCAGCGAGTATGTTCTGTCCCTAAATAAACAGACACAGTAAATAAATGAATAAACAAACAAACAGCTGCCGCCATGGAGGCTGGAAATGACCCTTAAAGTGCACAAAAGCACCACAGAAACACAAAAACTCGAACCATCTCAGAACATGACCACAAAGAGCTGGCAGAGCGATGATGGCAAAACAAGTACACACAGCATGAGCACAGACACACACTGAACTAACAAGAAGAGACCAAACTGTCACTGAAACAACACAACAACGACAAGAAAGCACACAAAGCTACAACCACACACTCACTGTGCACGGAACACACACAAAGCCTGGACAAGAACACAACAACAAAGCTGCAAAAAGTGACAAGACACAACAATCACACACACACACACACAGCCAGGTGAAGCACGCTCTCACCGCTGTGTCCCACATCTGGCCGGCGGCTCCGCTCCTCGCGGCCGGCCGCCTCGTCATCGATCAGCTTGGAGTACATGCGCTCAGAGGCCGGGGAGCTCCCGGCGGCCGACATCCCGCAGACAGACTCACGACCTCCAGGCGCGGCTCCGCTCCGACTCTGAATTTAAACAAACTCGGCCCGTCAACCCGGCCAGAAAAAGACCCGGGACTTCCGGTCACTGCCTTCAAAATAAAAGCCATCGACAGGGCGCATTTTAAACACTGACCACAAACAATCAAAGAGGCTCAAACCCCCCAAAAAACGACCAAAAGAAAGAAGATGAACGATAAACAAAATGTTTCAGAAACGTTTTTAACTCATTCCAGTAGTTCTGAGCCATGTAAACCTTTATTTTGAAAGGTGTGTTCCGGTTTTGTTACCGCTTCTTTTACATTTTTTTTTTGCAGCCTAAGAATTTACGGTAAACTTCACCCCGGACTTCTCCCGGAGATTCACGGGAACATGGCCCCCTCATCCTCTGCTGGACATGTCCGGACCTGATGGACCTTCTCAGCTCCTTCTGAGTAAACGTGTTTTCACTTTATTTTCCGAGCAGTGATGTAGATTAGTGGCATACATGCAGACATTTCCACTGTGGAATCCTAAAAACATTCAGCTCAGCACTCACAGAGGTCACAGCAACATCATCAGACTCAAACAACTTAACTGTTTATTAAAACTAAATTATTATGCAGCATTGTATTTGGGATTATATTTGGATTATCTGGGAGTTAGATGAGTCAAGTATTAAGTTAACTGTATACTGTCTTTTGTAGAAATCTTTGATAACTTTCTCAAATGCATATTTACCTTAGAAAAGTGGCATGGCACCACCTGGTGGTCTGGAGTGAGGTCACACGGACGTCAATAAGAACAAAGTTCAGGCCAGTTCTGGTTCATGTTGATCCGCCTCCTCTGAACAGATGTGTGCTGCTCACAGTTCAGCTGGATGCAGGATGAAGTTCCTGCTCTTCACCAGAAGGTGGCAGCACATGATCGTCAAACCAGCAGCTCCATCCCACACAGTCAGACCATGAAGATGTTAGCCTTAGTCCTAGTCAGCACCTCAGATGTGTTTCTAAGGACTTTATTGTTTATTAAGCAGTTTTTCACAGAGGGTGGGGGCACATTAGGAAACACGTGGTGATAGGATGGGATCAGTGTATTATACCGTCCTCCACTGGTCCACAGAGAGCCTCAGGGTGCTGCTCCAGCTGTAGCGCCCGTCGTCCTGCAGCAGCGCGGTGCTCCGGCTCTGCTGCGAGCCGTCCCCGTTCTGTCCGTCCACCTTCCAGGACAGGGTCCAGTCAGAGGGGAAGCCTCTGTCAGCCAGGCACAGCAGCGTGGCCTGGCCCTTCTGCAGCTCCTCTTTGGAGGGGGGCAGCACCGTCAGGGAGGGGGGGACTGGACCCACTGGAGGAGGAGGAGGAGGAGGAGACAGAGAGAGGACATGAAGACAGAGAACAGAAAGTCCAGCTGCTGGTCCTCAGAGGGGAGGAAACTGCTCCTCACTGTTTCACTTCCCTCTCTGAGCTCGGTAACCACGGCAACAGACAGGCATCACTGCTGAACCGTGGCAACAGACAGGTTTCAGTACTGAAGGTAAAAAGCTCCTGAGGGACATGACGATGGTTCTAATGAGGATTTGAAATGTTTCCAATGTTTAAAAACACATTTTACACAAATGATTCCAACAACATTCAACAATGACTACATTTAAAATACTGACGTGTGTTTTAATACAAAATTATTTTAATAAAATTGGATCAAAATGTGAGAAAAACTAAATGTCAATGAATCTACAAAAACTTCCTGACTCCTGATCAATGATCCAATACAGTGATTGATCCATTTATCAGCAGCTGATCAGACCGATCCCTGTTCATTTCCATAGAGAGCCACTTTGCATCAGCAGCAGCATGCTCCAGTGCTCCGACAGACTTTATAGTCCTGACAGCTGAACACTGGATGACTGACAGCTGTCCTTCATCACAGCACAAACCCTCCTCATCAGAAACATGACTCTGACCTGCGTCCTGGTCTGGACTCTCCTCTGCTGCTGCTTCACAGGTAAAGTCCAGAGAATCAAAGTCCTCTGTCAACATCCGTCCCTCTGACGTGAAGACGCTGCTTTATGTCTCTGTCTCTGTGTCCTCAGAGTCCAGAGGACAGGTCACAGTGACTCAGTCTGCAGCACAGAGATCTGCTCCAGGAGGCACCGTCACCATCACATGTTCCACCAGTCAGGATTCTGGCTCCTTATCCTGGTACCAACAGAAAGAACCAGCAGCTCCTAAACTGCTCCTTTATTGGGTCAGTCAGAGACCATCAGGGATTCCAGATCGTTTTTCAGGCAGTGGATCAAAGTCTAAATTCACTCTGACCATCAGAGGAGTTCAGGCTGAAGATGCAGCAGTTTATTACTGTATGAGTTATAACAACATCAACAGTCAGCATGTGTTCACACAGTGAAAAAGAGTCGTACAAAAACCTCCCACAGCTAAAGAGGAACTGATCAGCAGCTGCACTCTAACAAAGGTTTGAATAAAACCTGCAGCAATTTACTCTGAAAATACAACAATTCATATTTACACTGAATGAAAATCATTTTCAAACATCAGAGTGAACCTCTGTCGGCTGATCAGTTCATTTCACACACACTGAAACTAGCAATAATTTCTGGTTTATGGTGAAAACACTCACTCAGCTGATTGTAAACTTATAACTTATATAGGTTCACTTCATTCATAGAACCGTGTTTACATCCATAAACAATCATTCTATTTCATATCAGTGAACCTGTAACCCTGTGACAACAATTGTTTGTTTTAATGTAACTAAGGCTGCCCTCTTGGCCAGGACAAGGATTGCCAGGAACACTGATGGGATTTAACCCTCTGCCACCACACTCACGGGGGCGTGCCTGTGGCCGCCCCTGCACATGACTGGGCCCCTGCAGAATTGTGTTTGCCCGCCTAGAGGCCATAGCGACAGGCTGACAGGCCATCACCACAAAACCATCTGTCACCCTACACTTCTCATTTGGGTGACAAGCCACCCTGCCTGAGGGGGATGCCCCAGCCAGGAGTGCAAATGTGGGACCAATCTCTGAGGTCCCATCCAACCCATGCTCTGCCGCTCCCTGCAAGGCACCAAGTGCTGAGCGGGGGGCCGAGGCCTCCCGTGGTTGTGCCCATGAATCTTGGAGGCAGCAAACAAGGTCAGTATACATGGGCAACAACATCCGCCCCTGACGGCCAGAACCATGATCCAATGCAGAGCAGGGTCCCAGCCGCGACCGCCTTGGGCAGTAGAGTGTCCAGGGAAACACCACAGGACTCAGATGGACCAGCAGCCTCAGCCTTGCCAAAGAGGCAACATCAGGATGAGAATGTACAGGCAGGGGTGCCTGTCTCTGCAGTAGCATCTGCTGGGCTCGGTGGAGAAAGAACATCTCCATTCCATATGTGTCAGGAGTATCAGAGAAACTCCGCAGGATCTTCAACAACCATGACATCCTGGTCCATTTCAAACCTATGACAACACTGAGACAGAGACTGGTTCACCCGAAGGACAAGATTCCCAGGGAGAAACACAGCAATGTGATATATGCAGTCCAGTGCAGTGAGGAATGCTATTGTTTTTTCAGTTTTTAAGTTTTTACCCAGACCCACCCACTGAGGTCTGTAACCACATATAAACCATGTTTCCCCACCAACAGTTAGAACTGATGAAGCTGCTTGGATGAGCAGCGAAACGTCTTCTAGAAAACTCTACAAGTCCAGACGCCTTGCTTCAATATTCTCTACGTATGATGACCTGGATGACTGAGAATCTTCATCAACATGCTGGGCTGCTGCCATGACATCCATGGTCTTACGCATGTCATGAAGTTGCTACTGGAGGAGGCCCACTCTGGGATCATAGACCTGTCCCAGCTTCTGCTTCTTCCCAGACTCTCCCCCTCACCTTGCAGGGTGGGGGCAGATCACGATCTTCCAGGACAGACGCCACATGGTCACTGTCCATCTCTGAAGCCATCACACTGCGATCACACAAATAAAAACTTCCTGCAGTAGCCAACAGAACAAAATATGCATCACTGAGTGAATCAACAGTCAGGACAGGCAGGTAAAATGTCATCAAACACATAAAAAAGCAAACCTTAGTGTTGTATGCCCCTCCAGGCCAGAGGCAGCGAAGCGCGCCATTGTCAACAGAGGGAAGCACCTACCATGAAGCAGCAGAGCAAAGTAAGAAGGTCACCAGTCCATCACAGGCAACACACAGACAAACAACCATTCACACTCACACCTACGGGCAATTTAAGAGTCACCAATGAACCTAGCATGTCTTAAAGGTAGTGTAGGAGATTTCATTCTGATGCACTTTTTGTTAAATTAGTGTAACTTCTCTTTACAATCCAATAGCAACCAATTAGTTTGACAGTTTCGCATTAAAACGAAGAATATGAATAATCTGTGGAAGCTATAAAATGATAAAAACATCAGCCAATCCCCCCCACTCAGAATCGAACCAGGAACCTTCTTGCTCTGATATCCTGAGCACCAAATAAAGGGAATATTTTTTCTCACGAGGTTTGTTACAGGAGCCAACAGAGCAGAAAGAGTTCAACAGAAGTCACAGTAAAAGCCCTCCAACCCCAGAAACCTCATCAGCTGCTTTTTAAATGTTGGTACAGATAGCAAACAGTTGTTTATTTACACAGCCAGCTGTTTTGGAACAGCATTCATTTGGAGCTGTGTCTCGGGTTTCTACATCTGCCTCTCTAGCTGCCAAATGTTCCATATGTTCACCAGGCAGATGCCAATGCTGTCTGTCAGCTCCTGCTGTTTGGTGCTGAGTAGGTAAAGGGGGGGAGTTTAGAGCCAAGTCTCTGAAAGTAGCCGCCTCCTGTGCTTCAACATAACACGGTGAAATCAGCAAGAGTAAATCAAAACTGTAAAGTCGTACACATAAAAAGGCCTACCACAACTGGGTACTGTGACAGTATTGTTACATCACTTTATACATTTATTCATTCATTCATTCATATATAACCTCCTGACTACCACTAGATTTACAGAAATCACGAATCACAAGGGATGGTGTAGTCGGCCATGTTGGGATGACCAGAAAGCACACAGCAGCTCAGAGCGCTGCGGCTGACGTCCATGTCGCAGGCCTGAGACCACTCATTCGTCTCACTGTCATAGTACTCAACAGTAGAGGTGGTGGTGGTGAAGCCATTGTTGCCCCCGACAACAAAGAGCCGGTCCTCAACTACTTCGATGCCAAAGTTGCGGCGGGGGGTCATCATGGAGGACACGTTGCGCCAGGTGTTGGTGTGAGGGTTGTAGACCTCAGCGGTCTGCAGACAGGCTGTTCCATCAGAGCCACCAACCTTTGGAGTCAAATTGTCACATAAAAACTAGCCGCTTTAAACCGCTGATGAAACTGGTCACACATTTCTTTCATGCACTTACTGCATAAACATGGTTGTCATATGCAATGACTCCTGCATCACTGCGCCGGCTGCTCATGGGAGAGATCAGGGTCCACTGGTTGGTCTCTGGGTTGTAGCACCCCCATTCCCGTCAGATCCACCACATATGTAGATCTGAATACAAAAACGGGGGGTGGGGGGGACAATAAGAAATGCTCATCTTTGTTGGCTCAAACTGGCAGCAGGGTTTTGTTAACAGATCTTTCTGTTCTCTGGTATGTTCCATTGTGTTCAACCCACCTTGCCGTTGAGTGCTGTGCAGCTGGTGCGGCTCCTCCGCTCATGCATGGATGCAATTTGAAGCCACTGGTTGGTTTCTGGCTGGTAGAACTCAGCACTGCTGAGAGGTGTGTGCCCATCAGAGCCTCCCATGGCGTAGATGCACCCGTTCAGCACAGTCACGCTCACAAACCTGCGGCGATAGTGCATCGGTGCCACCTCTCGCCATGTCCGTGTGCTCAGGTCAAACCTGCACACACCACTGGTGGCCATCAACACCCGGGCAAAACCACCAACACAGTAGACATACCCACCGAGGCCATATTACAATCAGACATTGTCTCAAAGCGCTTCACAGGAACCCCCCTAAGAGCACTGTGGCAAGGAAAAACTCCCTTTAAGAGGAAGAAACCTTGAGCAGGACCCGTCAACTTAAGGGGGAACCAGTCCTGCTGCTAGTCAGAGAGGATGAGGGAGAGAGAGAGAGAGAGAGAGGGAGAGAGAGGATGAAGGAGAAAGAGAGAGAGAGAGAGAGGAGCAAACATGATACAAACATGATACAGTGATTATATTGCAATAGATATCTATATATATCGTCGGTCCATAAGTAGGAATAGTAATTTGATAGTAAAGATGAGCAGCAGGGGCTAGTGAAGTCGATGAGCACAGGAGAGACTGCAGGTCAGTATGCAGGTCTTGAGACCTGCAAAGAGAGAGAGCGAGAGCGAGGCACAGAACTACAAGGAAGACAGTAAACACAGATTATGAGACGATATTACCCAGTATGATCCAGACTAAGGAGAGTGGAGGAGAGGTCAGAGGGTGTTCAGAGGATCGTGTTTGTGCCCCCCGACAACGTAGAGCAAGAGAGACTTCACGGGCCGGACTGCAGGTCATCATCCAGGTCTTGAGACCAGTGTGAGCCAGACTAAGGAGAGAAAAGGAGAGGTTAGAGGGTGAGAGGGAAACTGCTCAGTGGATCATGTTTGTGCCCCCCGACAACGTAGGCCTAGAGCAGCATAGCTGTGCTACACACTAGGTCTAAGGCTAACTGTACGCCTTACTAAACAGAAAAGTTTTAAGTCTAGTCTTAAAGGTGGAGGCAGTGTCTGCCTCTCGGACCCAGATTGGTAACTGGTTCCATAATAGCGGTGCCTGATAGCTGAAAGCTCGTCCTCCCATTCTACTTCTATGAATCCTAGGAACTACTAGTAAACCTGCACTCAGAGATCTGAGTGTCCTATTAGGAACATATGGTACAATCAGGTCCTGCAGATACAATGGAGCAAGTCCATGAAGAGCCTTGTAGGTTAGAAGAAGGATCTTGAAGTGTATTCTTGAGTCCACTGGGAGCCAGTGAAGAGACGCTAGGACAGGAGAGATATGATCCCTTTGGCTGCTTCCTGTCAGAACTCTAGCTGCTGCGTTCTGGATCAGCTGCAGACTGTTGATGGAGTAATGTGGACATCCTGACAATAAAGAGTTGCAGTAGTCCAGTCTTGAAGTGACAAAAGCATGGATGAGCTTTTCAGCATCACTCTGAGAGAGGATGCTCCTGATCTTAGTAATATTACGCAGGTGAAAGAAAGCGGTCCTGGAGACCTGCTTAATATGAGAGACAAACGACATGTCTTGATCAAAGATAACTCCAAGGTTCCTCACAGTCGTACTGGAGGCCAGAGTAATTCCATCCAGGGAGAAAGTATTATCTGATAAACTAGTTCTGAGATGTTTCGGTCCAAAAACAATGACCTCAGTCTTGTCCGAGTTTAATAGTAAAATGTTGGAGGACATCCAGTCCTTTATGTCCTTTAGACACGCCTGTAGTCTGACTAGCGGCTCCGTTTCTTCAGGCTTCATGGATAAATACAGCTGGGTATCATCAGCATAACAATGAAAGTTTATGCCGTGCTTCTGGATGATGTTTCCTAGAGGGAGCATGTAGAGGGTGAACAGGATCGGTCCGAGCACAGAACCCTGTGGAACACCGTGGTTAACCCTTGTACCTGTGGAAGACACATCGTTAGTGTGAACAAAATGAAATCTGTCAGATAAATATGATTTAAACCAGCGCAGTGCTGTTCCTGTAATCCTGATCTCGTGTTCCAATCTGTGTAGCAGGATGCGATGGTCTACGGTGTCGAAGGCAGCACTGAGATCCAGTAGAACGAGTACAGAGACGAGACCCCGGTCCGATGCCATGAGGAGGTCATTGGTGACTTTAAGCAGTGCTGTTTCTGTGCTGTGATGGGCTCTGAAACCAGACTGGAAAGCATCGAGCAGACTGTTACTACACAGGTGGTCGTTTAGCTGACTTACAACAGCTCTTTCGAGTAGTTTGGAGATAAAGGTGAGGTTGGAGATCGGTCTGTAGTTTCCTAGGACGTCCGGGTCCAGTGAAGGTTTTTTAAGTATCGGAATGATCACAGCAGTTTTAAAAGCCTGTGGTACATATCCTGTTCCCAGAGACAAGTTGATCTGTCCTAATATAGAGTCTCCGATCAGAGGAATAGCATCCTTGAGGAGCTGTGAAGGGATCGGATCCAGAAGACAGGTAGTAGGTTTAGACTTGCTGATGCTGGTGGTCAGCTCAGGGAGGCCGATGGGCGCGAAGCAGTCCAGAGTTAGATCAGGATCCGTTTCCAGATGTGGCGGTGTATCCTCAGCGGTCACAGAGAGATTGTGGTTGATTTGTCCTCTAATAGTGGTGATTTTATCAGTGAAGAAGCTCATGAAGTCTTCACTACTAAGAGCTGCAGGAATGCGAGGCTCCACAGAGCTGTGGCTCTTTGTCAGCCTGGCCACGGCATTAAAGAGAAAGCGCGGGTTGTTCTTGTTTTCTTCTATTAGTGATGAATAGTAGGCTGTCCTGGCTTTACGAAGGGCCTTCTTATACGTCAGCAGACTGTCTCTCCAGGCCCTCCGGGAGTCATCTGATTTAGAGGACTGCCACATCCTCTCCATCCTACGTGTAATCCGTTTCAGTGATCGGATGTTTGAGTTGTACCACGGAGCTAGCCTCTTCTGGTTTGTAGTTTTCTTCTTCTTCAGTGGAGCAATCCTGTTTAAGACTGAGTGTAGTGTGTCTGCAGTGTTGTTGACAAAGCGGTCCAGCTCTGCAGAAGTAACATTTAAGTTGGTACCCCCATCAGTACTTGGGACTGTGGGGAGTACTGGTAGGATTGCTGTCCTAAACTGCTTTACGGCGTCTTCAGACAGACACCTGCTGTAGTAGACCTTTTCCTTAGGTGCTGGTAGGTCTGAAAGAGAGAAGTCAAAAGTTATTAATGAGTGATCTGAAAGAACAGGATTTTGAGACCACACTAGCAGGTTCTCAGCTTCCAGGCCGTAGGTGAGAACCAGGTCGAGGGTGTGACTGTGACAGTGTGTGGGTTCATTTACTAACTGAGAGAACCCAACTGAATCCAAGAGTGAGTTGAAGGCAATCTTCAGACTGTCGGAGTCGACGTCCATATGAATGTTAAAGTCACCCACTATAATGACTTTATCTGTGCTAAGCACTAAACTTGATAAGAAGTCTGAAAACTCCAGCAGGAACTCTGAATAAGCAGCAGCAGGTGGACGATACACTACGACGAGTAAAACAAATTCTGACTTCTTCCAGCTTCCGTGAGACAGGCTGAGAGTGAGACTCTCAAAAGAAGTATGAGTAGACTTAGGTTTAGGATTCATCTGAAGACTGGAGCGGTAGATTGCTGCCACTCCTCCTCCGCGGCCTGTAACTCTAGGAACATGACAGTTAATATAACAGGACGGAGTTGATTCATTTAAAGCAACATATTCTTCACCCTGTAACCAAGTCTCAGTGAGACAAAGTATATCAGTGTGATGATCAATAATTAGATCATTAACTAAGAGCGACTTAGAGTGTAGGGATCGTATGTTAAACAATCCACACCTGAGTGTTCTGTTACCTTGTTCTATGTGTTTGTGTGTGTTAGTGTGTATTTTTATGAGGTTATTATGATTAATATATCTTAACTTGTGTGCTTGATGAACTGTGGGGGGACGTGTGACCGTCACCACTTCAATAACATTATTAAGCTTAGTGTTTCTATGTGTATTTGTGTTTAATGTGTTTCTAACTGAGGGCGGCAGTCCTCCAGAAGCAGCAGAGAGGTGTGTAGGACAGCGACTCTGCCTCCTAGCCTCGACCCTGGGTTGTCAGGTTGGTCTAATAAACTTGGCTATGTTGCTAGAAATCAGAGCTACACCACCCTGGATGGATGCCGTCTCTCCTAATAAGGCCAGGTTTCCCCCAGAAAGTTTCCTAGTTATCTATAAAGGCCACGTTATTTTCTGGACACCACCATGACAGCCAGCGACGGAGCGAGGACATGCGGCTAAACATGTCATCACTGGTCATATTTGGGAGGGGACCAGAGAACGCTACGGAGTCCGACATGGTTTTAGCTAAATTACACACCGACTCAATATTAACTTTAGTGACCTCTGACTGGCGAAGCCGGGTGTCATTAACACCGACGTGAATTATAATCCTACTGTATTTATGCTTATCTCTCGCCAGCAGCTTCAGGCTACCCTCTATGTCGCCCGCTCTGGCCCCCGGGATGCATTTAACTATAGCCGCTGGTGTCGGCTTTACATGCCGCAGAACAGAGTCGCCAATAACCAGGGTACAGCTGAAAATGAAAAGAGAACGGAGCAACTGGTCCCTAAAAACGAACTCCACCTTTATGTTCGGTACTGTTTCTGCCGGCAGCAGCAGCGCATCTTCTAAGCCTGTGTGGGTGCGCGCGACGTGTGTCGCAGTGGAAGGGCCGCGTGTATACGAATGTATTATAATGCTACGTACACGCCCACCTCAATACTGTATTTATTGTTTAACCTTAGGAGGCACACTTCAGTCTGTTTAAATGTTGAATAATACTTTACAGAACTACATTAGTCTTCTTTTAACCTATTTGAAATAAAACTTTATTTTGTTTTGTAATTGTTATTTAAATTTTCATGTTTATTGAAAACTAATACTGAGTGCACGTTCAGAGCTGTCGTTTGCCTTTAAAATCTACTGATAGTTTGACAGAGTAGGATACCTTAAGTCATTTACACAGAAACATGCAAATTAGTGTCAATGTAAAAACAAATCGTGATAAAATCGTGATCGTGATTTTATCATTAAAGAATCGTGATATAAAATTTTTGCCATATCGGCCACCCCTACTTACATGATAGGGACTAATTTGTGTCAGTTGGTAACTATGTCACATGCGGGGTTCCTCAAGGGTCCATTCTTAGACCACTTCTGTTCAACATCTACATGCTGCCCCTAGCTCAGATCATAGAACATCACATCTCTTATCACACCTATGCAGACGACACACAGCTTTATATATCAGTGACATCACATGACTACAGTCCCCTACACTCACTAAGTAAGTGTACTCAACAAATCAATGAGTGGATGAGCCAGAACTTTCTCCAGCTCAATGCTGACAAAACAGAGATGATTGTTTTTGGCCCCAAAAATGAAAGAGCTAAGATCAGTGCTTACCTTGACTCCATGTCACTGAAGGTCACAAACCAAGCAGGATGAATTTTACCTGAATATTAACACCCATGTAAAAGCCATTACTACTGTAAGTCTGCCTATTGCCACTGTGGGAATATATGGTCAAACTTGGTCAAAATATATGTTTGTTTGCACATATGGTAAAAGTGTATGGTTGCTCATAGATCGAGACCTCTGACCGAGGTCATAAAGCATTCTGATGTTTAATGGTTAGTTTAGAAATTCGAACTGCAAACCCCTTAGTGGACCCAAAGATGAAAACACAAGCTTGCCAAAGAGATAAGATGTACTCAAGGCCGTAACAGGAGGATCTGTGAGAACACACACACACCCTCACATCAAAGATGTGAGTGGGAGAACTTCAATGTCTTTTAGTTTCGTATACGCCCTCCACCTTGTGATTATTGAATATGCATGTTTCACTGAAAAACATTACCTTTTATGCCTTTCTATGTAAATGTAACCACACCTTGTTGTGAGATTAATAAAACGAGCCTAATGCATGGGACAGACAGAATGCAAATGGTCAGCTGCAGGAGCAGATCGAGGGGTCTGTATTGAGCTGTGCATTCTCCCTTTATAAAGGCGAAACTGAAACTGATCAGTACTGGTTTTCATTCAATGTTCTGTGCTTCGGGGACGGAGTCTGGGAATCCGGGGTGACCAGATCAGGTCACAACAATTTGGGGGCTCGTCCAGGGGATCAAAGGGCAAAAAATCATCCTCAGATCCGTCAATTGAACACAAGGGCCGATTACGAACAGACAGAGGACACGTGGCGCCAACAATAAGGTAAGCAGACCTTTTATATCTGCATTGACTACTCTAAAATGTAACGTGTCCCGAGTCTTAGTAGTAATCTGTCTGTAAAAGCAAAAAGAACATTGACTGAATGAATTTAACTGTATGTGAATGAATATGACTACAGTGAAATAACCGTATGTGAATGAATATGACTACGGTAAATGAGTAATGACTACAGCTGTTTAAGAGATAAGTAAATGATGCCTGCAGAGGAATAAGAGAAAAAGGGGTAGCAGAAAATCCTGAGTGTGGCGACTCCACCGGTGCTCTGACGAGGGGCCGGAAAAGCTGGGTTTGAGGCCCGGGGCTTGAGGAACCCTAAATCACTACAAAAAAGAGAGAAAAAGGAACAAGACCAGGCAGAAAACACATGGTATGAATGTTGGACTGACTGGAAACTGAAACAATGACCGCACTAGTTAGGCGGGAGTTGTAGTAAGTCAACAGGCTTCCAAATTACAGATATATAAGATTCTGGTGTCACGGACAGAGGCTAGTCTCGAATCCATTGGACTGAGTACCAGGGACACAGCGTGCCATATTTCTCAGTCGGCCAGAATCTAGAAAAGAAAGGAACTCTGAGACTCATAACTGTGAGTCGTCTGAGATAAAGACGACAAGACCAGAGAGTAGAGAATAAATAATGAAATAACTGTGAGCCGTTCTTACACTGGACGGCAAGACCAGAGAATAAGTCCTGTGAGTTCATGAAGCACCCCTAAAGAGAAACAAAGAGAAGTGAAGATACAGTACTGACACACACACACCGAGCTCGCAGTATAAATGGGTAAAGCATGAGTGTGGAATGTGTATGAATGCCAGAGACGAGGTGAACTGAAGCAGCAGCACTGCTGGAAACCTTAATCGGTGTAAACGTAAAGCAGTGGCCTGTTGAAGTAGGTTCACTCACGAACTGGATTAGTGTTTTGTTGTGCACATACTTTTGTATATATTTCTGATGTGAACATAGTTTCTGAACTTTTCTAACATCATAGTTTTGTTAACTCTTCTGAGCACAGTTTTGCAAATAACACATTATTATTAAGCTTTAGTTTTAATTTTCGCGTAATCACTTGACTGAGACTTTGATGACTGACGACATGGACGGAGATTTTAACAGAGACACTGTTGATGATGGGTGGGGTCCGAACAGCCCACTAAAAACAGTAGAAGCTCAACTGATTATTTTAGAGAAAGCGCTGCATCAGGCTTTTGACTCTAAAACCGCATCTGAAGAGATGACTCAGATGAGGGAGGCAGTCATTAATTTGCTGGGAGAAATAGGCCGTGGCATGAAAGATAGAGGTTGTTTACAGAAGGAGTTTTGGAGAAAGGAGGGTGAAGCGAAGGCAGAGAGGGAGAAGGCCAGGAAGAGTGCAGAGCAGTGTGGCTGGTCTAAGAAAGGGAGATTTAAGAGGGAGCAGGAAAAAGCAGAGGAGAAGAGAGCTCAGTGGGCGCGATGGGCTTTGATAGGTCAGGGTGTAACTCACCTCATGACTGAGAAGCCCAAAACACAGGATGCCAAAGCAGAAAAACATAAAGATCCCCCACCGTATACACCACCCCCTCCTACTGCACCACCATCCTCTCATTCATCTGCTGGATTATATCCAGTTTTACAAATAACTCAAGGCACACTGGCCATAACAGACATGCCTGATTCCCCTGAGGCGTGGTCTGATGACAGCTCTCACACGTCCCAAGTGAGTAGTGTGTCTGCTTTACCCTCGGGAGTTAGCACCCGTGAAGGGCCTCCAGAGGCCCCTGACCTCTCACCTTTCCAGCTGCGAAAGGACAGAGAACTGAGCTGCGACGGAGCACTATGTGTTGCAGCTGAAGCCCCGCTGTCACACAGAACACAGACACCAGACATTGTGAACACAAAGCAGGGAGAAATAGACAAGGTGCAACAGTTGCAGGAAGAATTAAAGGAGTTGCGGGCTGCTATGGCTCAGGACTTAACACCACACACATATGCACACGCTAACCCCCAATTTGGAGACGCTACACTTCACGTGGGAGGCGTGTGGAAAGATGGATCACAGGAAGGGAGGACAGCTGGAATTCAGATGCAGGTCGAGGGTGTTTGGTCCGCGGAGCAGGGAGACATGTTTGATCTATTACAGAGACATGCCAAGGCTACTGAGGAGTGGTTGAAAACACATGAAGCTGAACACAGCACACAGAAGCAGAACACACCACATGACAACTAGATCTCAAGGACATGATAACACACAGACACTCAACTATCAGTTACCACTGATTCAAACTGAACACCAGATCAAATATCGTCCATTCCCACTAGGTGATGTACAGGCACTAGTGGATAAATTACCTCCAGTGGCCGAAGGTGGAGCAATGTGGCTGAGTCAACTTGACAGTCTGACAGCAGGCCACAGACTCGCTCTAGGTGATTTTCGGGCCGTTATTTCTAGGTGTCTTACAGCTTCAGAAGTGAGGGACATAGAGGAGGACGCCGCCACTACTAGACAGAGAGATGACACACCTTTCACTCAGGTCAGCACTGAAATAGGCAGAGCACTAAGACATAAATATCCTCTGCCTGCTGGAGCCGCCGTTCCCACTTTGAGATGGGACCCCAAACAGAGTCCAAGAGAATATCTTAATCAAAGCAAAGACACATGGATCAAACACACCGGGTGCCACCCTGGTAACCCAGGCATTCAGAGGGTGTGGTACAGGACCGCCGTCCTAAACGGGGTTCCTGAGACTGTAAAAACTGCCATGGATAATAACCCAGACATGGCAGGGTGTGATTCCAGTGTGTGGGAGAGACATCTAGTACATCACTTGGCACGTGCCCAAGACGCAGCACAAGCTGACAGTAAAGATGTCCAGGATTTGCAAGCACAATTATTGAAACTGCAATTGACTGAGGCCAGACAGAAGGCCAATGACAAAAAGAAAGATAAAAATAATAAAGTCATGGTTGTCACTGAAAGCTCTGACGCACCTCCTGGCACACCTTGGGTGCCTCCATCACCTTATTCTCCTGATTATCAGCAGCCTACGGGGTCCTACAGGGGGTACGGATCAGGGAGGGGCAGATGGAGAGACAGGCGCGGAAGGGGTGGAACACTTAGGGGACAGCCGAGGGGAGACCCAAGTCGTGACCGCTGCTATTACTGTGAGGAGTTGGGACACTGGGCCAAAGACTGTCCACACAGACAGGGACAGTATGCCCGAGGACGTGCAGCGTCTGGTCCACGGAGGGCTTCCTCCCGCCCCCCAGGACCTCCATTCACTGGACAGTTTCCTGTTTCCGGCTGGGAACAGTGGGATTGTGACTTCTCACAACAATGACACACCCCACAGAGCAGCTCAGATTACATCGGCACGGCAGAATACTGGGGAGAGACATCCTGAAACTCCCCAGAACCCAGGAATCCTTTCTGCCTACCTGCGGTGGAAGCCCTGGATAGCGCAGGTCGAACCATATGTTTCTCCCCCTGACCCCCTCATGTGACTCTATTTTATGACAGGCAGCAAACTGATTGGTACCATGAGAAGTTTGCGCACTCCCTAGAGGGACAGGACTGGTCTATTACAGTCCGAGACATTTTTGTGGCACCTGAGGGCGTGGCAGCCGGTGTGGACCTCACTCCAGAACAAATGTCTTGGTACATGATGAGTGACGAAGGGCATCCCCACGTCTCATTAGCCGTACATCCAAACCACCAGGCCAAAGAACTAGGTGGCATGGTTAAACGTGCCATGGGGCAATCAGACTGGCAACCCACACCTTTACCTCAAATCATGTATTCTCCATCTGCTAAAGCATACAAAATAACTGTTTCAACTATGAACACTGTCACTCTGGCACATGAACTGCTTGCTAGACATCATGGTAGAGAGAAAACTGATCATCCTCTGGCACAGGCTGTGATTGACAGCTTGCCACCACATTTATGGGCAGACGGCCCCACTGACGTGGGTCTGGTGGACTGTGAACCTGTGACGTTTCAGATTAACACACCAGGCCCTTTATGGATACCACAGTATCCACACAAGCCAGCAGCCGGAGCTGGCATTGCAGATACTATTCATGGACTTTTTGAAAATGGCGTGCTGGAACTCTCTCACTCAGACTGGAATACTCCCATCCTACCTGTAGAAAAGAAAGGGACAGGTAAATATCGCATGGCACATGATCTGAGGGACATTAACGCTGTACTGTCAACCCCCACGGTACCAGTTCCGAATCCATACGTGGCATTGGCCCAACTGGATCCTTCACAGAGCTGGTTCACCTGCATAGATTTAGCTAATGCTTTCTTTTGTCTCCCTCTGGCACCTGAATGCAGAGACATTTTCTCATTCACATATCAGGGAACACAGTATCGCTACACCAGGCTACCTCAAGGGTTTGCGCTCTCCCCCGGTATTTTTAATCAGGTTTTGAAACAGATACTCAGTCACTGCACCCTCCCAGAAAACACTACACTCATTCAGTACGTTGATGACCTTCTTATCGCAGCTCCAACGGCAGCAATCTGCCTGGATGCCACGCAGGCTGTTTTGCAACATCTGGCCAAAGCTGGTTTTAAGGTCAGCAAATCTAAACTCCAATTAGTCAGGAAACAAGTTGCTTTCTTAGGACGCATTGTTTCACAAAAGGGAGTCAGCATATCGCCTTCGCACAAATCTACCATTTTGCATCATCCGCGTCCTGACAAAGTGAAGGACATGCTCTCATTTCTCGGTCTGACTGGCTACAGTAGAAACTTTGTTGCTAACTACACTGGCCTCACACAACCTCTCAGAGACCTTGTCAAAGAACATGGCATGCGTAATGTGTCAGCTCGCCTAAATTGGACGCAGGCCGCGGAACAAGCATTCATTGCTCTTAAACAATCTTTGGCCACTGCAGCAGAACTAGCCTCACCTGATTACACTTTACCTTTCTATTTGGATGTCTCTGGAACGGATGCCTGCATCAATGGCATCCTGTTCCAGAGAAAAGGGGGAGAGAGAGTAATACTGATGTACATCGGTGCCCCCCTGGACAACATGGAGAAAAGACACCCTCAGTGCACACAACACGCAGCAGGAATAGCTAAGCTAATTCAAAAAACCGCACACATGGTCATGGGACACCAGCTGTATGTACTGACAACACATAGTGTAGTGGCATATGTAAACTCAGAGACATTCACACTCACCTCATTGAGACAGAGGAGGTTGAGCAAGATTTTAGAAGCACCAAACATCACCTTCACACATGAGGGCATCAACATGGCAGACCAGATAGGAGCTGGAGAGCCACACACATGTGTAGAGAGGGTAACCAGAGAAGAAAAGGTCAGAGTCGATTTACAAGCCACACCTCTTTCACAGGCCAGAAATCTGTTCACAGATGGGTGCTGTCTTAGACATGACACAGAAGGACTCAGAGCAGCATACGCAGTTGTTGAAGACACAGGGGAAGAAATGAGAACACTGAAAGCAGAAAGATTAGAGGGACAGCAGTCAGCGCAGAGAGCCGAGGTGAGGGCAGTGATTGAGGCACTAAAGATAGGTCGAGGACAGGACATCAATGTTTTTACTGACTCAGCATATGCGGCAGGAGCAGTGCATGTGGAATTAGGGCAATGGCTGAGAGCAGGTTTTCTCACTGCAACTAACAAACCTATACGGCATGAGGCTGAAATGAGAGAGCTTGCTGAAGCTCTGTTGTTGCCTAGCAAAGTGGCTGTGATTAAGTGCAAAGGTCATGGAGCAGGAACTGACAGGGTCACAAGAGGAAACAATGCAGCAGATCAGGCAGCAAAACAGGCAGCAGGCTATGTTGAGCGAATGATTTTTATGTGTTCAGAAACAGACTTGCCTCCCCCTGTTGATTGGACTGATTTGATGCAATTGCAAAACAAAGCCTCTCCACAGGAAAAAAACACTGTGGAAAGCTAGAGGGGCGACTGACACAGGAGGAGTATGGAGAGGGCCTGACGGACGCCCCATACTGCCACCTGGACTGAGACAGACTGCCATGGAGGAAGCGCATGGGGTAGGCCATGTGGGGTGTCGTGACAAACTGTCATTAAATTTCTGATTAACACTTACATTCCTAGACATGGTTAACCGAAAAAAAAAAAAAAAGAAGCATGCTTTTGGTACTGTTTATCATCCACAATCTCAAGGAAAGGTGGAAAGGATGAATCAAACCTAAAACAAAAATTGGCTAAAATCTGTGCACAGACCAAATTTATATGGGTTCAAGTATTATCTATTGTATTGATGTTCTGGTAATAACGCCATATAATCTACACCCTATGAGCTTCTTACAGGTCGACAGTTTCCTGGACCAGCTGGCCGGCTGAGACTGAAGAAGCATGCAGTATGGTATTAATATAAACCATAATATAATGAATTTGAAGCTTTGGTGTTAGAATTTGTATTACAGGAGAAAGGAGAGATGGTGAGTCCAGAAGGAGCCACACACAGCCGAGTGGGTCCTCCTGAAGGTGATAAAAGGAAGTGGTCGGAGAACGAGGTGGACAGGTCCCTATCAGGTGACGGAACGCACCTCTCACGCGGTTCGGCTGAGAGGAAAGGGGGACACCTGGTATCACTGGAGCCAGTGCGCAGGCGCAGAGGAGCCTCAACGCTCTCTACAGGACGTCCAAACTGATCTGAGGGCACAGAAGTCTGAATCGGCTGATTCAGACACAGATCCTGTCACAAAAGGGGCAGAATAATCCCCTGACAGAGATCAAGGGTCCCGGGTAGTCTAACCCCAGGGATCCGAAGAAAGAAGACACATCCTGAGGACGAGAGGACCAGAGGACCTGACGGGGGCTGGATGGACGAGGCAGACGGACCGAGACCCACCCGTGGACGGCTGAATGACACACTTTTGAACATTCTTACTGTAGGATAATTTTCATTATATTTGAGTTGTTAGGAGTATCTGGGGGCGGGAACGGTGAAAGACCGACCGATTAAAATACCCCCACATACTATGATGTATAACATGTATTTGTTTTCTTGTTAGGATAACCATATTAGGGTTGTTCATAATTTTTTTGATCTATTGGTTACACTGCGAGTTCCCTGGACAGAGGTGTAATACTACATATTCATTTTTATATTAATCTTTATACTGTTCTACTTGTTACTTATATTATTCTTATATTATCCCATTGTTGGCAGAAGACTTGGAGGACGATCTGATTTTCAATGCAGGGATTTAAACGTTGCCATCACGTTTCGTTTTATGCACACACATGATATGTTTTTAATACACTACATTCTCACAGAGTTTTTCTTTTTTGCACCTTCATTTATGGTTTTGACACACATACGCACACGCCGGGTGTTTGGACATTTACTCACAGTGTTGTTATATATAGATGTCACTTTTACCCATAGTTTTGTTTGATTACACACAGTGTTTTCTATCTGCTGATGTGACCGTTTGTTGTTTCTTTTGCTTATTTTGTGTTGGACTCTTAGTAGAGTCCAAAAGGGGGAATTGTGGGAATATATGGTCAAACTTGGTCAAAATATATGTTTGTTTGCACATATGGTAAAAGTGTATGGTTGCTCATAGATCGAGACCTCTGACTGAGGTCATAAAGCATTCTGATGTTTAATGGTTAGTTTAGAAATTCGAACTGCAAACCCCTTAGTGGACCCAAAGATGAAAACACAAGCTTGCCAAAGAGATAAGATGTACTCAAGGCCGTAACAGGAGGATCTGTGAGAACACACACACACCCTCACATCAAAGATGTGAGTGGGAGAACTTCAATGTCTTTTAGTTTCGTATACGCCCTCCACCTTGTGATTATTGAATATGCATGTTTCACTGAAAAACATTACCTTTTATGCCTTTCTATGTAAATGTAACCACACCTTGTTGTGAGATTAATAAAACGAGCCTAATGCATGGGACAGACAGAATGCAAATGGTCAGCTGCAGGAGCAGATCGAGGGGTCTGTATTGAGCTGTGCATTCTCCCTTTATAAAGGCGAAACTGAAACTGATCAGTACTGGTTTTCATTCAATGTTCTGTGCTTCGGGGACGGAGTCTGGGAATCCGGGTTGACCAGATTAGGTCACAACACCACCTAAAAAACATTGCTAGGATCAAGGGCTTTCTGTCCCAACAAGACAGAGAAAAACTTCATGCATTCATTTTCAGTAGGCTAGATTACTGTAACGGCGTCCTCACAGGTATTAGCAAAAAATCAGTCAGGCAGCTGCAGCTGGTCCAAAATACTGCTGCTAGAGTTCTGAGTAACACCAGGAAACTGGACCACATCACACCGGTCCTCAAATCACTGCACTGGCTTCCTGTGGTTCAAAGGATCCATTTCAAAACTTTCCTCCTGGTTTACAAAGCACTGAATGGTCTTGGACCAAAACACATCCTGGACTTATTGGTTCCCTATGAACCATCCAGACCCCTGAGATCATCAGGCACAGGCCTACTGCGTGTACCCAGGGTCAGGACCAAACAGAGTGAAGAAGGATTCAGTTGTTCTGTCACTTTAAGTCAGGCCTGAAAACACTGTTTACTGCAGTTCTCTAAAAATTCTCTAACTCTGCTCATGTAATCATCCTGATTTTATTTGATGATTTTATTCTTTTTATGATTGAATTTCCTTCTTAATTTAATGTTTTAAAATGTTTTTATTCTGTGATTTCATCCTATGTAAAGCACTCTGAATTGCCTTGTGTATGAATTGTGCTATATAAATAAAGCTTGCCTTGCCAAAAGCTGCTGTTGCATTTCTAAAGAAGAACAGGTTGAAGGTGATTAAACGGCCGAGTATGTCTCCTGATCTGAACCCAGTCAACACCTGTGGGGAATTCTGAAGCCACAAGTTGAGCATCGCTCTCCATCCAGCATCCAGGCTCTAAAAGAGGTTATTCTTGAAGAATGGAAAAAGACAGATGTTGCAATATGTCACCAACTTGTTCATTCCATGCCTAGAAAACTTGGTGCTGTCCTTAAAAATCACGGTGCTCATACAAAACACTAGATGTAGCAGGTTTTGTTGTGTGGTGTACTCATTTTTGCTTCAACCAATTTGAATAAAGCTGAACATTTTGTGATGTAAGTTAGATTATTAACCTTAACTTCATGTTATGGAGTTAAATAAGTGTTCAATAAAACTGAACACTTATTTAACTCCAGCTACTGATTAAATTTGTACTTTTTAAAGGGGGTGTACTCATTTATGCCGAGCACTGTGAGTCTGTTAGTGACATTAAATGTGGTATATAAATAAAAGAGACAACACAAAAACAGATCATGAATGTCTGAAAAAGATGAATGATGTCTGACACTGACAGCAGTGCTGAAGCAGTCCACATCTACATGAAGTTTAAAGGAGAAAATAAAACAGCTGAGCAGAACAGAGTTCCTGTCAAAATGAGCTTCATGATAGAAAGTTGTATCGTCTGCATAACACAACACTTTGTATGTTTTTAGAACACATTTAAAATCAACATTTTAAAGAGTAGAAATCAACACTGAGACTTTTTTAGATCATCAGTCAGTTCATTTCCATAGAGAGCCACTTTGCATCAGCAGCAGCATGCTCCAGTGCTCTGACAGACTTTATAGTCCTGACAGCTGAACACTGGAAGACTGACAGCTGTCCTTCATCACAGCACAAATCCTCCTCATCAGAAACATGACTCTGACCTGCATCCTGGTCTGGACTCTCCTCTGCTGCTGCTTCACAGGTAAAGTCCAGAGAATCAAAGTCCTCTGTCAACATCCGTCCCTCTGACGTGAAGACACTGCTTTATGTCTCTGTCTCTGTGTCCTCAGAGTCCAGAGGACAGGTCACAGTGACTCAGTCTGCAGCACAGACATCTGCTCCAGGAGAAACCGTCACCATCAAATGTTCCACCAGTCAGGATGTTTATTATGGTTATGCCTTATCCTGGTACCAACAGAAAGAACCAGCAGCTCATAAACTGCTCATTTATCGAACAGATCACAGAGCATCAGAGATTCCAGATAGTTTTTCAGGCAGTGGATCAAAGTCTAAATTCACTCTGACCATCAGAGGAGTTCAGGCTGAAGATGCAGCAGTTTATTACTGTCAGAGTTATCATGTAATCAACAGTCAGCGAGTGTTCACACAGTGAAAAAGAGTCGTACAAAAACCTCCCACAGCTAAAGAGGAACTGACTGCTGCAGCTTCTGCACATAGTGACACACTTCAGTGAACACACACACACACACACACACACTCACTAAAACTAATTTAAAACTTGCTGATTTTAATAACCCACGTCTCATATCCAATCTTCCATTTCTTCTTGAAAACATTGGTGCTTCTGAACTTCATGCTCACCTCACTGAAAATAAACACAAATGTGGCCCATTGATTGAAATAAGATTTGTTCATTTGCACACAAAAAGTGATTTTCCTAACAAATTCATTCAAGTCCATGTTGCAAAAATGAGTACACCCCAATTATAGTCTTAGGGAAAAAGCCACATTTAAAACTACAAAATTCTAATGAACAGGCATTCAACCACAGGTGAGTCTAATGATTTATTTGAGAGGTGTCCAGCAGACAGGTGACTATAAAAGGCTGTCAGCAATGGCTCCCTATGGAAGATATGAAAATGTTTCTTTACAAAAAAAGGTGAGGGCTACAAGAAGATCAGCAAAGCTTCACATATCTGTCAAAATACTGCAGCAAAAGTGATCCAAACATTTAAGAAATGAGAGGGGTTGAAGAAAATCGCCAGCAAGTTCACTGCAGTTAGCTAAAGCAGTAGAAAGCAACTGGAGTGACTGTTTGCTGAAAAAGATGAAGACTACTGGGACTCTATACTCTGGAGGGATGAGACAAAGATCACTGTTTTTGGAACGAATGGTTTTAAACCTGCATGGCTTCATAAAGGTGAGGATTTCAAAGAAGAATGCATGGTGCCTACAGTGAACCATGGTGGTGGCAGTGTCCTCATGTGGGGCTGCATGAGTGCTGCTGGTGTTGGGGTCAGGGTTGCCAGATCTGAGTGACAGTTTCCAGCCCAAACTGAACGTAAAACCCGCCCAATGCGAAAAACAACAGCCCAAATCACAACCTCCCTAGAATCTTAACGTTCAGACTGCCATATGCAAGAAAAACACGTCATAAGCACACGTAACTTTGCTGTAGCTCTAAATAACTAAACAAAGTAACACAAACAAGCAAAGAGTGCAATCAGGCAACAGCATAGACTGACCATTCAATACCAACAGACATGTGATTAACCCAACACTAGAATCCAACTTACTGTAAAATAATGCAGGCAGAATCTCAATGACTAGAACCCTGCCCTCACCTAAAGGTGCACATTGTGCGCTCACACACACACAGGGACATGAGTGTAGGTCTATCAAACGTTTCTCTCTAACATGTTCATCAGGTGAATGAATCAGTCATTATTACTTCGTCACAGTGATTCAGTTCAGACAGAACAGCACAGTGTTCCGTTCATGGAAATGACCTGTGCTCAGCAGCAGTGTTTATCTGTGAGCTTCTCTTGGACTGAACACTGAGGATCAGGCCACCGTCAGTAAAAGCCAGGTCAGCGGGCTGATACGTCAAAACCTCCAACAACTGCCGGTCTGAGTGTGGCTGATGTTTATGTTCATGTAGATTGGTTGACCTCTTCACTCCACTGACCAGTAAGATTTCATGTTGCCATTGGACCAATGACCGTCATGCTTGATGCCACTCGATCAATTTAAAACAGACTGATAATATGAGGGGGAGGGCACCACCGTTTTTATTTAAATTAATCAAATGATATTTACTTTTTGCATAAAATGACAACTCGGATATTTTCTAAAAAAAATGCCATTTTTTTTAGCAAAACGTGTTTAAAAGAAGCGGAAGCACAAATTGAGCATCACTCTCCATCCAGCATCCAGGCTCTGAAAGAGGTTATTCTTGAAGAATGGAAAAAGACAGATGTTGTAATATGTCACCAACTTGTTCATTCCATGCCTAGAAGACCTGGAGCTCAAAGCTCGCTGCCTTCAAACTGCAGACTTCCCAGACGACCACACAGGAGAAAATACTGCAGCCAGCCTGAGAGAGAGGCAAACCAGCTTTCCATCATTTCCATAGAGAGCCACTTTGCATCAGCAGCAGCATGCTCCAGTGCTCTGACAGACTTTATAGTCCTGACAGCTGAACACTGGATGACTGACAGCTGTCCTTCATCACAGCACAAACCCTCCTCATCAGAAACATGACTCTGACCTGCGTCCTGGTCTGGACTCTCCTCTGCTGCTGCTTCACAGGTAAAGTCCAGAGAATCAAAGTCCTCTGTCAACATCCGTCCCTCTGACGTGAAGACGCTGCTTTATGTCTCTGTCTCTGTGTCCTCAGAGTCCAGAGGACAGGTCACAGTGACTCAGTCTGCAGCACAGAGATCTGCTCCAGGAGGCACCGTCACCATCACATGTTCCACCAGGCGAGACTCCTTATCCTGGTACCAACAGAAAGAACTAGGAGCTCCTAAACTGATCATTCATTCATCAACTCTCAGAGAATCAGGGATTCCAGATCGTTTTTCAGGCAGTGGATCAGACTCTGACTTCACTCTGACCATCAGAGGAGTTCAAGCTGAAGATGCAGCAGTTTATTACTGTATGAGTTATAATAGCATCAACAGTCAAGCTGTGTTCACACAGTGAAAAAGAGTCGTACAAAAACCTCCCACAGCTAAAGAGGAACTGTTCATCACCAGCTAGAATCTTCTGCACATAGTGACACACTTCACTGAACACACACACACTTGCCTGTCACCTACATTTCCAACATCCATCCACCAATATAACCACCATCTCTCCTCTGACAGGCTGAAACAAAAACCCAGCAGAGGGACTGAAAGGCAGCAGTCCTCCAGGTCAGAGCAGCAGCAGGTCACAGAGAGCCATCTTTACAAAGACCTGCTCATAAAGACTCAGTCAGGTGAGATCTGAAGACGAAGAAGCAGACAGGATGTTGGACTCCCCCTTTTCCTTCCTGCAAGAGGATTCTATCTATTAACCCGCTTTGTCGTACAGTTTTGGGTACAAGAGGCCCTGGGTTCAAAACGCGGGCGAGTGCACACACACACACACACCAGTTATGGCTTCGGTCGCAGACCAATCAGGATGTAAATGAGTTTTTCTGGCTTTTGCCCAAGCCAGATTACGCTCATGTCACAAATTTGACAGTTCAGGAGTAAACCAAGCATTGTTCCGTCCCTTTACTCTGTGTTTTTTGAAACGGGCATGCTTATCGACAATGCTGCTAAAACCATCATAAAAGAACTTCCATGCATTTTCTACATCTGCAGTGGTCTCCATATTATCCCAGTTAAAGTTGTGTAGATCATCAAAAATTCTTTGCTCAGAGAAATGTTTCATGTCCCGCTTAAAAATGATACAAGGTTTTGATTTAGGTAGTTTAGTATTCTGAATTGTTGCAACAACACAGTGATCACTGATGTCATAGAGGATTGAAGCAAGGTGTATGGACTTGTAGAGTTTTCTTAAACACGTTTCGCTGCTCATCCAAGCAGCTTCATCAGCTCTAACTGTTTGGTGGGGTCTGCAACCAAGTCCAGACGCCTTGCTTCAATCTTCTCTAGGTATGATGACCTGGATGACTGAGAATCTTCATCAACATCACTGATGTCATTCGCAAATATGGAAGCAGTTGAGTATTTGTGAGGGACATTAGTCAGAATTAAGTCAATCAAGGTAGACTTGTCTTCATTTTTTGGGTTTGGTCTAGTAGGGCTGTCAACTATTTGATTGAGATTCAGTAAGTCACATTGGGCTTTAAAATCATCAGACACTGGTTGCAACCAGTTAAAATTAAAATCACCAAAAGCTATTATTTCACTATATTTCAGCTCTGACAGGAGCTGTGTTAACTAAGTTAAGGCAACATGATCAGCTGAGGGTGTCCGATAGCACCCAACAACAGTTAGGTGCAGATCTTTAAATACTTAAAATTCAAACTGCTTAACCACTGATTTTTAGATTAAAACATTTACATGGAATTTGTGTTTTATAAAATTTGCTACACCTTCTCCTTTATTGGGAGGGTCAGTCCTAAAAACATTATAACCATCAATATGAATATCCAGATTTGTAAGTTTTCCTGAGCCAAGTTTCAGATACAACAATTACATCTGCATCCATCGACTGAGCCCAGATGCGGATCGTGTCCATTTTGGGAACCAAGCTGCGGACATTCAAATGGAAAAAGCCTAGACCAGACCTTGCTTTAAAATCAGCAGGAGTATTAAAAGTTAAGACAGAATCTGGACCAGGATTTGGCTGCACATTCCCAGAGATCAGAAGCAACATGACAATTAGCCATCTCTGCTTATATGAGGTACTGCAGGACTTGTTATCCGGGGTTAGTGCTTCTGATACATTGTCACAACAGGACGTAGCAGAGATGTTAAAATTCTCCTTTAAAAACATGACATTACTGAGCTGAACCAGCTCCACAATGTGGAGTTCAGCATGTACGCTAGCTGCCACCAAGGTTTACCTATTGAAGTGACCTCATGATACTCTGCTGGTAATCAGATTACTCTATCCAATTTAACAGTAGATGTTTTCTCCTTAGACACACTTTAAATCACTGATCCCAGACAACTCTTTGTAAAACACTCAACACATGTTGACTGAACTTTTGACCCCGTGTACAGAACAATACTTTACCTTTGGTAAACACAGAGCCAGTAAACACATGATAAATTACAGCCCTTTGAAATAAACTGCTCCCTCTGTAAATACTGTGAACAACATTACTTTGACCTTACAACCTTACTCGGCACTTCTAACTGGCCTTCTCCCCAAAACATCAACTCATTCATTTACATTTCTCCCAGATCTCTGAAAAACACTCGACCTGTGGATAAAGTCTCTTTCCTCAGCAAAGTAACACTCAACTGGTTTAACTCACAGTTCAGCGTGGAGCCTGAAGAACCAGTCCTCGGTCTGTGGAGAAGAAATGAGATGACAGCGGCCATGGCCTCCTCTCCAGGAAATACACCGAGCCCGCTTCAAGGCGGAGCTTGACCAATTACTGCAGGTGACACTGATTGACAGCTGCAGTAACCAATCAGACAGAGCAGCTGAGACTAAAGGCTCAGTCTGTAATGACCTCTTATTCAGATCACTTCAGTTTTCACAGCTTATTCTTGCAGCTTTATTTCTACATTGATCAACCTTTTAATCCTAAATTATCTTCATCAATAAGTTAACCATTTCCTGCCCATTTACTGATATTATTGATATATATTTATGATTGGATTCATGAAGCTACTTTCAGCTGGTTTTCATCCACCACATCATGCTTTCATTGAACAGTGCGGGTTCACCTTATTTAACTCCCTTTCATTTTTACACTGGGCTACATTCACATAGATCAGAGGCTGTAGTTCATCAATACTTTCCTCTGCTGCAGCCTTTAAACAAACAACTGGGATCATTAAGTTGAAGTCATTAAAACAAAAATACACAAAACAACCAGAACACAACAATCTGACACAACTCAGACACACAACATGAGCTAACAGAGCTTCAAATGATTGCTAGTTTCAGTGTGTGTGAAATGAACTGATCAGCCGACAGAGGTTCACTCTGATGTTTGAAAATGATTTTCATTCAGTGTAAATATGAATTGTTGTATTTTCAGAGTAAATTGCTGCAGTTTTTATTCAAACCTTTGTTAGAGTGCAGCTGCTGATCAGTTCCTCTTTAGCTGTGGGAGGTTTTTGTACGACTCTTTTTCACTGTGTGAACACATCTTGACTGTTGATGTCATGAACACTCATACAGTAATAAACTGCTGCATCTTCAGCCTGAACTCCTCTGATGGTCAGAGTGAAGTCAGAGTCTGATCCACTGCATGAAAAACGATCTGGAATCCCTGATTCTCTGAGAGTTGCTTCATAAATGAGCAGTTTAGGAGCTGCTGGTTCTTTCTGTTGGTACCAGGATAAGGAGTCAAAATCCTCACTGGTGGAACATGTGATGGTGACGGTGTCTCCTGGAGCAGATCTCTGTGCTGCAGACTGAGTCACTGTGACCTGTCCTCTGGACTCTGAGGACACAGAGACAGAGACATAAAGCAGCGTCTTCACGTCAGAGGGACGGATGTTGACAGAGGACTTTGATTCTCTGGACTTTACCTGTGAAGCAGCAGCAGAGGAGAGTCCAGACCAGGACGCAGGTCAGAGTAATGTTTCTGATGAGGAGGGTTTGTGCTGTGATGAAGGACAGCTGTCAGTCATCCAGTGTTCAGCTGTCAGGACTATAAAGTCTGTCAGAGCACTGGAGCATGCTGCTGCTGATGCAAAGTGGCTCTCTATGGAAATGAACAGGGATCGGTCTGATCAGCTGCTGATCAATGGATCAATCACTGTATTGGATCATTGATCAGGAATCAATATGTTTTTCAATCAGAACAAAGTGATGGATGTCAGAATCTTCAGTCGTTTCATTGATTTGCACATTGATCAGCTGAGTGTGACAGACACAGTGTTTCAGAGTCAGAGTGTGTGTCTGTGTGCAGTCAGAGGTTTTTGTACGACGCCTCCATCAGTCTGAATCACTGTGGTACACGTTCGGTGGAGGAACCAGACTGGATGTTGGAGGTAAGTTGAAACTTTTCATTTCAGACTAATTCTTATTTGTTGTGTCCGTTTCTGATCAGACAGAACAAATAAAAACCATCTTTCAGTCTTTATGTTGAATTTTCTTGGTGCTCAAACACACAGTGACTGTAAAAAGTGACTGTGCTGAATTGAACCCATGAGGATGGTTCAGAGGGGGCTGACTGCTTCTGCTTCTAACGGCTGGATTTTGAGGAGTGTAGCTCGGTCAGACAGTCGGAGCGCCCGTCTGTGTGCAGTCAGAGGTTTTTGTAGGACGCCTCCATCAGTCTGTGTCTCTGTGGTGGACGTTGGGTGGAGGAACCAGACTGGAGGTCGACTGTAAGAACCTCTGACTGCTGCTCAAACCCACAGAAACAACATGTGTTCAGCTCACAGTGGATGAACTGAGTCTTTACTGGATGACTCCGATCTGTTCTTGTTGTTGGAGGCTGTTTAGCTCATGACTGATACACAGAGAAAGTTTAAACCTGAAAGAAAACACATGTCAGTATTTTAAATGTAGTCATTGTTGAATGTTGTTGGAATCATTTGTGTAAAATGTGTTTTTAAACATTGGAAACATTTCAAATCCTCATTAGAACCATCATCACGTCCCTCAGGAGCTTTTTACCTTCAGTACTGAAACCTGTCTGTTGCCACGGTTCAGCAGTGATGCCTGTCTGTTGCCGTGGTTACCGAGCTCAGAGAGGGAAGTGAAACAGTGAGGAGCAGTTTCCTCCCCTCTGAGGACCAGCAGCTGGACTTTCTGTTCTCTGTCTTCATGTCCTCTCTCTGTCTCCTCCTCCTCCTCCTCCTCCAGTGGGTCCAGTCCCCCCCTCCCTGACGGTGCTGCCCCCCTCCAAAGAGGAGCTGCAGAAGGGCCAGGCCACGCTGCTGTGCCTGGCTGACAGAGGCTTCCCCTCTGACTGGACCCTGTCCTGGAAGGTGGACCAACAGAACAGGGACAGCTCGGAGCAGAGCCGGAGCACCGCGCTGCTGCAGGACGACGGGCGCTACAGCTGGAGCAGCACCCTGAGGCTCTCTGTGGACCAGTGGAGGACGGCGGGCTCTGTGACCTGTGAGGCCAGGCAGGGCTCCCAGAGTCCAGTGATACACACACTGAGCACAAACCAGTGCTCCCAGTCCTGAGTCTCTCTCTGCTCTCTGTGACTCTCTGTCTGCATCCCTGTCGCTTCAACATTTAGAAACAAGTGAACAAAGTTTGGACTTCATGTGTTTGTCGTGTTAACTTTAGAGAAGAACCATGATGACTGTAAACAACAAGAACAAAAGAACACTGACTGATGACTGAACATCCAACATGTGGACGAGTTCCTGATTAGAATCATCAGTGACTTACTCTTTCTTCACTCTCATGCTTCTGTCACATTTTCTATTCTTTCATCACAATAAAGACTTTTTCATCCACTCAGCTGTTTTTGTGTTTGAATCAATAAATGTTGTTTGAGCTGAAGTGAAAGTCAAAGGAGGAGAATAATAAAGAGAGTCTGTCTGAGAGGAAACCACTGCAGCTGAACCACAAAGGTGGATTTTACATGAAGGTTATATCAGCACAGACTCCTCATCTTCATCACTTCCATCATCTGCACTGGAGACATTAAACATTATAGGGTGTAGTAACACACTCCCGCCCACTAGATGGAGCTGATGCTCCTGAAACTGTCTGTTCATTTCCATAGAGAGCCACTTTGCATCAGCAGCAGCATGCTCCAGTGCTCTGACAGACTTTATAGTCCTGACAGCTGAACACTGGATGACTGACAGCTGTCCTTCATCACAGCACAAACCCTCCTCATCAGAAACATGACTCTGACCTGCGTCCTGGTCTGGACTGTCCTCTGCTGCTGCTTCACAGGTAAAGTCCAGAGAATCAAAGTCCTCTGTCAACATCCGTCCCTCTGACGTGAAGACGCTGCTTTATGTCTCTGTCTCTGTGTCCTCAGAGTCCAGAGGACAGGTCACAGTGACTCAGTCTGCAGCACAGAGATCTGCTCCAGGAGGCACCGTCACCATCACATGTACAGTCAGACCACAGGTTTATGTTGGACGCAGCAGTGGTAAAGATCTGTTACACTGGTACCAACAGAAAGAACCAGCAGCTCCTAAACTGCTCATTTATGGGGCAGATCAGAGAGAATCAGGGATTTCAGATCGTTTTTCAGGAAGTGGATCAAAGACCGACTTCACTCTGACCATCAGAGGAGTTCAGGCTGAAGATGCAGCAGTTTATTACTGTCAGAGTTATCATTACATCAACAGTCAAGCTGTGTTCACACAGTGAAAAAGAGTCGTACAAAAACCTCCCACAGCTAAAGAGGAACTGACTGCTTCAGCTTCTGCACATAGTGACACAGTGAACACACACACACACACACACACACACTACAATTAATTTAAAACTTGCTGATTTTAATAACCCACGCCTAATATCCGATCTTACATTTCTTCTTGAAAACATTGGTGCTTCTGAACTTCATGCTCACCTCACTGAAAATAAACACAAATGTGGCCCATTGATTGAAACAAGATTTGTTCATTTGCACACAAAAAGTGATTTTCCTAACAAATTCATTCAAGTCCATGTTGCAAAAATGAGTACATCCCAATTAAAGTCTTAGGGAGAAAGCCACATTTAAAACTACAAATTTCTAATGAACAGGCATTCAACCACAGGTGAGTCTAATGATTCATTTAAGAGGTGTCCAGCAGACAGGTGACTATAAAAGGCTGTCAGCAATGGCTCCCTATGGAAGATATGAAAATGTTTCTTTACCAAAAAAGGTGAGGGCTACAAGAAGATCAGCAATGCTTCACATATCAGTCAAAATACTGCAGCAAAAGTGATCCAAACATTTAAGAAAGATGGAAGTGCAACCATCTTACAGAGACGTCCAGGCCGTCCACAGAAGTTAACATCTCGACAGGAGCGTCTTCTGATGAGAGGGGTTGAAGAAAATCACCAGCAAGTTCACTGCAGTTAGCTAAAGCAGTAGAAAGGCAAACTGCAGTGACCGTTTGCTGAAAAAGATGAAGACTACTGGGACTCTATACTCTGGAGGGATGAGACAAAGATCACTGTTTTTGGAACTAATGGTTTTAAACCTGCATGGCTTCATAAAAATGAGGATTTCAAAGAAGAATGCATGGTGCCTACAGTGAACCATGGTGGTGGCAGTGTCCTCATGTGGGGCTGCATGAGTGCTGCTGGTGTTGGGGTCAGGGTTTCCAGATCTGAGTGACAGTTTCCAGCCCAAACTGAACGTAAAACCCGCCCAATGCGAAAAACAACAGCCCAAATCACAACCTCCCTAGAATCTTAACGTTCAGACTGCCATATGCAAGAAAAACACGTCATAAGCACACGTAACTTTGCTGCAGCACTAAATAACTAAACAAAGTAACACAAACAAGCAAAGAGTGCAATCAGGCAACAGCATAGACTGACCATTCAATACCAACAGACATGTGATTAACCCAACACTAGAATCCAACTTACTGTAAAATAATGCAGGCAGAATCTCAATGACTAGAACCCTGCCCTCACCTAAAGGTGCACATTGTGCGGTCGCACACACACAGGGACATGAGTGTAGGTCTATCAAACGTTTCTCTCTAACATGTTCATCAGGTGAATGAATCAGTCATTATTACTTCGTCACAGTGATTCAGTTCAAACAGAACAGCACAGTGTTCCGTTCATGGAATGACCTGTGCTCAGCAGCAGTGTTTATCTGTGAGCTTCTCTTGGACTGAACACTGAGGATCAGGCCACCGTCAGTAAAAGCCAGGTCAGCGGGCTGATACGTCAAAACCTCCAACAACTGCCGGTCTGAGTGTGGCTGATGTTTATGTTCATGTAGATTGGTTGACCTCTTCACTCCACTGACCAGTAGGATTTCATGTTGCCATTGGACCAATGACCGTCATGCTTGATGCCACTCGATCAATTTAAAACAGACTGACAATATGAGGGGGAGGGCACCACCGTTTTTATTTCAATTAATCAAATGATATTTACTTTTTGCATAAAATGACAACTCGGATATTTTCTAAAAAAAATGCCATTTTTTTTTTAGCAAAACGTGTTTAAAAGAAGCGGAAGCACAAGTTGAGCATCACTCTCCATCCAGCATCCAGGCTCTGAAAGAGGTTATTCTTGAAGAATGGAAAAAGACAGATGTTGCAATATGTCACCAACTTGTTCATTCCATGCCTAGAAGACCTGGAGCTCAAAGCTCGCTGCCTTCAAACTGCAGACTTCCCAGAAGACCACAGAGGAGAAAATACTGCAGCCAGCCTGAGAGAGAGGCAAACCAGCTTTCCATCATTTCCATAGAGAGCCACTTTGCATCAGCAGCAGCATGCTCCAGTGCTCTGACAGACTTTATAGTCCTGACAGCTGAACACTGGATGACTGACAGCTGTCCTTCATCACAGCACAAACCCTCCTCATCAGAAACATGACTCTGACCTGCGTCCTGGTCTGGACTCTCCTCTGCTGCTGCTTCACAGGTAAAGTCCAGAGAATCAAAGTCCTCTGTCAACATCCGTCCCTCTGACGTGAAGACGCTGCTTTATGTCTCTGTCTCTGTGTCCTCAGAGTCCAGAGGACAGGTCACAGTGACTCAGTCTGCAGCACAGAGATCTGCTCCAGGAGGCACCATCACCATCACATGTAGAGTCAGACCACAGGTTGCTGTTGGACGCAGCAGTGGTAAAGATCTGTTACACTGGTACCAACAGAAAGAACCAGCAGCTCCAAAGCTTCTCATTTACAGAGTTGATGAAAGAGCATCAGGGATTCCAGCTCGTTTTTCAGGCAGTGGATCAAAGACTGACTTCACTCTGACCATCAGAAGAGTTCAGGCTGAAGATGCAGCAGTTTATTACTGTATGAGTGAACATAACATCAACAGTCAAGTTGTGTTCACACAGTGAAAAAGAGTCGTACAAAAACCTCCCACAGCTAAAGAGGAACTGACTGCTGCAGCTAATGCACATAGTGACACACTTCAGTGAACACACACACACACACACACACACATTAAAACTCATTTAAAACTTGCTGATTTTAATTACCCTCATCTCATATCAATCTTCCATTTCTTCTTGAAAACGTTGCTTCTGAACTTCATGTTCACTGAAAATTAGAGGTGGGCGAATCAATCTAAATTCTAAATATCGATAGTATCGTTACCAAGGTTAGGATCAGTATTTACTTGATACTAGCGTGATGAGATCGACATTTCTGTGGAAGTTTCTCTTAATACCTTTAGCAACATTACTCATATTTACTGAAGGGTGGAAGTACTTCTGCACTGTTACCATGCAGTGTGTGTTCACATATATAGAAGTGTGCAACTAACATGAAGTATTCATGTTTATGTGTTTATCACTCAATAATGTGATTTTCATAAGTGTTTATGTGTTAGGAAGTTTTATAGAAAATCAAAGTAATTCGAGGATACTAAATGTATTAAGAAGTAATTTCATAGTGTGTCATATAACTTTGTTTTCTGCAGTTCAGGCTGTGGCAGATGAGATCAGTTGTTTTTCTGCTCTGTGGAGCTCCGGATGGTACGTGATGGTCATAAATTCAGACAAAGGATAGCAGCACCTCTGACATGTTAAAAGCCAGATTCTTGTGGTTTATAAGAAGGTTTATAAGAAGTTTAAAGGAGAAAATAAAACAGCTGAGCAGAACAGAGTTCCTGTCAAAATGAGCTTCATGATAGAAAGTTGTATCGTCTGCATAACACAACACTTTGTATGTTTTTAGAACTCATTTAAAATCAACATTTTAAAGAGTAAAAATCAACACTGAGACTTTTTTAGATCATCAGTCTGTTCATTTCCATAGAGAGCCACTTTGCATCAGCAGCAGCATGCTCCAGTGCTCTGACAGACTTTATAGTCCTGACAGCTGAACACTGGATGACTGACAGCTGTCCTTCATCACAGCACAAACCCTCCTCATCAGAAACATGACTCTGACCTGCGTCCTGGTCTGGACTCTCCTCTGCTGCTGCTTCACAGGTAAAGTCCAGAGAATCAAAGTCCTCTGTCAACATCCGTCCCTCTGACGTGAAGACGCTGCTTTATGTCTCTGTCTCTGTGTCCTCAGAGTCCAGAGGACAGGTCACAGTGACTCAGCCTGCAGCACAGAGATCTGCTCCAGGAGACACCGTCACCATCACATGTTCCACCAGTCAGGATGTTCACTATGATTTTGTTGCTTTAGGTGGTAGTGTACAGCCAGGTTACTACTTATCCTGGTACCAACAGAAAGAACCAGAAGCTCCTAAACTGCTCATTTATTGGGCAGATGACAGAGAATCAGGGATTCCAGATCGTTTTTCAGGCAGTGGATCAAAGTCTAAATTCACTCTGACAATCAGAGGAGTTCAAGCTGAAGATGCAGCAGTTTATCACTGTATGAGTTTTCATGAAATCAACAGTCAAGATGTGTTCACACAGTGAAAAAGAGTCGTACAAAAACCTCCCACAGCTAAAGAGGAACTGATCAGCAGCTGCACTCTAACAAAGGTTTGAATAAAAACTGCAGCAATTTACTCTGAAAATACAACAATTCATATTTAAAATAAAAAATATTATTACTCTGAGGTTTATATTTATAATAAATGTGAATTATATTCAGTTTCTGAGTGTAACTGACAGACACACTGGGTCTGTGTTTGTGACATTAAATGTGGTATATAAATAAAAGAGACAAGACAAAAACAGATCATTAATGTCTGAAAAAGATGAATGATGTCTGACACTGACAGCAGTGCTGAAGCAGTCCACATCTACATGAAGTTTAAAGGAGAAAATAAAACAGCTGAGCAGAACAGAGTTCCTGTCAAAATGAGCTTCATGATAGAAAGTTGTATCGTCTGCATAACACAACACTTTGTATGTTTTTAGAACTCATTTAAAAATCAACATTTTAAAGAGTAAAAATCAACACTAAGACTTTTTCAGATCATCAGTCTGTTCATTTCCATAGAGAGCCACTTTGCATCAGCAGCAGCATGCTCCAGTGCTCTGACAGATTTTATAGTCCTGACAGCTGAACACTGGATGACTGACAGCTGTCCTTCATCACAGCACAAACCCTCCTCATCAGAAACATGACTCTGACCTGTGTCCTGGTCTGGACTCTCCTCTGCTGCTGCTTCACAGGTAAAGTCCAGAGAATCAAAGTCCTCTGTCAACATCCGTCCCTCTGACGTGAAGACGCTGCTTTATGTCTCTGTCTCTGTGTCCTCAGAGTCCAGAGGACAGGTCACAGTGACTCAGCCTGCAGCACAGAGATCTGCTCCAGGAGACACCGTCACCATCACATGTTCCACCAGTCAGGATGTTTACTATGATGATGGTTACCTCTTATCCTGGTACCAACAGAAAGAACCAGAAGCTCCTAAACTGCTCATTTATTGGGCAGATGACAGAGAATCAGGGATTCCAGATCGTTTTTCAGGCAGTGGATCAAAGTCTAAATTCACTCTGACAATCAGAGGAGTTCAAGCTGAAGATGCAGCAGTTTATCACTGTATGAGTTTTCATGAAATCAACAGTCAAGATGTGTTCACACAGTGAAAAAGAGTCGTACAAAAACCTCCCACAGCTAAAGAGGAACTGACTGCTGCAGCTTCTGCACATAGTGACACACTTCAGTGAACACACACACACACACACACACACTCATTAAAACTCATTTAAAACTTGCTGATTTTAATAACCCACGTCTCATATCAATCTTCCATTTCTTCTTGAAAACATTGTTGCTTCTGAACTTCATGTTCACCTCACTGAAATAAACTTCAGGAATAATTCCAATCTGTCTTCAGACCCCTTCACAGCACCGAGACAGCCTTCATTAAAATCACTAATGATCTTGCAGAGATGGACTCCTCACTGTTCTCATTGTATTGGACTGATATGCAGCTTTCAGTAGAACTTCTCACTCCCCCCTCACTGACAGATTGATCTCAGCTGGCCTCTCACACACAACCCTCCACTGGTTCACTTCATATCTGACCACTCTCAGTACAGTGGTCAGCATAAATGAATACACCACACTACATACCGTACTACAAAATACTCCCACAAATGTGGCCCATGGATTGCAAACAAGATTGGTTAATTTGCACACAAAAAGTGATTTTCCTAACAAATTCATTCAAGTCCATGTTGCAAAAATGAGTACACCCCAATTATAGTCTTAGGGAAAAAGCCACATTTAAAACTACAAAATTCTAATGAACAGGCATTCAACCACAGGTGAGTCTAATGATTCATTTAAGAGGTGTCCAGCAGACAGGTGACTATAAAAGGCTGTCAGCAATGGCTCCCTATGGAAGATATGAAAATATTTCTTTACAAAAAAAGGTGAGGGCTACAAGAAGATCAGCAAAGCTTCACATATCTGTCAAAATACTGCAGCAAAAGTGATCCAAACATTTAAGAAAGATGGAAGTGCAACCATCTTACAGAGACGTCCAGGACGTCCACGGAAGTTAACGTCTCGACAGGAGCGTCTTCTGATGAGAGGGGTTGAAGAAAATCGCCAGCAAGTTCACTGCAGTTAGCTAAAGCAGTAGAAAGCCAAACTGGAGTGACCGTTTCCTGTGACACCGTACGGCCACACTGCAGAGGAATGGCATGCACGGGTATCGTCCATGAACAAAGCCTCTCCTAAAGCCCATGAACAAAAAAGCAGGCCTAGAATTTGCTAGGGCCCACGCTGAAAAAGATGAAGACTACTGGATCTATATACTCTGGAGGGATGAGACAAAGATCACTGTTTTTGGAACTAATGGTTTTAAACCTGTATGGTGTCGTCAAGGTGAGGATTTCAAAGAAGAATGCATGGTGCCTACAGTGAACCATGGTGGTGGCAGTGTCCTCATGTGGGGCTGCATGAGTGCTGCTGGGGTTGGGGAGCTGCATTTCATTGATGGTATCATGAACTCAACACTGTGCTGGTCTGTACTGAAGGAGAAGCTGCCATCACACGACAACATGACAATGATCCAAAACACACATGTAGAGCTACTGTTGCATTTCTGAAGAACAGGCTGAATGTGATTGAACTGCTGAGTATTTCTCCTGATCTGAACCCAATCCAACACCTGTGGGGAATTCTGAAGCCATAAGTTGAGCATCACTCTCCATCCAGCATCCAGGTTCTAAAAGAGGGTATTCTTGAAGAATGGAAAAAGATAGATGTTGCAATATGTCACCAACTTGTTCATTCCATGCCTAGAAGACTTGGTGGTGTCCTTAAAAATCACGGTGCACATACAAAACACTAGATGGTTTTGTTGTGGGGTGTACTCATTTTTGCTTCAAGATTTTGTGATCTAAGTTAGATTATTAACCTTAACTTCATGTTATGGAGTTAAATAAGTGTTTAATAAAACTCAGCCTTGTGAAAAGTTTGGAAATTGTTCTTTTGTTCATTGAGCTACTGGATAAATTTTCACTTTTTAAAGGGGGTGTACTCATTTATGCCGAGCACTGTGAGTCTGTTAGTGACATTAAATGTGGTATATAAATAAAAGAGACAACAAAAACAGATCATTAAATTCTGAAAAAGATGATGTCTGACACTGACAGCAGTGCTGAAGCAGTCCACATCTACATGAGGTTTAAAGGAGAAAATAAAACAGCTGAGCAGAACAGAGTTCCTGTCAAAATGAGCTTCATGATAGAAAGTTGTATCGTCTGCATAACACAACACTTTGTATGTTTTTAGAACACATTTAAAATCAACATTTAAAAGAGTAAAAATCAACACTGAGACTTTTTTAGATCATCAGTCTGTTCATTTCCATAGAGAGCCACTTTGCATCAGCAGCAGCATGCTCCAGTGCTCTGACAGACTTTATAGTCCTGACAGCTGAACACTGGATGACTGACAGCTGTCCTTCATCACAGCACAAATCCTCCTCATCAGAAACATGACTCTGACCTGCATCCTGGTCTGGACTCTCCTCTGCTGCTGCTTCACAGGTAAAGTCCAGAGAATCAAAGTCCTCTGTCAACATCCGTCCCTCTGACGTGAAGACGCTGCTGAAGACGCCAGGAGACACTGTCACCATCACATGTTCCACCAGTCAGGATGTTTTCTATGGTAGTGATGGTATTATCCTCTTATCCTGGTACCAACAGAAAGAACCAGCAGTTCCTAAACTGCTCATTTATTTGGTTAGTCAGAGACAATCAGGGATTCCAGATCGTTTTTCAGGCAGTGGATCAAACTCTGACTTCACTCTGACCATCAGAGGAGTTCAGGCTGAAGATGCAGCAGTTTATTACTGTATGAGTTATAATAAAATCAACAGTCAAGATGTGTTCACACAGTGAAAAAGAGTCATACAAAAAGCTCCCACAGCCAAAGAGGAACGGCACCAGTGGGAAGCTTTTGCACATAGTGACACACTTCAGTGAACACACACTCTTTAAAACTAATTTAAAACTTGCTGATTTTAATTACCCACATCTCATATCCAATCTCATTGTTATGCTGATGACACCTAGCTCTACATCTCCTCCAGACCAGCCAGTGTCCTTCCTCCATCCTCCCTTATCACCTGTAAAGAAACATGTTGGTTCTCCTCCAACTTCTTCAAATTAAACAGCAATAAAACTCAAGTCTCACTAACTGGCACCAAATCCACACTGAGCAAAGCTGACAGTCTCTCCATCACCATTGGACAGCACCCTGTCATTATATTCACACATCAACAGCATCACCTGTTCTGCCTGTTTTCACCTCAGAAACATCAATCATCTTCGTCCCTCCCTCACCCCTCACACAGCGGCCATCTTTGGTTACCTCCCCAACAAAACTCTCCTCAACCCACAGCTTCTCCAAAACTCTTCAGCCTGGATCATAACCAGAACACCCTCCATCACCCACATCAGTCCAGTCCTGCAGCAGCTCGCAGTTCAAGATCCTGCCCCACAGGGCACTGTGCTTTCTCCATTCCTGTTCACCTTATAAACCTCAGACTTTCAGTACAACTTAGTCATGTCACTTACAGAAGTTTTCTGATGACTCTGCATTTGTGGGGTGTATACGTGGTGGACAGGAGGAAGAGTACAGGGGGCTGGTGGACAGATTTGTGGAGTGGGCTGGTGGGAATCACCTGCTGCTTAATGTAGACAAGACCAGAGAGATGGTGATTGACTTCAGGAAGAAGGGAGCAACATTGCAGCCCCTTTGCATCCTGGGTAAGGATGTGGAGAGGGTGGAGGAGTACAAACACCTGGGAGTGACCATCGACAGCAGACTGTGTACAAGAAGGCCTGCAGCAGACTCTTCTTCCTGAGGAAGCTGAGGTCCTTCAACTGTGCAGCAACATGCTGGAGATGTTTTACCAGTCTGTTGTTGCAGCACTCTGTTCTCCTCTGTGGTCTGCTGGGGGGCAGCATTGCAGCCAGTGACACCAACAGACTGAACAAACTGATCAGGAAGGCTGGCTCTGTCATTGGCTGCAGACAAGAGACATTTGAAGCAGTGGTGGAGAGGAGGACACTGAACAAACCGTTATCCATCATGGATCACCCCGACCACCCTCTCCTCCCTGTGCTGGACAGACAACGGAGCACCTTTTCCAAAAGGCTCAGACAGCTTCACTGTCACACAGAACGCTACAGGAAATCTTTCCCGCCTCATGCTGCAAGACTGTACAACACCTCATCTCTGTGCCAGAGATAACACAGACTCACTGCTGTAAGGGACACGTTCTGCACAAGGTTTAGGTTTTTTTACTTTCAAATTGTACACTTTTGTTCTTGTATATCATATCTTTTCATATCTTCATGCCAAATTGCACAATCCGATTTAGACTTATATGCATACCTGCATCACAAACTGCACATTTTTTGCTTCTGCACCTGTGTTTATTTTTTTTATCTTGCTGTAAATAATGTATATAATGTTTAATTTTTTCCGTTAGAGGTATATTTTTATTCTTTGGTATGCTTGAGTGACTGTACTTTGCTGCTGCAACAGTGAAATTTTCCAGCTTGGGATGAATAAAGTATTTCTATTCTATTCTATTTACTGAGAACAAATGAAGCTCAGAGAATCTGCTCTCTGCTCACCAACAACAGTCAGGGAACCAAACAGTGGACCAGATGTGGTCCTTGGACCAGCAGATTAACACCTCTGTTTAAAGTGTGTGTGCTGTGATCAGTGAGGAGGAAACAGCTCCAGCTGACTGACTCTGAGTCTTTGCATATGAGTGTCCTGCCTCTCTGCTCCCAGCCCTTAAAGAGTCCAGCGTCCATCAGCGACTGTCCAGGAAACCATGATGATGTCAGAGACTCTGCTGCTGGCCGCTCTGTGGCTCCTGGTTCAGGGTGAGACTCTGTGCTGAGAGCTTTGCTTCAGGGGGCAGCATGATGCTGTGGTGATGGAGGAAGACTGGAAGGAGCAGCACTGACCTTCTTCCATCTCTTCTCCATGTCACAGAATCCTCTTCTGTCTGGATGTTGATCTTCTCCTCTTCCTCATGTCTTCCAGGTTCATCAGGAGAAATCACCCTGACTCAGTCTGCTGGACCTCAGTCTGCTGCTCCAGGTCAGACCGTCAACATCAGATGTCAGTCCTCCACACTCATAGGCGACGACATGAACTGGTACCAGCAGAAACCTGGAGAGGCTCCTAAACTCCTCATTGCTGACACAACATATCGTCAGTCTGGAGTTTCTGATCGTTTCAGTGCGACATACAGTAACACTGACTTCACTCTGAACATCAGAGACGTTCAGGCTGAAGATTCAGGAGTTTATTACTGTCAGCAGCGCAACAGCTTCCCACTCACACAGTGAAAAAGAGTCGTACAAAAACCTCCCACAGCTAAAGAGGAACTGATCAGCAGCTGCACTCTAACAAAGGTCTGAATAAAAACTGCAGCAATTTACCCTGAAAATACAACAATTCATATTTACAATAAAAAATATTATTACTCTGAAGTTTATGTTTATAATAAATGTGAATTATATTCAGATTCTGAGTGTAACTGACAGACAGACTGAGTCTGTGTTTGTGACATTAAATGTGGTATATGAATAAAAGAGACAACACAAAACCAGATCATTAATGTCTGAAAAAGATGAATGATGTCTGACACTGACAGCAGTGCTGAAGCAGTCCACATCTACATGAAGTTTAAAGGAGAAAATAAAACAGCTGAGCAGAACAGAGTTCCTGTCAAAATGAGCTTCATGATAGAAAGTTGCATCATCTGCATAACACAACACTTTGTATGTTTTTAGAACACATTTAAAATCAACATTTTAAAGAGTAAAAGTCAACACTGAGACTTTTTTAGATCATTAGTCTGTTCATTTCCATAGAGAGCCACTTTGCATCAGCAGCAGCATGCTCCAGTGCTCTGACAGACTTTATAGTCCTGACAGCTGAACACTGGATGACTGACAGCTGTCCTTCATCACAGCACAAATCCTCCTCATCAGAAACATGACTCTGACCTGCGTCCTGGTCTGGACTCTCCTCTGCTGCTGCTTCACAGGTAAAGTCCAGAGAATCAAAGTCCTCTGTCAACATCCGTCCCTCTGACGTGAAGACGCTGCTTTATGTCTCTGTCTCTGTGTCCTCAGAGTCTAGAGGACAGGTCACAGTGAATCAGTCTGCAGCACAGAGATCTGCTCCAGGAGGCACCGTCACCATCACATGTAGAGTCAAACCACAGGTTCATGTTGGACGCAGCAGTGGTAAAGATATTTTATACTGGTACCAACAGAAAGAACCAGCAGCTCCAAAGCTTCTCATTTATAAAGCAGATCAGAGAGCATCAGGGATTCCAGATCGTTTTTCAGGCAGTGGATCAAAGACTGACTTCACTCTGACCATCAGAGGAGTTCAGGCTGAAGATGCAGCAGTTTATTACTGTATGAGTTATCATGAAATCAACAGTCAAGCTGTGTTCACACAGTGAAAAAGAGTCGTACAAGAACCTCCCACAGCTAAAGAGGAACTGACTGCTGCAGCTTCTGCACATAGTGACACACACACACACACACACACACACACACACACACACTCATTAAAACTCATTTAAAACTTGCTGATTTTAATAACCCACGTCTCATATCAATCTTCCTTTTCTTCTTGAAAACATTGTTGCTTCTGAACTTCATGCTCACCTCACTGAAACTAAACTTCAGGAATAATTCCAATCTGTCTTCAGACCCCTTCACAGCACTGAGACAGCTTTCATTAAAATCACTAATGATCTTGCAGAGATGGACTCCTCACTGTTCTCATTGTATTGGACTGATATGCAGCTTTCAGTAGAACCTCTCACTCCCCCCTCACTGACAGATTGATCTCAGCTGGCCTCTCACACACAACCCTCCACTGGTTCACTTCATATCTGACCACTCTCAGTATGTTCAGCTTGGTCCAACTTCATCCCAGCATTCCTCTGTCTCCTCAGGTGTCCCCCAAAGCTCCGTCATGGGCCCCGTTTTATTTATTATTTCCCTCCTTCCCCTTGGTCACATTTTCATTGTTATGCTGATGACACCCAGCTCTACATGTCCTCCAGACCAGCCAGTGTCCTTCCTCCATCCTCCCTTATCACCTGTAAAGAAACTACATGTTGGTTCTCCTCCAACTTCTTGAAATTAAACAGCAATAAAACTCAAGTCACTCAAGCACCAAATCCACACTGAACAAAGCTGACAGTCTCTCCATCACCACTGGACAGCACCCTGTCATTATATTCACACATCAACAACATCACCTGCTCTGCCAGTTTTCACCTCAGAAACATCAACCATCTTCCTCTTCTTTCTTCTGTCTCGTCTTCTGCTCCAGATTCTCACAGTGTTCACACAGAGATGGTTTAAATCAGGAGTGTCAGACTCAGACTGACTTCTGGGAGCCTCTGCTGCTGTTGTCCTCCCATATGAGGGCCCCTTCAGTGTTTACACACTACAGGAAAGTGCAGGTGTCTGTTTTATGTGAAAGACTTTACTGAGATGTTGGTCCTCTCTGTAGCTGTGCGGCTGGTTTTGTCCTCTCTGCTACTTTCATACTGTTCTCTGTGTTTAGTCGAGTGATGGCGCTTGATTTTTACTCCTTTAGGACGGAGACCTTTTCTTCGTATATCAGACCGGCAGCGTTTCCACTAAACAACACTGCACATGAAAATACTGCAGCATCCAAAACAAATGAAGCTCAGAGAATCTGCTCTCTGCTCACCAACAACAGCCAGGGAACCAACCTTTGTCCTTTGACCTTACTGTCCCCTGTGTTTTGGACATCAGGTGGAGACCAGATGAAGGACAGCAGTGGACCAGAAGTGGTCCTTGGACCAGCAGATTAACACCTCTGTTTAAAGTGTGTGTGCTGTGATCAGTGAGGAGGAAACAGCTCCAGCTGACTGACTCTGAGTCTTTGCATATGAGTGTCCTGCCTCTCTGCTCCCAGCCCTTAAAGAGTCCAGCATCCATCAGCGGCTGTCCAGGAAACCATGATGATGTCAGAGACTCTGCTGCTGGCCGCTCTGTGGCTCCTGGTTCAGGGTGAGACTCTGTGCTGAGAGCTTTGCTTCAGGGGGCAGCATGATGCTGTGGTGATGGAGGAAGACTGGAAGGAGCAGCACTGACCTTCTTCCATCTCTTCTCCATGTCACAGAATCCTCTTCTGTCTGGATGTTGATCTTCTCCTCTCCCTCATGTCTTCCAGGTTCATCAGGAGAAATCACCCTGACTCAGTCTGCTGGACCTCAGTCTGCTGCTCCAGGTCAGACCGTCAACATCAGATGTCAGTCCTCCACACTCATAAATGACGACATGAACTGGTACCAGCAGAAACCTGGAGAGGCTCCTAAACTCCTGATCTGGGACACAACAGAGCGTCAGTCTGGAGTTTCTGATCGATTCAGTGCGACATACAGTAACACTGACTTCACTCTGAACATCAGAGACGTTCAGGCTGAAGATTCAGGAGTTTATTACTGTCAGCAGCACAACAGCTTCCCACTCACACAGTGAAAAAGAGTCGTACAAAAACCTCCCACAGCTAAAGAGGAACTGATCAGCAGCTGCACTCTAACAAAGGTTTGAATAAAAACTGCATCAATTTATTCTGAAAATACAACAATTCATATTTACACTGAATGAAAATCATTTTCAAACATCAGAGTGAACCTCTGTCGGCTGATCAGTTCATTTCACACGCACTGAAACTAGCGAGCATTTCTGGTTCATGGTGAAAACACTCAGAGACACAGCTGATTGTGAACTTAAGTCAACAAATAAAACTGAACATTAATGTTTAAAGAAAGATGAACAATGTCATGAAAACACATTGTGTTCATGTTGTGTGTTTGTGTTGTATTCTATGATGATAACCTTCATGTTGTGTCCAAGAGGTTAAATCCAGGTAACTGGACTTGAGTGTCTTCCTCAGTTCAAAAACACAAAGTCCAAACCACAACAGCATCCAGGTCCAGGTCTCTACTTGAAGGAATATAAATGCATATTTAAAAATGAATGTAAGTTGTGGTAACGGAGGTCACTGTGAAAGACATGATGTCCCTCAGTACGGCGACCAAGTCTGGCCTCACTGCTTTAATAATACACTGGATAAGTGGTACAGCATGCCGTCCCGTACATACAGACCCTTTCCAAAAAATTTGAATATCAAGGAAAAGTTCATTAATTTCAATAATTTCATGCAAAAAGTTAACCTTTCATAGATTATAGATTCAGGGCCCACATTTTAAATGATTTCAAGTATTTATTTGTTTATTTTTACATAATTTGGGCTCCCAGCTCATAAACCCGCGAAAACAGGATTTCAAAAAATTAGAATACTACAAAGAAATCACCATTTACTTCTCAGTTTTAGCAGAGAAAAGAAAGAAATTAGGATCAAATCAATCAAAATATGGTACTGTCTAAGCGATATGTGAATACTTGGTTGGGAATCCCTTTGCCTTAATCACTGCCTTGGTGTGCCATGGCATTGCATGGGCGTTATGGAAGCCCACATGTCCTTGATACTTCTTTGTTTTTGTGTCTGGTGTCTCTCATTTTCCTCTTAAGAATACCTCAGAGATTCTCAATGGGGTTTATGTCTGGTGAGTTGGCTGGCCAGTCAAGCACTGTGATGGCATGGGCATTAAACCAGGTTTTGGTGCTCCTGGCAGTATGGGAAGGGGGCCGGGTCCTGCTGGAAGATGCAATCTGCATCTCCATACAGATCCTCAGCAGAAGGAATTATGAAGTCCTCCAAAACATTCTGGTAGACTTTTGCGTTGACCCTGGATTTGAGAAAGCAGAGTTTACCAACACCCGCACGGACATCGCACCCCAAATCATCACTGACTGTGGATATTTCACACTTGACCTCAAGCAGCTTGGGTTCTGTTCCTCGCCCGGCTTCCTCCAAACCCTTGGACCTTATTTCCCGAATTTAAAGGCACACTTTACTTTCATTGGAAAAGAGGAACTTGGACCACTGGCCAACAGTCCAGTCCTTCTTCTCCTTATCCCAGTTGAGATGCTTCCTACGAACCCGACAGTTGTGGCCCATCTCCTGGATGCCTCTGAATGTGGTGGTATTTGACTGTGGTGACTCCTGCCTCATTCTACTCTTTCTGGATCTCTGCCGGATCTCTGACAGAATCCTGTTTGATAATCCGCTGAACCCACGGTCATCTCTTGTGCTGGTGCATTTTCTCCTGCCACATTTTGCCCTTCTACTAGACTTTCCATTGATGTGCTTGGACACGGCACTTTGTGAACAGCCAGCCTCCTTAGCTATGAACTTTTGTGGCTTACCCATATGGAGGGTATCAATGATGGTCTTTTGGCCAGTTGTCAAGTCTGCAGTCTTCCCCATATTAAACTGAACTAAAGCAAATAAATGACACATGGGGAAACCTGTGGAGGTGCTTTAAGTTCAGTAGATGATTAGTGGGTGACACTCAGTTTAAAACATCCATGGCCTGCACAATTTGGGCTGATTTCTTCACAGTATTCTAATTTTCTGAATTCTTGTTTTCGTGGGTTTTATGAGCTGGGATCCCAAATTATGTAAAAATAAACAAATAAATACGTGAAATTGTTTAAGATGTGGACCCTGAATCTATAATCTATGAAAGTTTAACTTTTTGAATGAAATTATGGAAATTAATGAACTTTTCCTTGATATTCAAATTTTTTGGAAAGGGTCTGTATTTCAGACAGGTCGCCACACGGGAGCTACGCAAAAAATACAGACAGAGTCACATCGGAGCTGAAAACAGTTTCTCTCTGCTACAACAGACATGTAGGGTCAAGCTGTAAAGCAGAGTCCTGTCAGAGTCTTACAGTGCATTTCATTACTGAAGACCTGGAGCTCAAAGCTCGCTGCCTTCAAACTGCAGACTTCCCAGACAACCACACAGGAGAAAATACTGCAGCCAGCCTGAGAGAGAGGCAAACCAGCTTTCCATCATTTCCATAGAGCCACTTTGCATCAGCAGCAGCATGCTCCAGTGCTCTGACAGACTTTATAGTCCTGACAGCTGAACACTGGATGACTGACAGCTGTCCTTCATCACAGCACAAATCCTCCTCATCAGAAACATGACTCTGACCTGCGTCCTGGTCTGGACTCTCCTCTGCTGCTGCTTCACAGGTAAAGTCCAGAGAATCAAAGTCCTCTGTCAACATCCGTCCCTCTGACGTGAAGACGCTGCTTTATGTCTCTGTCTCTGTGTCCTCAGAGTCCAGAGGACAGGTCACAGTGACTCAGCCTGCAGCACAGAGATCTGCTCCAGGAGACACCGTCACCATCACATGTACAGTCAGACCACAGGTTGCTATTGGAACCAGAACTCGTAAAGATCTGTTACACTGGTACCAACAGAAAGAACCAGCAGCTCCAAAGCTTCTCATTTACAGAGTTGATGACAGAGCATCAGGGATTCCAGATCGTTTTTCAGGCAGTGGATCAAAGACCGACTTCACTCTAACCATCAGAGGAGTTCAGGCTGAAGATGCAGCAGTTTATTACTGTCAGAGTTATCATGACATCAACAGTCAGCGAGTGTTCACACAGTGAAAAAGAGTCGTACAAAAACCTCCCACAGCTAAAGAGGAATTGACTGCTGCAGCTTCTGCACATAGTGACACAGTGAACACACACACACACATACTACAATTCATTTAAAACTTGCTGATTTTAATAACCCATGTCTCATATCCGATCTTACATTTCTTCTTGAAAACATTGGTGCTTCTGAACTTCATGCTCACCACACTGAAAATAAACACAAATGTGGCTCATTGATTGAAACAAGATTTGTTCATTTGCACACAAAAAGTGATTTTCCTAAAAAATTCATTCAAGTCCATGTTGCAAAAATGAGTACACCCCAATTATAGTCTTAGGGAAAAAGCCACATTTAAAACTACAAAATTCTAATGAACAGGCATTCAACCACAGGTGAGTCTAATGATTTATTTGTGAGGTGTCCAGCAGACAGGTGACTATAAAAGGCTGTCAGCAATGGCTCCCTATGGAAGATATGAAAATATTTCTTTACCAAAAAAGGTGAGGGCTACAAGAAGATCAGCAAAGCTTCACATATCTGTCAAAATACTGCAGCAAAAGTGATCCAAACATTTAAGAAAGATGGAAGTGCAACCATCTTACAGAGACGTCCAGGACGTCCACGGAGGTTAACATCTCGACAGGAGCATCTTCTGATGAGAGGGGTTGAAGAAAATCACCAGCAAGTTCACTGCAGTTAGCTAAAGCAGTAGAAAGCAACTGGAGTGACCGTTTGCTGAAAAAGATGAAGACTACTGGGACTCTATACTCTGGAGGGATGAGACAAAGATCACTGTTTTTGGAACTAATGGTTTTAAACCTGCATGGCTTCATAAAGGTGAGGATTTCAAAGAAGAATGCATGGTGCCTACAATGAACCATGGTGGTGGCAGTGTCCTCATGTGGGGCTGCATGAGTGCTGCTGGTGTTGGGGTCAGGGTTGCCAGATCTGAGTGACAGTTTCCAGCCCAAACTGAACGTAAAACCCGCCCAATGCGAAAAACAACAGCCCAAATCACAACCTCCCTAGAATCTTAACGTTCAGACCATATGTGCCATATGCAAGAAAAACATGTCATAAGCACACGTAACTTTGCTGCAGCACTAAATAACTAAACAAAGTAACACAAACAAGCAAAGAGTGCAATCAAGCAACAGCATACACTGACCATTCAATACCAACAGACATGTGATTAACCCAACACTAGAAAACCTCCAACAACTGCCGGTCTGAATGTGGCTGATGTTTATGTTCATGTAGATTGGTTGACCTCTTCACTCCGCTGACCAGTAGGATTTCATGTTGTCATTGGACCAATGGCCGTCATGCTTGATGCCACTCGATCAATTTACAACAGACTGATAATATGAGGGGGAGGGCACCGCCGTTTTTATTTCAATTAATCAAATGACATTTACTTTTTGCATAAAATGACAACTCGGATATTTTCTAAAAAAAATGCTATTTTTTTTTAGCAAAACGTGTTTAAAAGAAGCGGAAGCACAAGTTGAGCATCACTCTCCATCCAGCATCCAGGCTCTAAAAGAGGTTATTCTTGAAGAATGGAAAAAGACAGATGTTGCAATATGTCACCAACTTGTTCATTCCATGCCTAGAAGACTTGGTGCTGTCCTTAAAAATCACAGTGCCCATACAAAACACTTGATGTAGCAGGTTTTGTTGTGGGGTGTACTCATTTTTGCTTCAGCCAATTTGAATAAAACTGAAGATTCAGTGATCTAAGTTAGATTATTAACCTTAACTTCATGTTATGGAGTTAAATAAGTGTTCAATAAAACATTTGGAAATTCTTCTTTTGTTCATTGAGCTACTGATTAAATTCTTAATTTTTAAAGGGGGTGTACTCATTTGTGCTGAGCACTGTACTGAGTCTGTGTTTGTGACATTAAATGTGGTATATAAATAAAAGAGACAACACAAAAACAGACCATTAATGCCTGAAAAAGATGAATGATGTCTGACACTGACAGCAGAAAATAAAACAGCTGAGCAGAACAGAGTTCCTGTCAAAATGAGCTTGATGATAGAAAGTTGTATCGTCTGCATAACACAACACTTTAAAGAGTAAAAGTCAACACTGAGACTTTTTTAGATCATCAGTCAGTCTGTTCATTTCCATAGAGAGCCACTTTGCATCAGCAGCAGCATGCTCCAGTGCTCTGACAGACTTTATAGTCCTGACAGCTGAACACTGGATGACTGACAGCTGTCCTTCATCACAGCACAAATCCTCCTCATCAGAAACATGACTCTGACCTGCGTCCTGGTCTGGACTCTCCTCTGCTGCTGCTTCACAGGTAAAGTCCAGAGAATCAAAGTCCTCTGTCAACATCCGTCCCTCTGACGTGAAGACGCTGCTTTATGTCTCTGTCTCTGTGTCCTCAGAGTCCAGAGGACAGGTCACAGTGACTCAGTCTGCAGCACAGAGATCTGCTCCAGGAGGCACCATCACCATCACATGTTCCACCAGCCAGGATGTTTATTATGATGGTTCTGACTACATACTATCCTGGTACCAACAGAAAGAACCAGCAGCTCCTAAATGGCTCATTTATTGGGCAACTCACAGAGCATCAGGGATTCCAGATCGTTTTTCAGGCAGTGGATCAAAGTCTAAATTCACTCTGACCATCAGAGGAGTTCAGGCTGAAGATGCAGCAGTTTATTACTGTCAGAGTTATCATGAAATCAACAGTCAGCGAGTGTTCACACAGTGAAAAAGAGTCGTACAAAAACCTCCCACAGCTAAAGAGGAACTGACTGCTGCAGCTTCTGCACATAGTGACACACTTCAGTGAACTAACACACACACACACATTAAAACTCATTTAAAACTTGCTGATTTTAATAACCCACGTCTCATATCAAAGATGCTGCCATCACACGACAACACGACAATGATCCAAAACACACATGGAATGGAAAAAGATAGATGTTGCAATATGTCACCAACTTGTTCATTCCATGCCTAGAAGACTTGGTGCTGTCCTTAAAAATCACAGTGCTCATACAAAACACTTGATGTAACAGGTTTTGTTGTGGGGTGTACTCATTTTTGCTTCAAGATTTTGTGATCTAAGTTAGATTATTAACCTTAACTTCATGTTATGGAGTTAAATAAGTGTTTAATAAAACTCAGCCTTGTGAAAAGTTTGGAAATTGTTCTTTTGTTCATTGAGCTACTGAATAAATTTTTACTTTTCAAAGGGGGTGTACTCATTTATGCCGAGCACTGTGAGTCTGTGTTAGTGACATTAAATGTGGTATATAAATAAAAGACAACACAAAAAAGTCTGAAAAAGATGAATGATGTCTGACACTGACAGCAGTGCTGAAGCAGTCCACATCTACATGAAGTTTAAAGGAGAAAATAAAACAGCTGAGCAGAACAGAGTTCCTGTCAAAATGAGCTTCATGATAGAAAGTTGTATCGTCTGCATAACACAACACTTTGTATGTTTTTAGAACACATTTAAAATCAACATTTTAAAGAGTAGAAATCAACACTGAGACTTTTTTAGATCATCGGTCAGTTCATTTCCATAGAGAGCCACTTTGCATCAGCAGCAGCATGCTCCAGTGCTCTGACAGACTTTATAGTCCTGACAGCTGAACACTGGATGACTGACAGCTGTCCTTCATCACAGCACAAATCCTCCTCATCAGAAACATGACTCTGACCTGCGTCCTGGTCTGGACTCTCCTCTGCTGCTGCTTCACAGGTAAAGTCCAGAGAATCAAAGTCCTCTGTCAACATCAGTCCCTCTGACGTGAAGACGCTGCTTTATGTCTCTGTCTCTGTGTCCTCAGAGTCCAGAGGACAGGTCACCGTGACTCAGCCTGCAGCACAGAGATCTGCTCCAGGAGGCACCGTCACCATCACATGTTCCACCAGTCAGGATGTTTTCTATGATGGTTCTGACTACATACTATCCTGGTACCAACAGAAAGAACCAGCAGCTCCTAAGCTGCTCATTTATGAAGCAGATCAGAGAGCATCAGGGATTCCAGATCGTTTTTCAGGCAGTGGATCAAAGTCTGACTTCACTCTGACCATCAGAGGAGTTCAGGCTGAAGATGCAGCAGTTTATTACTGTATGAGCTTTCATTACATCAACAGTCAGCATGTGTTCACACAGTGAAAAAGAGTCGTACAAAAACCTCCCACAGCTAAAGAGGAACTGACTGCTGCAGCTTCTGCACATAGTGACACACTTCAGTGAACTAACACACACACACATTAAAACTCATTTAAAACTTGCTGATTTTAATAACCCACGTCTCATATCAATCTTCCATTTCTTCTTGAAAACATTGTTGCTTCTGAACTTCATGCTCACCTCACTGAAACTAAACTTCATGAATAATTCCAATCTGTCTTCAGACCCCTTCACAGCATTGAGACAGCTTTCATTAAAATCACTAATGATCTTGCAGAGATGGACTCCTCACTGTTCTCATTGTATTGGACTGATATGCAGCTTTCAGTAGAACTTCTCACTCCCCCCTCACTGACAGATTGATCTCAGCTGGCCTCTCACACACAACCCTCCACTGGTTCACTTCATATCTGACCACTCTCAGTATGTTCAGCTTGGTCCAACTTCATCCCAGCATTCCTCTGTCTCCTCAGGTGTCCCCCAAGGCTCCGTCCTGGGAACTGTTTTATTCATTATTTCCCCTCCTTCCCCTTGGTCACATTGTCATTGTTATGCTGATGACACCCAGCTCTACATCTCCTCCAGACCAGCCAGTGTCCTTCCTCCATCCTCCCTTATCACCTGTAAAGAAACTACATGTTGGTTCTCCTCCAACTTCTTCAAATTAAACAGCAATAAAGCTCAAGTCTCACTAACTGGCACCAAATCCACACTGAACAAAGCTGACAGTCTCTCCATCACCACTGGACAGCACCCTGTCATTATATTCACACATCAACAACATCACCTGTTCTGCCTGTTTTCACCTCAGAAACATCAATCATCTTCGTTCCTCCCTCACCCCTCACACAGCGGCCATCTTTGGTTACCTCCCCAACAAAACTCTCCTCAAACCACAGCTTCTCCAAAACTCTTCAACTGGATCATAACCAGAACACCCTCCATCACCCACATCAGTCCAGTCCTGCAGCAGCTCCCAGTTCAAGATCCTGCCCCACAGGGCACTGTGCTTTCTCCATTCCTGTTCACCTTATAAACCTCAGACTTTCAGTACAACTCAGTCATGTCACTTACAGAAGTTTTCTGATGACTCTGCATTTGTGGGGTGTATACGTGGTGGATGGGAGGAAGAGTACAGGGGGCTGGTGGACAGATTTGTGGAGTGGGCTGGAGGGAATCACCTGCTGCTTAATGTAGACAAGACCAGAGAGATGGTGATTGACTTCAGGAAGAAGGGAGCAACATTGCAGCCCCTTTGCATCCTGGGTAAGGATGTGGAGAGGGTGGAGGAGTACAAACACCTGGGAGTGACCATCGACAGCAGACTGTGTACAAGAAGGCCTGCAGCAGACTCTACTTCCTGAGGAAGCTGAGGTCCTTCAACTGTGCAGCAACATGCTGGAGATGTTTTACCAGTCTGTTGTTGCAGCACTCTGTTCTCCTCTGTGGTCTGCTGGGGGGCAGCATTGCAGCCAGTGACACCAACAGACTGAACAAACTGATCAGAAAAGCTGGCTCTGTCATTGGCTGCAGACGAGAGACATTTGTAGCAGTGGTGGAGAGGAGGACACTGAACAAACCGTTATCCATCATGGATCACCCCGACCACCCTCTCCTCCCTGTACTGGACAGACAACGGAGCACCTTTTCCAAAAGGCTCAGACAGCTTCACTGTCACACAGAACACTACAGGAAGTCTTTCCTGCCTCATGCTGCAAGACTGTACAACACCTCATCTCTGTGCCAGAGATAACACAGACTCACTGCTGTAAGGGACACGTTCTGCACAAGGTTTTTTTACTTTCAAATTGTACACTGTTGTTCTTGTATATCATATCTTTTCATATCTTCATGCCAAATTGCACAATGCGATTTAGACTTATATGCATACCTGCATCACAAACTGAACATTTTTTGCTTCTGCACCTGTGTTTATTTTTTTTATCTTGCTGTAAATAATGTATATAATGTTTAATTTTTTCCGTTAGAGGTATATTTTTATTCTTTGGTATGCTTGAGTGACTGTACTTTGCTGCTGCAACAGTGAAATTTCACAGCTTGGGATGAATAAAGTATTTCTATTCTATTCTATTTACTGAGAACAAATGAAGCTCAGAGAATCTGCTCTCTGTTCACCAACAACAGCCAGGGAACCAAGTAGTGGACGAGAAGTGGTCCTTGGACCAGCAGATTAACACCTCTGTTTTAAAGTGTGTGCTGTGATCAGTGAGGAGGAAACAGCTCCAGCTGACTGACTCTGAGTCTTTGCATATGAGTGTCCTGCCTCTCTGCTCCCAGCCCTTAAAGAGTCCAGCATCCATCAGCGACTGTCCAGGAAACCATGATGATGTCAGAGACTCTGCGGCTGGCCGCTCTGTGGCTCCTGGTTCAGGGTGAGACTCTGTGCTGAGAGCTTTGCTTCAGGGGGCAGCATGATGCTGTGGTGATGGAGGAAGACTGGAAGGAGCAGCACTGACCTTCTTCCATCTCTTCTCCATGTCACAGAATCCTCTTCTATCTGGATGTTGATCTTCTCCTCTTCCTCATGTCTTCCAGGTTCATCAGGAGAAATCACCCTGACTCAGTCTGCTGGACCTCAGTCTGCTGCTCCAGGTCAGACCATCAACATCAGATGTCAGTCCTCCACACTCATAGGCGACGACATGAACTGGTACCAGCAGAAACCTGGAGAGGCTCCTAAACTCCTCATTGTTGACACAACAGCACGTCAGTCTGGAGTTTCTGATCGTTTCAGTGCGACATACAGTAACACTGACTTCACTCTGAACATCAGAGATGTTCAGGCTGAAGATTCAGGAGTTTATTACTGTCAGCAGCACAACAGCTTCCCACTCACACAGTGAAAAAGAGTCGTACAAAAACCTCCCACAGCTAAAGAGGAACTAATCAACAGCTGCACTCTAACAAAGGTCTGAATAAAAACTGCAGCAATTTACTCTGAAAATACAACAATTCATATTTAAAATAAAACTACAATTATTATTAATCTGAGGTTTATGTTTATAATAAATATAATTATATTCAGATTCAGAGTGTAACTGACAGACACACTGAGTCTGTGTTTGTGACATTAAATGTGGTATATAAATAAAAGAGACAACACAAAAACAGATCATGAATGTCTGAAAAAGATGAATGATGTCTGACACTGACAGCAGTGCTGAAGCAGTCCACATCTAAATGAAGTTTAAAGGAGAAAATAAAACAGCTGAGCAGAACAGAGTTCCTGTCAAAATGAGCTTCATGATAGAAAGTTGTATCATCTGCATAACACAACACTTTGTATGTTTTTAGAACTCATTTAAAATCAACATTTTAAAGAGTAAAAGTCAACACTGAGACTTTTTTAGATCATCAGTCTGTTCATTTCCATAGAGAGCCACTTTGCATCAGCAGCAGCATGCTCCAGTGCTCTGACAGACTTTATAGTCCTGACAGATGAACACTGGATGACTGACAGCTGTCCTTCATCACAGCACAAACCCTCCTCATCAGAAACATGACTCTGACCTGCGTCCTGGTCTGGACTCTCCTCTGCTGCTGCTTCACAGGTAAAGTCCAGAGAATCAAAGTCCTCTGTCAACATCCGTCCCTCTGACGTGAAGACGCTGCTTTATGTCTCTGTCTCTGTGTCCTCAGAGTCCAGAGGACAGGTCACAGTGACTCAGCCTGCAGCACAGAGATCTGCTCTAGGAGGCACCGTCACCATCACATGTTCCACCAGTCACTATGTTTATGGTGTTTTTGCCTTATCCTGGTACCAACAGAAAGAACCTGGAGCTCCTAAACTGCTCATTTATTGGGCAACTCGCAGAGCATCAGGGATTTCAGATCGTTTTTCAGGCAGTGGATCAAAGACTGACTTCACTCTGACCATCAGAGGAGTTCAGGCTGAAGATGCAGCAGTTTATTACTGTCAGAGTTATCATTACATCAACAGTCAGCATGTGTTCACACAGTGAAAAAGAGTCGTACAAAAACCTCCCACAGCTAAAGAGGAACTGGTCAGCAGCTGCACTCTAACAAAGGTTTGAATAAAAACTGCAGCAATTTACTCTGAAAATACAACAATTCATATTTACACTGAATGAAAATCATTTTCAAACATCAGAGTGAACCTCTGTCGGCTGATCAGTTCATTTCACACACACTGAAAAGCTCAAAGTTCAGCAAGAAGAGTCCACACAAGAAGACTGCATGTTCCTCAGCATGTGTTGAATTAAAGTGCTCTAAGGAAGTGGTGAGTGGGTCCATGTTTGCACAATAAAATGCAGAAAATAGAACAAAGAAATCCTAAAAGACAAAAGTTAACAAAGGTCCTCTGGACAAACACAGACGACACAGCTGGAACTTAAAGGTTTTAGGAACGTCAGCTCAGGTGTGAGACTCCTGACACACACCTGTCACAGCTGCAGGAAAGCGTTACGTTGCCTCTTGAATTTCTCATCACTTAAAGCCAGGCATACATTGTGCGTTATTTGGTCCAACTTTGACCTGAAATATGAGACGTATGTTTTTTTTGGGTCGAGCTGAATTTCAGCTTTGTCGTGCGTTTTTAAACGCGCAGTGTACTGGGGCTCACGAGAGGCGATTACCGTCGCACGAACATCGATCGGATGATCGGTTGAATTTTTTTTTCCCTCGTAAGAGTATCGCACAGTTACTGAAATTTACAGCAACTTAAAGTTATTGAGGCGACAACACGCTTCCTCAACATGGTAACATACAGTATCAACAACAAGCAGCAAGTGATGAAACTTTAGTCGACTTATTATAAAACAACCAAACATTTAAACTTCTTCAAGGGGAACAAGTTGTTCCAGCTGTAGTTAGTCTGTGAGCTCCCCTCTCTACAAGTTTCCCACCTCATCTGTGCAACTGTTGATATGTCATATGTTCTTATTTTAATTCTCTTGTATCTTTAGTGGTAGTTTTACTTCATACTGTATATTATTTCCTTCTTGTCCGATGTCTGGGCCGATACTGATGTTTAACATAACAACTTGGCCGATGCCGATGTTTTTTATTTTTATTTATTGTGCACAGAAACATACAACAAGTCTTTCAGCTCTTCATCATACTATCCTTGAATGAGCACAAATTCAATCAGACAAATTTATGAAACTACCTTTAATGTCACTTTTTAGTTGACATTTAGTTTACTTTTTAGTTAGACTCTCAGGAAGAACAGTCCCATACAGCGGACTTCCTTTTTTGAACATTAATGATACGATGAAGTCACCTGCTGTATCTCTCGCCTATTTTTTAGTAAGATGCATGTTTTTATTTACACAGATAAGCACCTCTGCGTCGTCGCAGCAAAGTCTATTTCTCTTTTCATCCAAGACATGAGACACAGAGCTGAATAACCGCTCACTCTCCATGCTGGTGCATGGCGCACAAAGGTATTTGCCGCTTCGCCATGGTTACAGTGTTTTGGTTCTCGCGCCACCCGGATTAGCTTCCCTCCGTGCAGTTTTCCCCAGACATGCGCTCCTCTTACACATATTCCATGTTAAAATGTAAAATCTGCCAATTCCGCGATTCAAATCAAACGGCCCTGTATATTTATGGCCTGCACTTCATCTGCACAGACAACACAAAAACCAACAAACAGCTCTGAAAAGCACAAACCTGGCAGAGTTCTTAGTCTTAGGTCTTAGTCACAACACAGAGAGCCACACAACAAACTGCTGAAACCAAACACACACAAAGCCCAGCAGAGGAACTGCAAGGAACCAGCAGCAGGCCAGAGAGCCATCTCTACAAAGACCTGCTCACACAGACTCAGACAGGAGAGATCAATCCCTCAACCAGGTAGGAGGAGCCAACCTGGAGGCAAATCATCCAGCAGGCCCAGGGCCGTCACTCAGTGTCGTCATGATGAGTGTTTGTGTTTCATGATGATAACTTTCATGCTGATTCGGACAACAAAGGGTTACCAGCTGCTCTTCATGTAGCACCCACCGCTCTCTGTGACCTCAGACTCAGTCACCTCACCCTCAGCTGGAATGATGGGGTGTTAGGGTTCAGTGTGTAAGCTAGCTGCCACCAAGGTTTACCTATTGAAGTGAACTCATGATACTCTGCTGGTAATCAGATTACTCTATCCAATTTAACAGTAGATGTTTTCTCCTTAGACACACTTTAAATCACTGATCCCAGACAACTCTTTGTAAAACACTCACACATGTTGACTGAACTTTTGACCCCGTGTACAGAACAATACTTTACCTTTGGTAAACACAGAGCCAGTAAACACATGATAAATTACAGCCCTTTGAAATAAACTGCTCCCTCTGTAAATACTGTGAACAACATTACTTTGACCTTACAACCTTACTCGGCACTTCTAACTGGCCTTCTCCCCAAAACATCAACTCATTCATTTACATTTCTCCCAGATCTCTGAAAAACACTCGACCTGTGGATAAAGTCTCTTTCCTCAGCAAAGTAACACTCAACTGGTTTAACTCACAGTTCAGCGTGGAGCCTGAAGAACCAGTCCTCGGTCTGTGGAGAAGAAATGAGATGACAGCGGCCATGGCCTCCTCTCCAGGAAATACACCCAGCCCGCTTCAAGACGGAGCTTGACCAATTACTGCAGGTGACACTGATTGACAGCTGCAGTAACCAATCAGACAGAGCAGCTGAGAATAAAGGCTCAGTCTGTAATGACCTCTTATTCAGATCACTTCAGTTTTCACAGCTTGTTCTTGCAGCTTTATTTCTACATTGATCAACCTTTTAATCCTAAATTATCTTCATCAATAAGTTAACCATTTCCTGCCCATTTACTGATATTATTGATATATATTTATGACTGGATTCATGAAGCTACTTTCAGCTGGTTTTCATCCACCACATCATGCTTTCATTGAACAGTGCGGGTTCACCTTATTTAACTCCCTTTCATTTTTACACTGGGCTACATTCACATAGATCAGAGGCTGTAGTTCATCAATACTTTCCTCTGCTGCAGCCTTTAAACAAACAACTGGGATCATTAAGTTGAAGTCATTAAAACATAAATACACAAAACCAGCAGAACACAACAATCTGACGCAACTCAGAGACACAACATGAGCTAACAGAGCTTCAAATGATCGCTAGTTTCAGTGCGTGTGAAATGAACTGATCAGCCGACAGAGGTTCACTCTGATGTTTGAAAATGATTTTCATTCAGTATAAATATGAATTGTTGTATTTTCAGAGTAAATTGCTGCAGTTTTTATTCAAACCTTTGTTAGAGTGCAGCTGCTGATCAGTTCCTCTTTAGCTGTGGGAGGTTTTTGTACGACTCTTTTTCACTGTGTGAACACTTCTTGACTGTTGATGTCATGAAAACTCTGACAGTAATAAACTGCTGCATCTTCAGCCTGAACTCCTCTGATGGTCAGAGTGAAGTCAGAGTCTGATCCACTGCCTGAAAAACGATCTGGAATCCCTGATTCTCTTTCATCTGCTGCATAAATGAGCAGTTTAGGAGCTTCTGGTTCTTTCTGTTGGTACCAGGATAAGAGGTAAACACCAACATAGTGAACATCCTCACTGGTGGAACATGTGATGGTGACGGTGCCTCCTGGAGCATATCTCTGTGCTGCAGACTGAGTCACTGTGACCTGTCCTCTGGACTCTGAGGACACAGAGACAGAGACATAAAGCAGCGTCTTCACGTCAGAGGGACGGATGTTGACAGAGGACTTTGATTCTTTGGACTTTACCTGTGAAGCAGCAGCAGAGGAGAGTCCAGACCAGGACGCAGGTCAGAGTCATGTTTCTGATGAGGAGGGTTTGTGCTGTGATGAGGGACAGCTGTCAGTCATCCAGTGTTCAGCTGTCAGGACTATAAAGTCTGTCAGAGCACTGGAGCATGCTGCTGCTGATGCAAAGTGGCTCTCTATGGAAATGAACAGGGATCGGTCTGATCAGCTGCTGATCAATGGATCAATCACTGTATCGGATCATTGATCAGGAATCAATATGTTTTTCAATCAGAACAAAGTGATGGATGTCAGAATCTTCAGTCGGTGTGTTTCATTGATTTGCACATTGATCAGCTGAGTGTGACAGACACAGTGTTTCAGAGTCAGAGTGTGTGTCTGTGTGCAGTCAGAGGTTTTTGTACGACGCCTCCATCAGTCTGAATCACTGTGGTACACGTTCGGTGGAGGAACCAGACTGGATGTTGGAGGTAAGTTGAAACTTTTCATTTCAGACTAGTTCTTATTTGTTGTGTCCGTTTCTGATCAGACAGAACAAATAAAAACCATCTTTCAGTCTTTATGTTGAATTTTCTTGGTGCTCAAACACACAGTGACTGTAAAAAGTGACTGTGCTGAATTGAACCCATGAGGATGGTTCAGAGGGGGCTGACTGCTTCTGCTTCTAACGGCTGGATTTTGAGGAGTGTAGCTCGGTCAGACAGTCGCAGCGCCCGTCTGTGTGCAGTCAGAGGTTTTTGTAGGACGCCTCCATCAGTCTGTGTCTCTGTGGTGGACGTTGGGTGGAGGAACCAGACTGGAGGTCGACTGTAAGAACCTCTGACTGCTGCTCAAACCCACAGAAACAACATGTGTTCAGCTCACAGTGGATGAACTGAGTCTTTACTGGATGACTCCGATCTGTTCTTGTTGTTGGAGGCTGTTTAGCTCATGACTGATACACAGAGAAAGTTTAAACCTGAAAGAAAACACATGTCAGTATTTTAAATGTAGTCATTGTTGAATGTTGTTGGAATCATTTGTGTAAAATGTGTTTTTAAACATTGGAAACATTTCAAATCCTCATTAGAACCATCATCATGTCCCTCAGGAGCTTTTTACCTTCAGTACTGAAACCTGTCTGTTGCCACGGTTCAGCAGTGATGCCTGTCTGTTGCCGTGGTTACCGAGCTCAGAGAGGGAAGTGAAACAGTGAGGAGCAGTTTCCTCCCCTCTGAGGACCAGCAGCTGGACTTTCTGTTCTCTGTCTTCATGTCCTCTCTCTGTCTCCTCCTCCTCCTCCTCCTCCAGTGGGTCCAGTCCCCCCCTCCCTGACGGTGCTGCCCCCCTCCAAAGAGGAGCTGCAGAAGGGCCAGGCCACGCTGCTGTGCCTGGCTGACAGAGGCTTCCCCTCTGACTGGACCCTGTCCTGGAAGGTGGGCGGACAGAACGGGGACGGCTCGCAGCAGAGCCGGAGCACCGCGCTGCTGCAGGACGACGGGCGCTACAGCTGGAGCAGCACCCTGAGGCTCTCTGTGGACCAGTGGAGGACGGCGGGCTCTGTGACCTGTGAGGCCAGGCAGGGCTCCCAGAATCCAGTGATACACACACTGAGTACAAACCAGTGCTCCCAGTCCTGAGTCTCTCTCTGCTCTCTGTGACTCTCTGTCTGCATCCCTGTCGCTTCAACATTTAGAAACAAGTGAACAAAGTTTGGACTTCATGTGTTTGTCGTGTTAACTTTAGAGAAGAACCATGATGACTGTAAACAACAAGAACAAAAGAACACTGACTGATGACTGAACATCCAACATGTGGAAGAGTTCCTGATTAGAATCATCAGTGACTTACTCTTTCTTCACTCTCATGCTTCTGTCACATTTTCTATTCTTTCATCACAATAAAGACTTTTTCATCCACTCAGCTGTTTTTGTGTTTGAATCAATAAATGTTGTTTGAGCTGAAGTGAAAGTCAAAGGAGGAGAATAATAAAGAGAGTCTGTCTGAGAGGAAACCACTGCAGCTGAACCACAAAGGTGGATTTTACATGAAGGTTATATCAGCACAGACTCCTCATCCTCATCTTCATCACTTCCATCATCTGCACTGGAGACATTAAACATTATAGGGTGTAGTAACACACTCCCGTCCACTAGATGGAGCTGATGCTCCTGAAACTGTCTGTTCATTTCCATAGAGAGCCACTTTGCATCAGCAGCAGCATGCTCCAGTGCTCTGACAGACTTTATAGTCCTGACAGCTGAACACTGGATGACTGACAGCTGTCCTTCATCACAGCACAAACCCTCCTCATCAGAAACATGACTCTGACCTGCGTCCTGGTCTGGACTCTCCTCTGCTGCTGCTTCACAGGTAAAGTCCAGAGAATCAAAGTCCTCTGTCAACATCCGTCCCTCTGACGTGAAGACGCTGCTTTATGTCTCTGTCTCTGTGTCCTCAGAGTCCAGAGGACAGGTCACAGTGACTCAGTCTGCAGCACAGAGATCTGCTCCAGGAGGCACCGTCACCATCACATGTACAGTCAGACCAAAGGTTGCTGTTGGACGCAGCAGTGGTAAAGATCTCTTATCCTGGTACCAACAGAAAGAACCAGCAGCTCCTAAATGGCTCATTTATTGGGCAACTCGCAGAGCATCAGGGATTCCAGATCGTTTTTCAGGCAGTGGATCAAAGACTGACTTCACTCTGACCATCAGAGGAGTTCAGGCTGAAGATGCAGCAGTTTATTACTGTCAGAGTTATCATGAAATCAACAGTCGAGCTGTGTTCACACAGTGAAAAAGAGTCGTACAAAAACCTCCCACAGCTAAAGAGGAACTGACTGCTGCAGCTTCTGCACACAGTGACACACTTCAGTGAACACACACACACACTCATTAAAACTCATTTAAAACTTGCTGATTTTAATAACCCACGTCTCATATCAATCTTCCATTTCTTCTTGAAAACATTGTTGCTTCTGAACTTCATGCTCACCTCACTGAAATAAACTTCAGGAATAATTCCAATCTGTCTTCAGACCCCTTCACAGCACTGAGACAGCTTTCATTAAAATCACTAATGATCTTGCAGAGATGGACTCCTCACTGTTCTCATTGTATTGGACTGATATGCAGCTTTCAGTAGAACTTCTCACTCCCCCCTCACTGACAGATTGATCTCAGCTGGCCTCTCACACACAACCCTCCACTGGTTCACTTCATCTCTGACCAGTCTCAGTACAGTGGTCAGCATAAATGAATACACCACACTACATACCGTACTACAAAATACTCCCACAAATGTGGCTCATTGATTGAAACAAGATTGGTTAATTTGCACACAAAAAGTGATTTTCCTAACAAATTCATTCAAGTCCATGTTGCAAAAATGAGTACACCCCAATTATAGCCTTAGGGAAAAAGCCACATTTAAAACTACAAAATTCTAATGAACAGGCATTCAACCACAGGTGAGTCTAATGATTCATTTAAGAGGTGTCCAGCAGACAGGTGACTATAAAAGGCTGTCAGCAATGGCTCCCTATGGAAGATATGAAAATGTTTCTTTACCAAAAAAGGTGAGGGCTACAAGAAGATCAGCAATGCTTCACATATCTGTCAAAATACTGCAGCAAAAGTGATCCAAACATTTAAGAAAGATGGAAGTGCAACCATCTTACAGAGACGTCCAGGACGTCCACGGAAGTTAACGTCTCGACAGGAGCGTCTTCTGATGAGAGGGGTTGAAGAAAATCACCAGCAAGTTCACTGCAGTTAGCTAAAGCAGTAGAAAGCCAAACTGGAGTGACCGTTTGCTGAAAAAGATGAAGACTACTGGGACTCTATACTCTGGAGGGATGAGACAAAGATCACTGTTTTTGGAACTAATGGTTTTAAACCTGCATGGCTTCATAAAGGTGAGGATTTCAAAGAAGAATGCATGGTGCCTACAATGAACCATGGTGGTGGCAGTGTCCTCATGTGGGGCTGCATGAGTGCTGCTGGTGTTGGGGTCAGGGTTGCCAGATCTGAGTGACAGTTTCCAGCCCAAACTGAACGTAAAACCCGCCCAATGCGAAAAACAACAGCCCAAATCACAACCTCCCTAGAATCTTAACGTTCAGACTGCCACATGCAAGAAAAACACGTCATAAGCACACGTAACTTTGCTGCAGCACTAAATAACTAAAGAAAGTAACACAAACAAGCAAAGAGTGCAATCATGCAACAGCATAGACTGACCATTCAATACCAACAGACATGTGATAAACCCAACACTAGAATCCAACTTACTGTAAAATAATGCAGGCAGAATCTCAATGACTAGAACCCTGCCCTCACCTAAAGGTGCACATTGTGCGCTCACACACACACAGGGACATGAGTGTAGGTCTATCAAACGTTTCTCTCTAACATGTTCATCAGGTGAATGAATCAGTCATTATTACTTCGTCACAGTGATTCAGTTCAGACAGAACAGCACAGTGTTCCGTTCATGGAAATGGCCTGTGCTCAGCAGCAGTGTTTATCTGTGAGCTTCTCTTGGACTGAACACTGAGGATCAGGCCACCGTCAGTAAAAGCCAGGTCAGCGGGCTGATATAGTTGGCTGGCCAGTCAAGCACTGTGATGGCATGGGCATTAAACCAGGTTTTGGTGCTCCTGGCAGTATGGGAGGGGGCCAGGTCCTGCTGGAAGATGAAATCTGCATCTCCATACAGATCCTCAGCAGAAGGAATCATGAAGTCCTCCAAAAGATTCTGGTACACTTTTGCGGTGACCCTGGATTTGAGAAAGCAGAGTTTACCAACACCTGCACCGGGCATTGCACCCCAAATAATCACTGACTGTGGATATTTCACACTTGACCTCAAGCAGCTTGGGTTCTGTTCCTCGCCCGCCTTCCTCCAAACCCTTGGATGACCACACAGAAGAAAATACTGCAGCCAGCCTGAGAGAGAGGCAAACCAGCTTTCCATCATTTCCATAGAGAGCCACTTTGCATCAGCAGCAGCATGCTCCAGTGCTCTGACAGACTTTATAGTCCTGACAGCTGAACACTGGATGACTGACAGCTGTCCTTCATCACAGCACAAATCCTCCTCATCAGAAACATGACTCTGACCTGCGTCCTGGTCTGGACTCTCCTCTGCTGCTGCTTCACAGGTAAAGTCCAGAGAATCAAAGTCCTCTGTCAACATCCGTCCCTCTGACGTGAAGACGCTGCTTTATGTCTCTGTCTCTGTGTCTGTGTCCTCAGAGTCCAGAGGACAGGTCACAGTGACTCAGTCTGCAGCACAGAGATCTGCTCCAGGAGACACCGTCACCATCACATGTTCCACCAGTCAGGATGTTTACTTTGGTGGTACTTACCACTACTTATCTTGGTACCAACAGAAAGAACCAGCAGCTGCTAAACTGCTCATTTATTATGCAACTCTCAGAGCATCAGGGATTCCAGATCATTTTTCAGGCAGTGGATCAAACTCTAAATTCACTCTGACCATCAGAGGAGTTCAGGCTGAAGATGCAGCAGTTTATTACTGTATGAGTTATAACAACATCAACAGTCAGCGAGTGTTCACACAGTGAAAAAGAGTTGTAGAAAAACCTCCCACAGCTAAAGAGGAACTGATCAGCAGCTGTACTGGTTTATAGTGAAAACACTCATTCAGCTGATTGTAAACTTATAACTTATATAGGTTCACTTCATTCATAGAACCGTTCTATTTCATATCAGTGAACCTGTAACCCTGTGACAATTGTTTGTTTTAATGTAACTAAGACTGCCCTCTTGGCCAGGACTCCCTTGTAAAAGAGATTGTTGATCTCAATGGGACAAACCTGGTTAAATAAAGGCCAAATAAAATCAACATTGCCAAATCAGTCACGAACAAGGTGAGTGCCACCCAACAGAAAGGCAGCTGTCAATAACAGAACAGAGCACAGCAACAATTGCAGGCAAATGCAAAATAATCCATTACAAGGTTGTTGAACAGAAAGTGATTCCGGGACAACCATTGAAGTAATGGCCAAGCAATACTACCCAGAACATAACAAGCACCATAATAAAACAAATAAAGTTTGAGGAGGATGCCCAACCAGCAGTGTCACACACCTCTTCCAGTGACGCACCTCAAAACAGTGCCCATGATGCAGCCATCCCCCGTGTAGAGTGGGGGATCACTCCTGAGGGGGAGGTTGCCTCACCTGTGCATATAGGCCAGTGCAAAGAGATCAACCATCATCCAATGGGCAAGACTAGGTTTTATTACAGGCCTGCCCACTGTGGCCTCACCATAAGACACAGATTGTTGGTGGAACAATGGGTCTGAATGCAGTCTACATATGACCTAAGAGCCCTCACGGGACACAACACACAGTGAAGGTTTTCACTGTTTCTACCATCCTCTCAGAACACCACTCACCAAACACCCTCCACCTAGGCATACAAGCACTGAGTGGAGTGAGCCTGTTAAGCCTGTAAGGTGTCCACCACATCATTACCCAGCCCAAGATCACGCTAGCGGCGCAGTCCAAGGGCCACACATGAAGGCTCAGGGACTCTGGCTGAGGGTGCCACACTCTGCCTTGTGCTTGCAACAACAAGTCTGGCCTGGTGAGAAGCCGCCAGTTGTCAGCACTCGAGGACATGAGGTGCACTGGCACCAAGTCCTGAGATGGGTGATGGAAAGGCAGGCACCAGGGGACAAGGATTGCCATGAATGCTGATGGGGTTTAACCCCCTGCCACCACATTCACAGGGGCGTGCCTGTGACTGCCCCTGCACATGACTGGGCCCCTGCAGAAGGGTGTTTGCCCACCTAGAGGCCGTAGCGATCACCAAACCATCTGTGGCCCTACACTTCTCATTTGGGTGACGAGCCACCCTGCCTGAGGGGGATGCCCCGGCCAGGAGTGCAAATGTGGAACCAATCTCTGAGGTCCCATCCAACCCATGCTCTGCCGCTCCATGCAAGGCACCAAGTGCTGAGCGGGGGGCCGAGGCTTCCCATGGTTGCGCCCAGGAATCTTGGAGGCAGCAAACAAGATCAGTATACACGGGCAACAACATCCGCCCCTGACGGCCAGAACCATGATCCAATGCAGAGCAGGGTCCCAGCCGCAGCCGCCTTGTGCAGTAGAGTGTCCAGGGAAACACCACAGGACTCAGATGGACCAGCAACTTCAGCGAAGCCACCCAGAGATACAGCGTGGTCTTCTCCACAGCCATCCAGCAGGACAGAGGAGGAGCCAGAACTGTTGGTCTTATCCAGATTACCTGATGCTGCCAAAGAGACAACATCATGATGAGAATGTGCAGGCAGGGGTGCCTGTCTCTGCAGTAGCATCTGCTGGGCTGCTGCCATGACATCCATGGTCTTACGCATGTCATAAAGTTGCTGCTGGAGGAGGCCCACTCTGGGATCATAGACCTGTCCCAGCTTCTGCTTCTTCCCAGACTCTCCCCTCGCCTTGCAGGGTGGGGGCAGATCATGATCTTCCAGGACAGACGCCACATGGTTACTGACCATCTCTGAAACCATCACACTGCGATCACACAAATACAAACTGCAGGGCAACACACACAAACCACCATCACACTCACACCTACGGGCAATTTAAGAGTCACCAATGAACCTAGCATGTCTTAAAGGTAGTGTAGGAGAGTTCATTCTGATGCACTTTTTGTTAAATTAGTGTAACTTCTCTTTACAATCCAATAGCAACCAATTAGTTTGGCAGTTTCGCTTTAAAACGAAGAATATGAATCATCTGTGGAAGCTATAAAACGCAATAACAAACCCTGGATCACCAAAGATCTCAAGCAGATGCTGAACAAAAAGAAGAGGGTCTTCTTCACAGGATCTGAACTGGAAAAGAAGGAGGTCAACAAGGAGGTGAAGCGGGCCACTAAGGATGCCAAGCTTTAGTATCACCAGTGGGAACCTATGCGCAGCTTGGCAGGGCCTCAAAACCATGGCCTCCGCTAACAGTGCTACCACTCCCATCTCCATCCAGGTGGAGGGACACAACACCACATCCCTCCCTGATGACCTCAACTCCTTCTACACCAGGTGTGAAACAGACAACACCACCCAGCTTGAGATTATAACATCCTCACTCAACCCTGAAGGCTCTGCGCTCACCTTCAACACACAGGACGTGGTGAGAGCCTTTAGGGAGAGTAGCTCACCTGGCCCATATATCCTGGCCACTAAACTCTCCTCCTGCTTCCACCTAGAAGACCAGTTAATTCTGTGGATACTGGACTTTCCCACTAACAGGTCCCAGAGAGTACTGGTCAACAACACCTTCTCAGACCTCTGTTCTACCTCGACCGGCTCCAGCTAGGTTGTGTGCTTTCACCCCTACTCTTCATCCTTTAAACTGATGACTGTAGATCCACAAAGCCCAACTGTCATCTGGTTAAGTTCGCTGATGACACCATTCTCCTGTCCCTGCTGTCAGGACCCTCACATCAACATGGTCCAGCTCTTCAGGAATCAATTGAATGTTGCGACAGCTCACACCTGGAACTGAACGTCAGCAAGACCAAGGAGCTAGTCGTGACTTACTCCAAAAAACTGAGGGACTTGACTTCAGCAGCCACCACCATCATCCATGGAGAGCCAGTGGAGCTGGTCGAGGAGGTCAAATATCTGGGCACCGTCTTTGACAACCTCCTGAAATTCTCCTCCAACACCGAGGACACTCTCAGAAGGTGCCAACATCTCCTTTACAGTCAGTAAAGACATTCTATAGACTTTCTACTTCAGCTTTATTGAGAGCATCATCACTTTCTCAATAACCTGCTGGTTCCACTCCATCAGCCTCCACAACAGGAACCGACTGCAGAGCACTGTTTCAGTCAGCTTTGAGATCATCAGCCTGCCTGTAAGAACTCTTGCTCATACTCATGACCAACAGACCAACAACTTGGCAGCAAAAATCATCAGAGAGCCATCACTGATGATTTTTGCCTCTACAACTATAGCAATAAACCGATTTTACAAAAAATTTTCAAAGATGTGCAGACATTTGTTTTTCTGCACTTTTAGTGTTGTTACATCAGTAAGATAATATATATTTTTATTGATTTATCTATCTTTAAAAAGTGCAGTCCACCTGTTTTCATGTTTATTACAGTGACTTTAAATCACCTAAAGTCTGAGTAAGTTAAAGCCAAAAATTAGTTTTACTTGTTATTACTTGTTGAATAATACAGAAAATGAAGGGTTTAAAAAAGCCCAACACACAGTACAAAGTTGCAAAACACAACACTTCATATATTTTAGAACATATTTAAAATCAACATTTTAAAGAGTAAAAATCAACACTGAGACTTTTTTAGATCATCAGTCTGTTCATTTCCATAGAGAGCCACTTTGCATCAGCAGCAGCATGCTCCAGTGCTCTGACAGACTTTATTGTCCTGACAGCTGAACACTGGATGACTGACAGCTGTCCTTCATCACAGCACAAATCCTCCTCATCAGAAACATGACTCTGACCTGCGTCCTGGTCTGGACTCTCCTCTGCTGCTGCTTCACAGGTAAAGTCCAGAGAATCAAAGTCCTCTGTCAATATCCGTCCCTCTGACGTGAAGACGCTGCTTTATGTCTCTGTCTCTGTGTCCTCAGAGTCCAGAGGACAGGTCACAGTGACTCAGCCTGCAGCACAGAGATCTGCTCCAGGAGAAACCGTCACCATCACATGTTCCACCAGTCAGAATGTTCGCTATAGTTTTAACTCTGGTGTTGTTAACCACTACTTATCCTGGTACCAACAGAAAGAACAAGCAGCTCCTAAACAGCTAATTTATTTGGCAGATCAGAGAGCATCAGGGATTCCAGATCGTTTTTCAGGCAGTGGATCAGACTCTGACTTCACTCTGACCATCAGAGGAGTTCAGGCTGAAGATGCAGCAGTTTATTACTGTATGAGTGGACATGAAATCAACAGTCAAGAAGTGTTGACACAGTGAACAAGAGTCGTACAAAAACCTCCCACAGCTAAAGAGGAACTGATCAGCAGCTGCACTCTAACAAAGGTTTGAATAAAAACTGCAGCAATTTACTCTGAAAATACAACAACTCATATTTACTCTGAATGAAAATCATTTTCAAACATCAGAGTGAACCTCTGTCGGCTGATCAGTTCATTTCACACACACTAAAAATGTCAAAGTTCAGCAAGAAGAGTCTACACTAGAAGACTGCATGTTCCTCAGCATGTGTTCAATGAAAGTGCTGTGAATCAAATACAGGAAGTGGTGAGTGGGTCCATGTTTGCACAATAAAATCCTGACAATAAAACAGAGAAATCCTAAAAGCCAAAAGTAAACAAACCAACAAAGGTCCTCTGGACAAACAGACAACACAGATGGAACTTAAAGCTTTTAGGAATGTCAGCTCAGGTGTGAGACTCCTGACACACACCTGTCACAGCTGCAGGAAAGCACAGACCAAGTCCAACATGTACTTGATCCACTGCAGTTTGCCTCCCAAGAAAATGTGGGTGTGGATGACACCATCCTGTACCTGCTCCACCAGTCATCCTCATACCTAGTGAGTGACAAGCTGACAGTGTTTAGTGTGGACTCACTCTGAGTGAGGGGGCTCACAGATTACCTTACTGGGAGATGTCAGTACTTCTGACTAGAGGTCAACTGATTCATCGGTCAGCCGATACATCGGGCCGATATTTGCTATTTTTTTAAACATAGCGGCATCGACCAAAATCTGCACTGATTTAAAATCAGGCACATCTGCGGGCAGCCCTGTGTTATTGGTGTGGTAGAACGAGCTGATGTGAAGGACCCCAAGCCAAAGGTTTTGGAAGATTCAGTAACAGTCCTGGGAGAAGCCCTGTGTCCATATATTTACTTTTTTACCAGTAAACTATGAAGAGTTGCTTCACTCAGTGAAAGAAAAAAAAACAAACACCATAGAACCAGCGTCACTATGACAACACAGCTCTTCAACTCCTCCCTGTGAGCAGAACCTTCTAGGCTGATGGACACTCCATTGGACAGTACTGTCCATCTTCTCCTGCACATAAAGGACATGTAACACCATCAGACCTCTCTGCACTCACACTGACGTTGTAACTATTGCACATTACTGATAGATTTTTGCACAATAAATAGATGTGATGTCACTGCACTCATAAAATCTATGTTTTAATATATATTTGCACATTTGATGCTGTCACCCAGTTGAAAACAGCTGTGTGCTTATTTAGTACATTTGATTATTTTTATTTAGATGTTTGTCTTTTTTATACGTGATGTGTTGTCGTCTGCTGCTTCTGGATACCTGAATTTCCCAATGGGGATCAATAAAGTTATCTATCTACCTCTTACCTATTGACAAGTTCAAGACAGATCAAAGGGGGTTCAGAAAATCTCAAAATGAGCTTCATGATAGAAAGTTGTATCGTCTGCATAACACAACACTTTGTATGTTTTTAGAACACATTTAAAATCAACATTTTAAAGAGTAAAAACCAACACTCAGTAGGTGTGAGCAATATGGCTTGATCATTTATCTGCTTTATGTCTCTGTCTCTGTGTCCTCAGAGTCCAGAGGACAGGTCACAGTGACTCAGTCTGCAGCACAGAGATCTGCATGCACCATCACATGTAGAGTCAGACCACAAGTTGCTATTGGACCCAGTAGTCGTAAAGATCTGTTACACTGGTACCAACAGAAAGAACCAGCAGCTCCAAAGCTTCTCATTTACAGAGTTGATGAAAGAGCATCAGGGATTCCAGATCGTTTTTCAGGCAGTGGATCAAAGACCGACTTCACTCTGACCATCAGAGGAGTTCAGGCTGAAGATGCAGCAGTTTATTACTGTATGAGTGTTAATGTGATCAACAGTCAAGATGTGTTCACACAGTGAAAAAGAGTCGTACAAAAACCTCCCACAGCTAAAGAGGAACTGACTGCTGCAGCTTCTGCACATAGTGACACACTTCAGTGAACACACACACACACACACACACACATTAAAACTCATTTAAAACTTGCTGATTTTAATAACCCACGTCTCATATCAATCTTCCATTTCTTCTTAAAAACATTGTTGCTTCTGAACTTCATGCTCACTGAAAATTAGAGGTGGGCGAATCACTGACTTCTGACCATGACAATGACTTCTTTGGACGCTTTGAAGCACTCAACAGCACTCCTGCACAAAACATCACATCCTCTCCCACTGACCAGGTATTCTCCCTGTCCCGAGCCAGCGTGAAGACATCTCTCAGCCAGATCAATGCACGCAAAGCTCCTGACAACATACCGGGCCGTGTGCTCAGAGACTGTGCTGAGGAGCTCGCTGAGGTGTTTACAGACATCTTCAACATCTCACTGAGCCAGGCTGTTGTCCCCACCTGCTTCAAAGCCACCACCTGTGCCAAAGAAGTCCACCCCCGCCTGCTTCAATGACTACCGTCCAGTAGCACTTACACCCATCATCATGAAGTGCTTTGAACGGTTAGTCATGAAACACATCCAGACGGCTCTCCCTCCCTCCCTGGACCCATTCCAGTTTGCATATCGGCCCAACCGGTCAACCAGTGATGCTGTTTACACAGCACTCCACACAGCTCTCACCCACCTGTGTGCTGAGCCCCCTCCTCTTCACTCTGCTGACCCATGACTGCACGCCGACACACAACACCAACATCTTTGTGAAGTTTGCGGACGACACAACTGTGGTGGGTCTCATCTCCGGTGGAGATGAATCAAACTACAGGAATGAGGTGCACCTTCTGGCCGAGTGGTGCAGAGACCACAACCTCTCCCTGAATGTGGAGAAGACAAAGGAGATGGTTGTGGACTACAGGAGAGCACACAGTCAGCACACCCCTCTGACCATCGACGGTGCTGCTGTGGAGCAGGTGAGCAGCACCAAGTTCCTGGGTGTGCACATCACTGAGGACCTCTCCTGGACTAACAACACTGCATCCCTGACCAAGAAGGCACAGCAGCGCCTCTACTTCCTCCGCAAGCTCAAAAGAGCCAGAGCCCCTCCCTCCATCCTGTGCACCTTCTACAGAGGGGCTGTTGAGAGCATCCTGTCCAGCTGCATCACTGTGTGGTACGGAGCCTGCACCGCCACCTGCAGGAAGACACTTCATCGCATAGTGAGAGCAGCTGAGAGGATCACCGGCGTCCCTCTCCCCTCCCTCCAAGACCTCTACGACAGCCGTCTCACCCGAAAGGCCCTCCGCATCACAGGAGACCCCACCCACCCTTCACACCGCTTCTTTAGTCTGTTGCCATCAGGAAAGAGACTGAAGCCTCCGGGCCAGGACCAGCAGACTGAGGGACAGCTTCATCCACCAGGCTGTCAGGAAGCTGAACTCTCTCCCTGCTGTGCCCCACTTTCTCCCCCTTCCCTGACCCCCCCCCCCCCCCCCCCCCCCCCCCCCAAAAAAAAAGGAACTCTGTGCACCAGCCACTTTATCCTGTGCATTCTCTTGCACCCTAGTCATGTCATACCAGTCTCAATAAGCTGTTATAAGTTAAACCATTCCTGTTTACATTATGCCAACTGCACTGTCTTGCACTATACATCTTTTGCATTCTTACTGCATTGTGCCTTCATTTTGTGCCTTGTATTTTGTGTGTGCCTCATTGTAGGTACATTTTTTTACACTTTATATTTATCTTTAGTTTTTAGTTACATGTTATATGTTGCGGAGTGAAGAGTAACGCAATTTCGATTCTCTGTATGTCCAGGACATATAGCAGATTTGACAATAAAGCTGACTTTGACTTTGACTTTGACTTGTTTATTTTTACATAGTTTTGGCTCCCAGCTCATAAACCCGCGAAAACAGGAATTCAAAAAATTTGAATACTACAAATCCATCTCCTGGATGCATCTGAATGTGGTGGTGTTTGACTGTGGTGACTCCTGCCTCATTCTACTCTTTCTGGATCTCTGCTGGATCTCAATGGGTATCAATGATGGTCTTTTGGCCAGTTGTCAAGTCTGCAGTCTTCCCCATATTAAACTGAACTAAAGCAAATAAATGACACATGGGGAAACCTGTGGAGGTGCTTTAAGTTCAGTAGATGATTAGTGGGTGACACTCAGTTTAAAACATCCATGGCCTGCACAATTTGGGCTGATTTCTTCACAGTATTCTAATTTTCTGAATTCTTGTTTTCGTGGGTTTTATGAGCTGGGATCCCAAATTATGTATTATTATTATTATTATTATGTAATTATTATTTTATTATGTAAAAATAAACAAATAAATACGTGAAATTGTTTAAGATGTGGGCCCCGAATCTATAATATATGAAAGTTTAACTTTTTGAATGGAATTATGGAAATTAATGAACTTTTCCTTGATATTCAAATTTTTTGGAAAGGGTCTGTATTTCAGACAGGTCGCCACACGGGAGCTAAGCAAAAAATACAGAGTCACTGCGGAGCTGAAAACAGTTTCTCTCTGCTACAACAGACATGTGGTCAAGCCGTAAAGCAGAGTCCTGTCAGAGTCTTACAGTGCATTTCATTACTGAAGACCTGGAGATCAAAGCTCGCTGCCTTCAAACTGCAGACTTCCCAGACGACCACACAGGAGAAAATACTGCAGCCAGCCTGAGAGAGAGGCGAACCAGCTTTCCATCATTTCCATAGAGAGCCACTTTGCATCAGCAGCAGCATGCTCCAGTGCTCTGACAGACTTTATAGTCCTGACAGCTGAACACTGGATGACTGACAGCTGTCCTTCATCACAGCACAAACCCTCCTCATCAGAAACATGACTCTGACCTGCGTCCTGGTCTGGACTCTCCTCTGCTGCTGCTTCACAGGTAAAGTCCAGAGAATCAAAGTCCTCTGTCAACATCCGTCCCTCTGACGTGAAGACGCTGCTTTATGTCTCTGTCTCTGTGTCCTCAGAGTCCAGAGGACAGGTCACAGTGACTCAGCCTGCAGCACAGAGATCTGGTTCTGGGAACACCTTAACCATCACATGTTCAGTCAGACCGGATGTTCGCTATGCTGGTGGTACTTACCTCTTATCCTGGTACCAACAGAAAGAACCAGGAGCTCCTAAACTGCTCATTTATAGGGCAAAACACAGAGAATCAGGGATTTCAGATCGTTTTTCAGGCAGTGGATCAGAATCTGACTTCACTCTGACCATCAGAGGAGTTAAGGCTGAAGATGCAGCAGTTTATTACTGTCAGAGTGAACATTACATCAACAGTCAAGATGTGTTCACACAGTGAAAAAGAGTCGTACAAAAACCTCCCACAGCTAAAGAGGAACTGATCAGCAGCTGCACTCTAACAAAGGTTTGAATAAAACCTGCAGGAATTTACTCTTTAATTTAACCCGAGGTTTATGGTTTGAGTACAAATCCTATTTTTTTGATTATGTAAAAAACATCAACAAATGAACATTTCACATAGATGAATGAAAACAGTTGTTACACCTGCAACCTGCACCTGTTACACCTGTCAGGAGATAACACCAGGAGAATCACACACAAACTTCACAGGGTTGAGAAATTTGTAGAAAGAACAGCAACATGAGGTCAATAAAAACAACAATGAATGAAAACTAAGATCGCACAAACACACAACTAAGACACCAACCAAAACCCACAGAGGGACTGAAAGGTAGCAGCCCTCCAGGTCAGAGCAGCACCAGGTCACACCAGCAGCAGCTCAAAGAGAGCCACCTTAACAAAGACCTGCTCATAAAGCCTTCAGACATCCTGAGCACCAAATAAAAGGAAAATCCACAAGAGCTTTGTTACAGGATCCAACAGAGCAGAACATTCTACATTAAAACAATATTGTTCATACTGCATTAATATATGCTGGTTTTTAACTAGGGCTGGGTGATAAATTGATTTTATGGATTCATTTCAATTTGCTATTTAGGACGACGTGTTTTCAATGAAAATTGAAAATTTGAACTTCCACCGCAGACACACCCCGCTGTGCTCCCGTAGCCAGCAGAGAAGAGCTCGCCCCTAAGAAAGGTAGTTTGGACTTGGTTCAGTTTTGTGGCATCAGAGCCAGAAGCCAGCGGCTTTTCAAACTTTCTATTATCTATCATCAACAGGGTCCAGTAAATTACAAGCGAAGACAGATGCGCTGCACTCAACCGCGGATTCACTGGTCGTGTGTTAAACAGGTTCCAATCTTACTTACATGTAGGGCTGTGCGATTTGACGATAAATGATCGTGAAGGATTTGAACGTGTTGGCGATCTACCAGAACAGACAGATCGTTTTATCGTCCATAGAGCACCTTCTATTAATTGCAGTTCTATGTTCGCGCAGACGCATGAGTTTTTTCACTCGGCCAACTCTCAGTGTGCTTAATGTGAACCTGACCAACCAATGACAGCCTCCCTGTTAGGAAGCTACGGCTGAAAACGAAAAGAGAACGGAGGAACTGGTCCCTAAAACGAACTCCACCTTTATGTTCGGTACTGTTTCTGCCGGCAGCAGCAGCGCGTCTTCTAACCCTGTTATACCTATTAACTATTAACCCTATTATAATGCTACGAGCACGTACGCGCCCACCTCAATACTGTATTTACTGTTTAACCTTAGGAGGCACACTTCAGTCTGTTTAAATGACTGTTGAATAATACTTTACAGAACTACATTAGTCTTCTTTTTAACCTATTTGAAATAAAACTTTATTTTGTTCTATATTAAATTTTCATGTTTATTGGAAACTAATACTGAATGCACGTTATCAGAGTTGTTGTTTGCCTTTAAAATCTACTGATAATTTGACAGAGTAGGATACCTTAAGTCATTTACACAGAAACATGCAAAGTAGTGTCAATGTAAAAACAAATCGTGATAAAATCGTGATCGTGATTTTATCATTAAAGAATCGTGATATAAAACTTTTGCCATATCGGCCACCCCTACTTACATGATAGGGACTACTTTGTGTCAGTTGGTAACTATGTCACATGCGGGGTTCCTCAAGGGTCCATATTTAGACCACTTCTGTTCAACATCTACATGCTGCCCCTAGCTCAGATCATAGAACAGCACAACATCTCTTATCACACATATGCAGCGACACACAACTTCATATTGGCCCCAAAAATGAAAGAGCTAAGATCAGTGCTTACCTTGACTCCATGTCAGTGAAGGTCACAAACCAAGCAGGATGAATTTTACCTGAATTTTAACACCAATGTAAAAGCCATTACTAAGTCTGCCTATTGCCACCTGAAAAACATTGCTAGGATCAAGGGCTTTCTGTCCAAACAAGACACAGAAAAACTTCATGCATTCATTTTCAGTAGGCTAGATTACTGTAACGATGTCCTCACAGGTATTAGAATAAAATCAGTCAGGCAGCTGCAACTGGTCCAAAATGCTGCTGCTAGAGTTCTGAGTAACACCAGGAAACTGGACCACATCACACCGGTCCTCAAATCACTGCACTGGCTTCCTGTGAGTCAAAGGATACATTTCAAAACTTTACTCCTGGTCTACAAAGCACTGAATGGTCTTGGACCAAAACACATCCTGGACTTATTGGTTCCTAATGAACCATCCAGACCCCTGAGATCATCAGGCACAGGCCTACTGTGTGTACCCAGGGTCAGGACCAAACAGAGTGAAGCAGGATTCAGTTGTTCTGTCACTTTATTTAAGTCAGGCCTGAAAACACTGTTTACTGCAGCGTTCTCTTAAATTCTCTAACTCTGCTCATTTAATCATCCTGATTTTATTTGAAGTTTTTATGATTTAGTTCTTTTTACGATTGAATTTGCTTCTTAATTTAATGTTTTAAAATGTTTTTATTCTGTGATTTCATCCTATGTAAAGCACTCTGAATTGCCTTGTGTATGAATTGTGCTATATAAATAAAGCTTGCCTTGCCAAAAGCTACTGTTGCATTTCTGAAGAAGAACAGGCTGAAGGTGATTGAACGGCCAAGTATGTCTCCTGATCTGAACCAATCCAACACCTGTGGGGAATTCTGAAGCCACAAACTGAGCATCAATCTCCATCCAGCATCCAGGCTCTAAAAGAGGTTATTCTTGAAGAATGGAAAAAGATAGGTGTTGCAATATGTCACCAACTTGTTCATTCCATGCCTAGAAGACTTGGTGCTGTAATTTTTAAAGGGGGTGTACCCATTTATGCTGAGCACTGTACTGAGTCAGTGTTTGTGACATTAAATGTGGTATATAAATAAAAGAGACAACACAAAAACAGATCATTAAGGCCTGAAAAAGATGAATGATGTCTGACACTGACAGCAGTGCTGAAGCAGTCCACATCTACATGAAGTTTAAAGGAGAAAATAAAACAGCTGAGCAGAACAGAGTTCCTGTCAAAATGAGCTTCATGATAGAAAGTTGTATAGTCTGCATAACACAACACTTTGTATGTTTTTAGAACACATTTAAAATCAATATTTTAAAGAGTAAAGATCAACACTGAGACTTTTTTAGATCATCAGTCAGTCTGTTCATTTCCATAGAGAGCCACTTTGCATCAGCAGCAGCATGCTCCAGTGCTCTGACAGACTTTATAGTCCTGACAGCTGAACACTGGATGACTGACAGCTGTCCTTCATCACAGCACAAACCCTCCTCATCAGAAACATGACTCTGACCTGCGTCCTGGTCTGGACTCTCCTCTGCTGCTGCTTCACAGGTAAAGTCCAGAGAATCAAAGTCCTCTGTCAACATCCGTCCCTCTGACGTGAAGACGCTGCTTTATGTCTCTGTCTCTGTGTCCTCAGAGTCCAGAGGACAGGTCACAGTGACTCAGCCTGCAGCACAGAGCTCTGCTCCAGGAGGCACCGTCACCATCACATGTTCCACCAGTCAGGATGTTTATGCTGCCTTATCCTGGTACCAACAGAAAGAACCAGCAGCCCCTAAACTGCTCATTTATTGGGCAACTCGCAGAGCATCAGGGATTCCAGATCGTTTTTCAGGCAGTGGATCAAAGACTGACTTCACTCTGACCATCAGAGGAGTTCAGGCTGAAGATGCAGCAGTTTATTACTGTATGAGTTATCATGTAATCAACAGTCAGCATGTGTTCACACAGTGAAAAAGAGTCATACAAAAACCTCCCACAGCTAAAGAGGAACTGACTGCTGCAGCTTCTGCACATAGTGACACACTTCAGTGAACACACACACACACACTCATTAAAACTCATTTAAAACTTGCTGATTTTAATAACCCACGTCTCATATCAATCTTCCATTTCTTCCTGAAAACATTGTTGCTTCTGAACTTCATGCTCACCTCACTGAAACTAAACTTCAGGAATAATTCCAATCTGTCTTCAGACCCCTTCACAGCACTGAGACAGCTTTCATTAAAATCACTAATGATCTTGCAGAGATGGACTCCTCACTGTTCTCATTGTATTGGACTGATATGCAGCTTTCACTAGAACTTCTCACTCCCCCCTCACTGACAGATTGATCTCAGCTGGCCTCTCACACACAACCCTCCACTGGTTCACTTCATATCTGACCACTCTCAGTATATTCAGCTTGGTCCAACTTCATCCCAGCATTCCTCTGTCTCCTCAGGTGTCCCCCAAGGCTCCGGCCTGGGCACTGTTTTATTCATTATTTCCCTCCTTCCCCTTGGTCACATTTTCATTGTTATGCTGATGACACCCAGCTCTACATCTCCTCCAGACCAGCCAGTGTCCTTCCTCCATCCTCCCTTATCACCTGTAAAGAAACTACATGTTGGTTCTCCTCCTCTCCATCACCACTGGACAGCACCCTGTCATTATATTCACACATCAACAACATCACCTGCTCTGCCTGTTTTCACCTCAGAAACATCAACCATCTTCGTTCCTCCCTCACCCCTCACACAGCGGCCATCTTTGGTGACCTCCCCAACAAAACTCTCCTCAACCCACAGCTTCTCCAAAACTCTTCAGCCTGGATCATAACCAGAACACCCTCCATCACCCACATCAGTCCAGTCCTGCAGCAGCTCCATCAGCTCCCAGTTCAAGATCCTGCCCCACAGGGCACTGTGCTTTCTCCATTCCTGTTCACCTTATACACCTCAGACTTTCAGTACAACTCAGTCATGTCACTTACAGAAGTTTTCTGATGACTCTGCAGTTGTGGGGTGTATAAGTGGTGGACGGGAGGAAGAGTACAGGGGGCTGGTGGACAGATTTGTGGAGTGGGCTGGAGGGAATCACCTGCTGCTTAATGTAGACAAGACCAGAGAGATGGTGATTGACTTCAGGAAGAAGGGAGCAACATTGCAGCCCCTTTGCATCCTGGGTAAGGATGTGGAGAGGGTGGAGGAGTACAAGCACCTGGGAGTGACCATCGACAGCAGACTGTGTACAAGAAGGCCTGCAGCAGACTCTACTTCCTGAGGAAGCTGAGGTCCTTCAACTGTGCAGCAAGATGCTGGAGATGTTTTACCAGTCTGTTGTTGCAGCACTCTGTTCTCCTCTGTGGTCTGCTGGGGGGCAGCATTGCAGCCAGTGACACCAACAGACTGAACAAACTGATCAGGAAGGCCGGCTCTGTCATTGGCTGCAGACGAGAGACATTTGAAGCAGTGGTGGAGAGGAGGACACTGAACAAACCGTGATCCATCATGGATCACCCCGACCACCCTCTCCTCCCTGTACTGGATAGACAACGGAGCACCTTTTCCAAAAGGCTCAGACAGCTTCACTGTCACACAGAACGCTACAGGAAATCTTTCCTGCCTCATGCTGCAAGACTGTACAACACCTCATCTCTGTGCCAGAGATAACACAGACTCACTGCTGTAAGGGACACGTTCTGCACAAGGTGTTGCACAAGGTTTTTTTTACTTTCAAATTGTACACTGTTGTTCTTGTATATCATATCTCTTCATATCTTCATGCCAAATTGCACAATCCGATTTAGACTTATATGTATACCTGCATCACAAACTGCACATTTTTTGCTTCTACACCCATGTTTATTTTTTTTTATCTTGCTGTAAATAATGTATATACTGTTTAATTTTTTCCGTTAGAGGTATATTTTTATTCTTTGGTTTGCTTGAGTGACTGTACTTTGCTGCTGCAACAGTGAAATTTCCCAGCTTGGGATGAATAAAGTATTTCTATTCTATTCTACTTACTGAGAACAAATGAAGCTCAGAGAATCTGCTCTCTGTTCACCAACAACAGTCAGGGAACCAAACAGTGGACCAGATGTGGTCCTTGGACCAGCAGATTAACCCCTCTGTTTAAAGTGTGTGTGCTGTGATCAGTGAGGAGGAAACAGCTCCAGCTGACTGACTCTGAGTCTTTGCATATGAGTGTCCTGCCTCTCTGCTCCCAGCCCTTAAAGAGTCCAGCGTCCATCAGCGACTGTCCAGGAAACCATGATGATGTCAGAGACTCTGCTGCTGGCTGCTCTGTGGCTGCTGGTTCAGGGTGAGACTCTGTGCTGAGAGCTTTGCTTCAGGGGGCAGCATGATGCTGTGGTGATGGAGGAAGACTGGAAGGAGCAGCACTGACCTTCTTCCAGCTCTTCTCCATGTCACAGAATCCTCTTCTGTCTGGATGTTGATCTTCTCCTCTTCCTCATGTCTTCCAGGTTCATCAAGAGAAATCACCCTGACTCAGTCTGCTGGAACTCAGTCTGCTGCTCCAGGTCAGACCGTCAACATCAGATGTCAGTCCTCCACACTCATAGGCGACGACATAAACTGGTACCAGCAGAAACCTGGAGAGGCTCCTAAACTCCTCATTGTTGACACAACAATTTGTCAGTCTGGAGTTTCTGATCGTTTCAGTGCGACATACAGTAACACTGACTTCACTCTGAACATCAGAGACGTTCAGGCTGAAGATTCAGGAGTTTATTACTGTCAGCAGCACAACAGCTTCCCACTCACACAGTGAAAAAGAGTCGTACAAAAACCTCCCACAGCTAAAGAGGAACTGATCAGCAGCTGCACTCTAACAAAGGTTTGAATAAAAACTGCAGCAATTTACTCTGAAAATACAACAATTCATATTTACAATAAAAAATATTATTACTCTGAAGTTTATATTTATAATAAATGTGAATTATATTCAGATTCAGAGTGTAACTGACAGACACACTGAGTCTGTGTTTGTGATATTAAATGTGGTATATAAATAAAAGAGACAACACAAAAACAGATCATTAATGTCTGAAAAAGATGAATGATGTCTGACACTGACAGCAGTGCTGAAGCAGTCCACATCTACATGAAGTTTAAAGGAGAAAATAAAACACTGAGCAGAACAGAGTTCCTGTCAAAATGAGCTTCATGATAGAAAGTTGTATCGTCTGCATAACACAACACTTTGTATGTTTTTAGAACACATTTAAAATCAACATTTTAAAGAGTAAAGATCAACACTGAGACTTTTTCAGATCATCAGTCTGTTCATTTCCATAGAGAGCCACTTTGCATCAGCAGCAGCATGCTCCAGTGCTCTGACAGACTTTATAGTCCTGACAGTTGAACACTGGATGACTGACAGCTGTCCTTCATCACAGCACAAATCCCCCTCATCAGAAACATGACTCTGACCTGCGTCCTGGTCTGGACTCTCCTCTGCTGCTGCTTCACAGGTAAAGTCCAGAGAATCAAAGTCCTCTGTCAACATCCGTCCCTCTGACGTGAAGACGCTGCTTTATGTCTCTGTCTCTGTGTCCTCAGAGTCCAGAGGACAGGTCACAGTGACTCAGTCTGCAGCACAGAGATCTGCTCCAGGAGACACCGTCACCATCACATGTTCCACCAGTCAGGATGTTCACTATGATTTTGTTGCTTTAGGTGGTAGTGTACAGCCAGGTTACTACTTATCCTGGTACCAACAGAAAGAACCAGGAGCTCCTAAACTGCTCATTTATTTGGCAATTCTCAGAGCATCAGGGATTCCAGATCGTTTTTCAGGCAGTGGATCAAAGTCTAAATTCACTCTGACCATCAGAGGAGTTCAGGCTGAAGATGCAGCAGTTTATCACTGTATGAGTTATAACTATATCAACAGTCAGCATGTGTTCACACAGTGAAAAAGAGTCGTACAAAAACCTCCCACAGCTAAAGAGGAACTGATCAGCAGCTGCACTCTAACAAAGGTTTGAATAAAAACTGCAGCAATTTACTCTGAAAATACAACAATTCATATTTAAAATAAAAAATATTATTACTCTGAGGTTTATATTTATAATAAATGTGAATTATATTCAGTTTCTGAGTGTAACTGACAGACACACTGGGTCTGTGTTTGTGACATTGAATGTGGTATATAAATAAAAGAGACAAGACAAAAACAGATCATTAATGTCTGAAAAAGATGAATGATGTCTGACACTGACAGCAGTGCTGAAGCAGTCCACATCTACATGAAGTTTAAAGGAGAAAATAAAACACTGAGCAGAACAGAGTTCCTGTCAAAATGAGCTTCATGATAGAAAGTTGTATCGTCTGCATAACACAACACTTTGTATGTTTTTAGAACACATTTAAAATCAACATTTTAAAGAGTAAAGATCAACACTGAGACTTTTTCAGATCATCAGTCTGTTCATTTCCATAGAGCCACTTTGCATCAGCAGCAGCATGCTCCAGTGCTCTGACAGACTTTATAGTCCTGACAGTTGAGCACTGGATGACTGACAGCTGTCCTTCATCACAGCACAAATCCCCCTCATCAGAAACATGACTCTGACCTGCGTCCTGGTCTGGACTCTCCTCTGCTGCTGCTTCACAGGTAAAGTCCAGAGAATCAAAGTCCTCTGTCAACATCCGTCCCTCTGACGTGAAGACGCTGCTTTATGTCTCTGTCTCTGTGTCCTCAGAGTCCAGAGGACAGGTCACAGTGAGTCAGTCTGCAGCACAGAGATCTGCTCCAGGACACACCGTCACCATCACATGTTCCACCAGGCGAGACTCCTTATCCTGGTACCAACAGAAAGAACTAGGAGCTCCTAAACTGATCATTTATAGAACAGATGACAGAGCATCAGGGATTCCAGATCGTTTTTCAGGCAGTGGATCAAACCCTGACTTCACTCTGACCATCAGAGGAGTTCAAGCTGAAGATGCAGCAGTTTATTACTGTATGAGTTATAACAACATCAACAGTCAGCATGTGTTCACACAGTGAAAAAGAGTCGTACAAAAACCTCCCACAGCTAAAGAGGAACTGTTCATCACCAGCTAGAAGCTTCTGCACATAGTGACACACTTCACTGAACACACACACACTTGCCTGTCACCTACATTTCCAACATCCATCCACCAATATAACCACCATCTCTCCTCTGACAGGCTGAAACAAAAACCCAGCAGAGGGACTGAAAGGCAGCAGTCCTCCAGGTCAGAGCAGCAGCAGGTCACAGAGAGCCATCTTTAAAAAGACCTGCTCATAAAGACTCAGTCAGGTGAGATCTGAAGACGAAGAAGCAGACAGGATGTTGGACTCCCCCTTTACCTTCCTGTAAGAGGATTCTATCTATTAACCCGCTTTGTCGTACAGTGCATTAGGACTGCAATGATTACTCGAGTACTCGAGTAATATTTGAGGCCAAAATGCATCGACAACTAATTTAGTACTCGATGACTCGTTAGTGGCGTTACTGAGAATGATTCTCTCGTGGAGCAGCGGGATGATCAGTGTTTTGGGTACAAGAGGCCCTGGGTTCAAAACGCGGGCGAGTGCACACACACACACACACACACACACACCAGTTATGGCTTCGGTCGCAGACCAATCAGGATGTAAATGAGTTTTTCTGGCTTTTGCCCAAGCCAGATTACACTCATGTCACAAATTTGACAGTTCAGGAGTAAACCAAGCATTGTTCCGTCCCTTTACTCTGTGTTTTTTGAAACGGGCATGCTTATCGACAATGCTGCTAAAACCATCATAACAGAACTTCCATGCATTTTCTACATCTGCAGTGGTCTCCATATTATCCCAGTTAAAGTTGTGTAGATCATCAAAAATTCTTTGCTCAGAGAAATGTTTCATGTCCCGCTTAAAAATGATACAAGGTTTTGATTTAGGTAGTTTAGTATTCTGAACTGTTGCAACAACACAACGATCACTGATGTCGTAGATGTCTAGGTATGATGACCTGGATGACTGAGAATCTTCATCAACATCACTGATGTCATTCGCAAATATGGAAGCAGTTGAGTATTTGTGAGGGACATTAGTCAGAATTAAGTCAATCAAGGTAGACTTGTCTTCATTTTTTGGGTTTGGTCTAGTAGGGCTGTCAACTATTTGATTGAGATTCACTAAGTCACATTGGGCTTTAAAATCATCAGACACTGGTTGCAACCAGTTAAAATTAAAATCACCAAAAGCTATTATTTCATTATATTTCAGCTCTGACAGGAGCTGTGTTAACTAAGTTAAGGCAACATGATCAGCTGAGGGTGTCCGATAGCACCCAATAACAGTTAGGTGCAGATCTTTAAATACTTAAAATTCAAACTGCTTAACCACTGATTTTTAGATTAAAACATTTACATGGAATTTGTGTTTTATAAAATTTGCTACACCCTCTCCTTTATTGGGACGGTCAGTCCTAAAAACATTATAACCATCAATATGAATATCCAGATTTGTAACAGATTTCCTGAGTCAAGTTTCAGATACAACAATTACATCTGCATCCATCGACTGAGCCCAGATGCGGATCGTGTCCATTTTGGGAACCAAGCTGCGGACATTCAAATGGAAAAAGCCTAGACCAGACCTTGCTTTAAAATCAGCAGGAGTATTAAAACTTAAGACAGAATCTGGACCAGGATTTGGCTGCACATTCCCAGAGATCAGAAGCAACATGACAATTAGCCATCTCTGCTTATATGAGGTACTGCGGGACTTGTTATCCGGGGTTAGTGCTTCTGATACATTGTCACAACAGGACGTAGCAGAGATGTTAAAATTCTCCTTTAAAAACATGACATTACTGAGCTGAACCAGCTCCACAATGTGGAGTTCAGCATGTACGCTAGCTGCCACCAAGGTTTACCTATTGAAGTGACCTCATGATACTCTGCTGGTAATCAGATTACTCCAATTTAACAGTAGATGTTTTCTCCTTAGACACACTTTAAATCACTGATCCCAGACAACTCTTTGTAAAACACTCAACACATGTTGACTGAACTTTTGACCCCGTGTACAGAACAATACTTTACCTTTGGTAAACACAGAGCCAGTAAACACATGATAAATTACAGCCCTTTGAAATAAACTGCTCCCTCTGTAAATACTGTGAACATTACTTTGACCTTACAACCTTACTCGGCACTTCTAACTGGCCTTCTCCCCAAAACATCAACTCATTCATTTACATTTCTCCCAGATCTCTGAAAAACACTCGACCTGTGGATAAAGTCTCTTTCCTCAGCAAAGTAACACTCAACTGGTTTAACTCACAGTTCAGCGTGGAGCCTGAAGAACCAGTCCTCGGTCTGTGGAGAAGAAATGAGATGACAGCGGCCATGGCCTCCTCTCCAGGAAATACACCGAGCCCGCTTCAAGACGGAGCTTGACCAATTACTGCAGGTGACACTGATTGACAGCTGCAGTAACCAATCAGACAGAGCAGCTGAGAATAAAGGCTCAGTCTGTAATGACCTCTTATTCAGATCACTTCAGTTTTCACAGCTTATTCTTGCAGCTTTATTTCTACATTGATCGACCTTTTAATCCTAAATTATCTTCATCAATAAGTTAACCATTTCCTGCCCATTTACTGATATTATTGATATATATTTATGATTGGATTCATGAAGCTACTTTCAGCTGGTTTTCATCCACCACATCATGCTTTCATTGAACAGTGCGGGTTCACCTTATTTAACTCCCTTTCATGTTTACACTGGGCTACATTCACATAGATCAGAGGCTGTAGTTCATCAATACTTTCCTCTGCTGCAGCCTTTAAACAAACAACTGGGATCATTAAGTTGAAGTCATTAAAACAAAAATACACAAAACCAGCAGAACACAACAATCTGACACAACTCAGACACACAACATGAGCTAACAGAGCTTCAAATGATCGCTAGTTTCAGTGTGTGTGAAATGAACTGATCAGCCGACAGAGGTTCACTCTGATGTTTGAAAATGATTTTCATTCAGTGTAAATATGAATTGTTGTATTTTCAGAGTAAATTGCTGCAGTTTTTATTCAAACCTTTGTTAGAGTGCAGCTGCTGATCAGTTCCTCTTTAGCTGTGGGAGGTTTTTGTACGACTCTTTTTCACTGTGTGAACACAGCTTGACTGTTGATTTCATGAAAACTCTGACAGTAATAAACTGCTGCATCTTCAGCCTGAACTCCTCTGATGGTCAGAGTGAAGTCAGAGTCTGATCCACTGCCTGAAAAACGATCTGGAATCCCTGATTCTCTTTCATCTGCTGCATAAATGAGCAGTTTAGGAGCTGCTGGTTCTTTCTGTTGGTACCAGGATAAGAGGTAACCATTATAAACATCCTGACTGGTGGAACATGTGATGGTGACGGTGCCTCCTGGAGCAGATCTCTGTGCTGCAGACTGAGTCACTGTGACCTGTCCTCTGAGGACACAGAGACAGAGACATAAAGCAGCGTCTTCACGTCAGAGGGACGGATGTTGACAGAGGACTTTGATTCTCTGGACTTTACCTGTGAAGCAGCAGCAGAGGAGAGTCCAGACCAGGACGCAGGTCAGAGTCATGTTTCTGATGAGGAGGGTTTGTGCTGTGATGAAGGACAGCTGTCAGTCATCCAGTGTTCAGCTGTCAGGACTATAAAGTCTGTCAGAGCACTGGAGCATGCTGCTGCTGATGCAAAGTGGCTCTCTATGGAAATGAACAGGGATCGGTCTGATCAGCTGCTGATCAATGGATCAATCACTGTATTGGATCATTGATCAGGAATCAATATGTTTTTCAATCAGAACAAAGTGATGGATGTCAGAATCTTCAGTCGGTGTGTTTCATTGATTTGCACATTGATCAGCTGAGTGTGACAGACACAGTGTTTCAGAGTCAGAGTGTGTGTCTGTGTGCAGTCAGAGGTTTTTGTACGACGCCTCCATCAGTCTGAATCACTGTGGTACACGTTCGGTGGAGGAACCAGACTGGATGTTGGAGGTAAGTTGAAACTTTTCATTTCAGACTAATTCTTATTTGTTGTGTCCGTTTCTGATCAGACAGAACAAATAAAAACCATCTTTCAGTCTTTATGTTGAATTTTCTTGGTGCTCAAACACACAGTGACTGTAAAAAGTGACTGTGCTGAATTGAACCCATGAGGATGGTTCAGAGGGGGCTGACTGCTTCTGCTTCTAACGGCTGGATTTTGAGGAGTGTAGCTCGGTCAGACAGTCGGAGCGCCCGTCTGTGTGCAGTCAGAGGTTTTTGTAGGACGCCTCCATCAGTCTGTGTCTCTGTGGTGGACGTTGGGTGGAGGAACCAGACTGGAGGTCGACTGTAAGAACCTCTGACTGCTGCTCAAGCCCACAGAAACAACATGTGTTCAGCTCACAGTGGATGAACTGAGTCTTTACTGGATGACTCCGATCTGTTCTTGTTGTTGGAGGCTGTTTAGCTCATGACTGATACACAGAGAAAGTTTAAACCTGAAAGAAAACACATGTCAGTATTTTAAATGTAGTCATTGTTGAATGTTGTTGGAATCATTTGTGTAAAATGTGTTTTTAAACATTGGAAACATTTCAAATCCTCATTAGAACCATCATCATGTCCCTCAGGAGCTTTTTACCTTCAGTACTGAAACCTGTCTGTTGCCACGGTTCAGCAGTGATGCCTGTCTGTTGCCGTGGTTACCGAGCTCAGAGAGGGAAGTGAAACAGTGAGGAGCAGTTTCCTCCCCTCTGAGGACCAGCAGCTGGACTTTCTGTTCTCTGTCTTCATGTCCTCTCTCTGTCTCCTCCTCCTCCTCCTCCTCCTCCAGTGGGTCCAGTCCCCCCCTCCCTGACGGTGCTGCCCCCCTCCAAAGAGGAGCTGCAGAAGGGCCAGGCCACGCTGCTGTGCCTGGCTGACAGAGGCTTCCCCTCTGACTGGACCCTGTCCTGGAAGGTGGACGAACAGAACAGGGACAGCTCGGAGCAGAGCCGGAGCACCGCGCTGCTGCAGGACGACGGGCGCTACAGCTGGAGCAGCACCCTGAGGCTCTCTGTGGACCAGTGGAGGACGGCGGGCTCTGTGACCTGTGAGGCCAGGCAGGGCTCCCAGAATCCAGTGATACACACACTGAGTACAAACCAGTGCTCCCAGTCCTGAGTCTCTCTCTGCTCTCTGTGACTCTCTGTCTGCATCCCTGTCGCTTCAACATTTAGAAACAAGTGAACAAAGTTTGGACTTCATGTGTTTGTCGTGTTAACTTCAGAGAAGAACCATGATGACTGTAAACAACAAGAACAAAAGAACACTGACTGATGACTGAACATCCAACATGTGGAAGAGTTCCTGATTAGAATCATCAGTGACTTACTCTTTCTTCACTCTCATGCTTCTGTCACATTTTCTATTCTTTCATCACAATAAAGACTTTTTCATCCACTCAGCTGTTTTTGTGTTTGAATCAATAAATGTTGTTTGAGCTGAAGTGAAAGTCAAAGGAGGAGAATAATAAAGAGAGTCTGTCTGAGAGGAAACCACTGCAGCTGAACCACAAAGGTGGATTTTACATGAAGGTTATATCAGCACAGACTCCTCATCCTCATCTTCATCACTTCCATCATCTGCACTGGAGACATTAAACATTATAGGGTGTAGTAACACACTCCCGTCCACTAGATGGAGCTGATGCTCCTAAAACTGTCTGTTCATTTCCATAGAGAGCCACTTTGCATCAGCAGCAGCATGCTCCAGTGCTCTGACAGACTTTATAGTCCTGACAGCTGAACACTGGATGACTGACAGCTGTCCTTCATCACAGCACAAACCCTCCTCATCAGAAACATGACTCTGACCTGCGTCCTGGTCTGGACTCTCCTCTGCTGCTGCTTCACAGGTAAAGTCCAGAGAATCAAAGTCCTCTGTCAACATCCGTCCCTCTGACGTGAAGACGCTGCTTTATGTCTCTGTCTCTGTGTCCTCAGAGTCCAGAGGACAGGTCACAGTGACTCAGTCTGCAGCACAGAGATCTGCTCCAGGAGACACCGTCACCATCACATGTTCCACCAGTGAGGATGTTCACTATGATGAAGTTTTTACTGATGATGGTACTGAATATAATCGTTACTACTTATCCTGGTACCAACAGAAAGAACCAGCAGCTCCTAAACTGCTCATTTATGCAGCAGATCAGAGAGAATCAGGGATTCCAGATCGTTTTTCAGGCAGTGGATCAGACTCTGACTTCACTCTGACCATCAGAGGAGTTCAGGCTGAAGATGCAGCAGTTTATTACTGTATGAGTTTTCATGCCATCAACAGTCAAGCTGTGTTCACACAGTGAAAAAGAGTCGTACAAAAACCTCCCACAGCTAAAGAGGAACTGGTCAGCAGCTGCACTCTAACAAAGGTTTGAATAAAAACTGCAGCAATTTACTCTGAAAATACAACAATTCATATTTACACTGAATGAAAATCATTTTCAAACATCAGAGTGAACCTCTGTCGGCTGATCAGTTCATTTCACACACACTGAAACTAGTGATCATTTCTGGTTCATGGTGAAAACACTCAGAGACACGGCTGATTGTGAACTTAAGTCAACAAATAAAACTGAACATTAATGTTTAAAGAAAGATGAACGATGTCATGAAAACACATTGTGTTCATGTTGTGTGTTTGTGTTGTATTCTATGATGATAACCTTCATGTTGTGTCCAAGAGGTTAAATCAAGGTAACTGGACTTGTAGATCTTTCTGAAGACGTGTCCCCCCTGAGTGTCTTCCTCAGTTCAAAAACACAAAGTCCAAACCACAACAGCATCCAAGTCCAGGTCTCTACTTGAAGGAATATAAATGCGTATTTAAAAATGAATGTAAGTTGTGCACACGCAGAGATTTACACAACACCTTCCTCTGCTCTGTGGCAGCAGCACCAAGTCTGTGAGAATATTTCAGCACCATCATCTGGATTAACAGCAAACGTTCAGCCTCACAGTCAAAGAAGTCAAATGAACATGATGCACAAACAGTCATATTATTTAGCAGCTGTGTGTAGCGTGTTAACACCGACATGAAGGTCAATACATGTGACCCAGCTGCTTTATAACATGGGTTTTTAATTAAGTAACTTCATTTAATTGATTTTAACCCTCGGGCGTCATTGGAGACTTTTTTGTCCATTTGGGTAATTTTTGCCTCTTTACCTGGCCACCATTTTATCTGTGTTGGTGCATATGGCACAATTTTTTCTAACAAAGACTCTCTCTAGACACATTTTAGAATTCCAATTTAAATTTTTCAAATACATCACCAGAACATGGTGAAACAAATTTACTACCCTTTTGTGTCATTAGGGGACAAAAAAGTCCACTTCCAAAAAACTGCTATAAAAACTTAAAAGATTAATGTTTTTTCTTACTTCAGCCCTGCTCAAAACTACCAAACATTAAATCATTTTGAGGAATTTAACCCTTTAAATGCCAGTTTGATTACTTGATGTCACAGTATTTTTTTTATGAAGAAAACACAAAAAATGAGTTATTTTCCACAAAACAAAAGTTAGGTGGCTGAGGCATTATTTTTATATCTGTCATGGATAGGTCAAAGATTAGCCAAAATATTGAGTTTGATGCATAATTAGTTTTTGTGTAGCAGCAGTTTAAAATGGTATTTTCCACTTAGGGCCCATTAACTCCTATTATAATACTACATTTTTTAATATCATAACTATAACAACATATAACCATGCATTTCTTGATGTAAGGGTTTCATTTTTGAAAAAAATAGTTAAATTTGACATTTTCTACTGTTCACCACTAAAATCAGCCATTAACCCATTATATTCCTATGCATAAAATCCTTGTGTTTTGTGGCTGTGTTTTGGATTGTGTTCAGTAGGCTGTTTTAAGTGTGTGTGCATGTGTTTGTACATGTGTGTATGTGTCCATGTGTGTGCATACGTGTGTGTGTGTGTGTGGTGTGTGTGTGTGTGTGTGTGTGTGTGTGTGCGCATGCATCTGTGTGCTGTTTCATGTGTCTTTGCAGTAGTCATTGTTGGTGTTAAAACTTATGTATGTAATGTCTGATGAAGTTACTTCAGTATTTACCATCTACAGACATACAAACACTCTTTCAAGTAAACAAAAACATGCCCCCTTCAATGTGTCAAGGTGAAGAAAACATAATTTTGTTTCTGTGACAACCAAGGAGCAAGATGAAGATGGTGTTTCTATGTGGAAGAGGCTCAGGATGAAATGATGCTGCCTGTAACTGCTAGAGAGATTCAGGGAAGTGAAACATCCAGAAAAAGAGGAGTCTGGACGCCAGGACTGCAGCCAGGTGCTGCTGGCTAACTGCTGTTTGTGTTTTCTCCACATTGACCTCCTTGAAGTGCAGTAGGAAGAGGTGGGGGGGCATGTTTTTGTGTACTTCAAAGAGTGCATTTGTGGCTGTTTGTGACAGTGTACTGCAGAAACTTCATCAGACATTACAAGCTTTACAAGGTCAACATACATACTACAAAAACACATGAAACGGCAAACACACACACATGCACACACACACACATGCACATGCATGCACACATGCACGCACACACACTTAAAACAGCCTACTAAGCGCAATAACACAACCACAAAAAATGATGAAATCACAAGGATTTCATGCATAGCAATATAATGGGTTCATGGCTGATTTTAGTGCTGAACAGTAGAAAATGTCAAATTTAACTATTTTTTTCAAAAATGGAAGGGGGCATGTTTTTGTTTACTTGAAAGAGTGTCTGTGGATGGTATATACTGAAGTAACTTAATCAGACATTACATACATAAGTTTTAACACCAACAATGACTACTGCAAAGACACATGAAACAGCACACAGATGCATGCATACACACACACACACACACACACACCACACACACACACACGTATGCACACACATGACACATACACACATGTACAAACACATGCACACACACTTAAAACAGCCTACTGAACACAATCCAAAACACAGCCACAAAACACAAGGATTTTATGCATAGGAATATAACGGGTTAATGGCTGATTTTAGTGGTGAACAGTAGAAAATGTCAAATTTAACTATTTTTTTCAAAAATGAAACCCTTACATCAAGAAACGCATGGTTATATGTTGTTATAGTTATGATAATAAAAAATGTAGTATTATAATAGGAGTTAATGGGCCCTAAGTGGAAAATACCATTTTAAACTGCTGCTACACAAAAACTAATAATGCATCAAACTCAGTATTTTGGCTAATCTTTGACCTATCCATGACAGATATAAAAATAATGCCTCAGCCACCTAACTTTTGTTTTGTGGAAAATAACTCATTTTTTGTGTTTTCTTCATAAAAAAATTACTGTGACATCAAGTAATCAAACTGGCATTTAAAGGGTTAACCCTTTAAGTGCCAGTTTGATTACTTTTTGAGGAATTTAAATTCCTCAAAATGATTTAATGTTTGGTAGTTTTGAGCAGGGCTGAAGTTGTTTAACATATTTATGCAGAAAAAAGTAAGAAAAAATATTAATCTGTTAATTTTTTATAGCAGTTTTCTGGAAGTGGACTTTTTTGTCCCCTAATGACACAAAAGGGTAGTAAATTAAAGTGACGCCTGAGGGTTAAGTAACAGAGGTCACTGTGAAAGACATGATGTCCAGCAGTACGGCGACCAAGTCTGGCCTCACTGCTGTAATAATACACTGGATAAGTGGTACAGCACGCCGCCCCGTACATACAGACCCTTTCCAAAAAATTTGAATATTAAGGAAAAGTTCATTAATTTCCATAATTTCATGCAAAAAGTTAACCTTTCATAGATTATAGATTCAGGGCCCACATTTTAAATGATTTCAAGTATTTATTTGTTTATTTTTACATAATTTGGGCTCCCAGCTCATAAACCCACGAAAAAAGGAATTCAGAACTGAACTTAAAGCACCTCCACAGATTTCCCCAGGTGTCATTTATTTGCTTTAGTTCAGTTTAATATGGGGAAGACTGCAGACTTGACAACTGGCCAAAAGACCATCATTGAAATTGTTTAAGATGTGGGCCCCAAATCTATAATCTATGAAAGTTTAACTTTTTGAACGGAATTATGGAAATTAATGAACTTTTCCTTGATATTCAAATTTTTTGGAAAGGGTCTGTATTTCAGACAGGTCGCCACACGGGAGCTACGCAAAAAATACAGACAGAGTCACTGCGGAGCTGAAAACAGTTTCTCTCTGCTACAACAGACATGTGGTCAAGCTGTAAAGCAGAGTCCTGTCAGAGTCTTACAGTGCATTTCATTACTGAAGACCTGGAGCTCAAAGCTCGCTGCCTTCAAACTGCAGACTTCCCAGAAGACCACACAGGAGAAAATACTGCAGCCAGCCTGAGAGAGAGGCAAACCAGCTTTCCATCATTTCCATAGAGCCACTTTGCATCAGCAGCAGCATGCTCCAGTGCTCTGACAGACTTTATAGTCCTGACAGCTGAACACTGGATGACTGACAGCTGTCCTTCATCACAGCACAAACCCTCCTCATCAGAAACATGACTCTGACCTGCGTCCTGGTCTGGACTCTCCTCTGCTGCTGCTTCACAGGTAAAGTCCAGAGAATCAAAGTCCTCTGTCAACATCCGTCCCTCTGACGTGAAGACGCTGCTTTATGTCTCTGTCTCTGTGTCCTCAGAGTCCAGAGGACAGGTCACAGTGACTCAGTCTGCAGCACAGAGATCTGCTCCAGGAGGCACCGTCACCATCACATGTTCCACCAGTCAGGATGTTCACTATGGTTACCTCTTATCCTGGTACCAACAGAAAGAACCAGCAGCTCCTAAACTGCTCATTTATGCAGCAGATGACAGAGAATCAGGGATTCCAGATCGTTTTTCAGGCAGTGGATCAGACTCTGACTTCACTCTGACCATCAGAGGAGTTCAGGCTGAAGATGCAGCAGTTTATTACTGTATGAGTGTTAATGTGATCAACAGTCAAGATGTGATCACACAGTGAAAAAGAGTCGTACAAAAACCTCCCACAGCTAAAGAGGAACTGACTGCTGCAGCTTCTGCACATAGTGACACACTTCAGTGAACTAACACACACACACACACACACTCATTAAAACTCATTTAAAACTTGCTGATTTTAATAACCCACGTCTCATATCAATCTTCCATTTCTTCTTTTAAACATTGTTGCTTCTGAACTTCATGCTCACCTCACTGAACCTAAACTTCAGGAATAATTCCAATCTGTCTTCAGACCCCTTCACAGCACTGAGACAGCTTTCATTAAAATCACTAATGATCTTGCAGAGATGGACTCCTCACTGTTCTCATTGTATTGGACTGATATGCAGCTTTCAGTAGAACTTCTCACTCCCCCCTCACTGACAGATTGATCTCAGCTGGCCTCTCACACACAACCCTCCACTGGTTCACTTCATATCTGACCACTCTCAGTGTATTCAGCTTGGTCCAACTTCATCCCAGCATTCCTCTGTCTCCTCAGGTGTCCCCCAAGGCTCCGTCCTGGGCACTGTTTTATTCATTATTTCCCTCCTTCCCCTTGGTCACATTTTCATTGTTATGCTGATGACACCCAGCTCTACATCTCCTCCAGACCAGCCAGTGTCCTTCCTCCATCCTCCCTTATCACCTGTAAAGAAACTACATGTTGGTTCTCCTCCAACTTCTTCAAATTAAACAGCAATAAAACTCAAGTCTCACTAACTGGCACCAAATCCACACTGAACAAAGCTGACAGTCTCTCCATCACCACTGGACAGCACCCTGTCATTATATTCACACATCAACAGCATCACCTGCTCTGCCTGTTTTCACCTCAGAAACATCAACCATCTTCCTCTTCTTTCTTCTGTCTCGTCTTCTGCTCCAGATTCTCACAGTGTTCACACAGAGATGGTTTAAATCAGGAGTGTCAGACTCAGACTGACTTCTGGGAGCCTCTGCTGCTGTTGTCCTCCCATATGAGGGCCCCTTCAGTGTTTACACACTACATTAAAGTGCAGGTGTGTGTCTGTTTTATGTGAAAGACTTTACTGAGATGTTGGTCCTCTCTGTAGCTGTGCGGCTGGTTTTGTCCTCTCTGCTACTTTCATACTGTTCTCTGTGTTTAGTCGAGTGATGGCGCTTGATTTTTACTCCTTTAGGACGGAGACCTTTTCTTCGTATATCAGACTGGCAGCGTTTCCACTGAACAACACTGCACATAAAAATACTGAAGGATCCATGGATCTTCAGACTCTCCTCATTTACTTACTGAGAACAAATGAAGCTCAGAGAATCTGCTCTCTGCTCACCAACAACAGCCAGGGAACCAACCTTTGACCTTTGACCTTACTCTCCCCTGTGTTTTGGACATCAGGTGGAGACCAGATGAAGGACAGCAGTGTACCAGAAGTGGTCCTTGGACCAGCAGATTAACACCTCTGTTTAAAGTGTGTGTGCTGTGATCAGTGAGGAGGAAACAGCTCCAGCTGACTGACTCTGAGTCTTTGCATATGAGTGTCCTGCCTCTCTGCTCCCAGCCCTTAAAGAGTCCAGCATCAATCAGCGGCTGTCCAGGAAACCATGATGATGTCAGAGACTCTGCTGCTGGCCGCTCTGTGGCTCCTGGTTCAAGGTGAGACTCTGTGCTGAGAGCTTTGCTTCAGGGGGCAGCATGATGCTGTGGTGATGGAGGAAGACTGGAAGGAGCAGCACTGACCTTCTTCCATCTCTTCTCCATGTCACAGAATCCTCTTCTGTCTGGATGTTGATCTTCTCCTCTTCCTCATGCCTTCCAGGTTCATCAGGAGAAATCACCCTGACTCAGTCTGCTGGACCTCAGTCTGCTGCTCCAGGTCAGACAGTCAACATCAGATGTCAGTCCTCCACACTCATAGGCGACGACATAAACTGGTACCAGCAGAAACCTGGAGAGGCTCCTAAACTCCTGATCTGGGACACAACAGAGCGTCAGTCTGGAGTTTCTGATCGTTTCATTGCAACATACAGTAACACTGACTTCACTCTGAACATCAGAGACGTTCAGGCTGAAGATTCAGGAGTTTATTACTGTCAGCAGCGCAACAGCTTCCCACTCACACAGTGAAAAAGAGTCGTACAAAAACCTCCCACAGCTAAAAGGGAACTGATCAGCAGCTGCACTCTAACAAAGGTTTGAATAAAAACTGCAGGAATTTACTCTAAAAATACAACAATTCATATTTAAAATAAAACTACAATTATTATTACTCTGAGGTTTATATTTATAATAAATGTGAATTATATTCAGATTCTGAGTGTAACTGACAGACACACTGAGTCCGTTTGTGACATTAAATGTGGTATATAAATAAAAGAGACAACACAAAAACAGATCATTGAGGTCTGAAAAAGATGAATGATGTCTGACACTGACAGCAGTGCTGAAGCAGTCCACATCTACATGAAGTTTAAAGGAGAAAATAAAACAGCTGAGCAGAACAGAGTTCCTGTCAAAATGAGCTTCGTGATAGAAAGTTGTATCGTCTGCATAACACACTTTGTATGTTTTTACAACACATTTAAAATCAACATTTTAAAGAGTAAAAATCAACACTGAGACTTTTTTAGATCATCAGTCTGTTCATTTCCATAGAGAGCCACTTTGCATCAGCAGCAGCATGCTCCAGTGCTCTGACAGACTTTATAGTCCTGACAGCTGAACACTGGATGACTGACAGCTGTCCTTCATCACAGCACAAACCCTCCTCGTCACAAACATGACTCTGACCTGCGTCCTGGTCTGGACTCTCCTCTGCTGCTGCTTCACAGGTAAAGTCCAGAGAATCAAAGTCCTCTGTCAACATCCGACCCTCTGACGTGAAGACGCTGCTTTATGTCTCTGTCTCTGTGTCCTCAGAGTCCAGAGGACAGGTCACAGTGACTCAGCCTGCAGCACAGAGATCTGCTCCAGGAGGCACCGTCACCATCACATGTTCCACCAGTCAGGATGTTTATGCTGCCTTATCCTGGTACCAACAGAAAGAACCAGCAGCCCCTAAACTGCTCATTTATTGGGCAACTCGCAGAGCATCAGGGATTCCAGATCGTTTTTCAGGCAGTGGATCAAAGACTGACTACACTCTGACCATCAGAGGAGTTCAGGCTGAAGATGCAGCAGTTTATTACTGTCAGAGTTATCGTGAAATCAACAGTCAGCGAGTGTTCACACAGTGAAAAAGAGTCATACAAAAACCTCCCACAGCTAAAGAGGAACTGACTGCTGCAGCTTCTGCACATAGTGACACACTTCAGTGAACACACACACACACATTAAAACTCATAAAACTCATTTAAAACTTGCTGATTTTAATAACCCACGTCTCATATCAATCTTCCATTTCTTCTTGAAAACATTGTTGCTTCTGAACTTCATGTTCACCTCACTGAAATAAACTTCAGGAATAATTCCAATCTGTCTTCAGACCCCTTCACAGCACCGAGACAGCTTTCATTAAAATCACTAATGATCTTGCAGAGATGGACTCCTCACTGTTCTCATTGTATTGGACTGATATGCAGCTTTCAGTAGAACTTCTCACTCCCCCCTCACTGACAGATTGATCTCAGCTGGCCTCTCACACACAACCCTCCACTGGTTCACTTCATATCTGACCACTCTCAGTGTATTCAGCTTGGTCCAACTTCATCCCAGCATTCCTCTGTCTCCTCAGGTGTCCCCCAAGGCTCCGTCCTGGGCACTGTTTTATTTATTATTTCCCTCCTTCCCCTTGGTCACATTTTCATTGTTATGCTGATGACACCCAGCTCTACATCTCCTCCAGACCAGCCAGTGTCCTTCCTCCATCCTCTCTTATCACATGTAAAGAAACTACATGTTGGTTCTCCTCCAACTTCTTCAAATTAAACAGCAATAAAACTCAAGTCCTACTAACTGGCACCAAATCCACACTGAACAAAGCTGACAGACTCTCCATCACCACTGGACAGCACCCTGTCATTATATTCACACATCAACAGCATCACCTGCTCTGCCTGTTTTCACCTCAGAAACATCAACCATCTTCGTTCCTCCCTCACCCCTCACACAGCGGCCATCTTTGGTTACCTCCCCAACAAAACTCTCCTCAAACCACAGCTTCTCCAAAACTCTTCAGCCTGGACCATAACCAGAACACCCTCCATCACCCACATCATTCCAGTCCTGCAGCAGCTCCAGCAGCTCCCAGTTCAAGATCCTGCCCCACAGGGCACTGTGCTTTCTCCATTCCTGTTCACCTTATACACCTCAGACATTCAGTACAACTCAGTCATGTCACTTACAGAAGTTTTCTGATGACTCTGCAGTTGTGGGGTGTATAAGTGGTGGACAGGAGGAAGAGTACAGGGGGCTGGTGGACAGATTTGTGGAGTGGGCTGGAGATAATCACCTGCTGCTTAATGTAGACAAGACCAGAGAGATGGTGATTGACTTCAGGAAGAAGGGAGCAACATTGCAGCCCCTTTGCATCCTGGGTAAGGATGTGGAGAGGGTGGAGGAGTACAAGCACCTGGGAGTGACCATCGACAGCAGACTGTGTACAAGAAGGCCTGCAGCAGACTCTTCTTCCTGAGGAAGCTGAGCTCCTTCAACTGTGCAGCAACATGCTGGAGATGTTTTACCAGTCTGTTGTTGCAGCACTCTGTTCTCCTCTGTGGTCTGCTGGGGGGCAGCATTGCAGCCAGTGACACCAACAGACTGAACAAACTGATCAGGAAGGCCGGCTCTGTCATTGGCTGCAGACGAGAGACATTTGAAGCAGTGGTGGAGAGGAGGACACTGAACAAACCGTTATCCATCATGGATCACCCCGACCACCCTCTCCTCCCTGTACTGGACAGACAACGGAGCACCTTTTCCAAAAGGCTCAGACAGCTTCACTGTCACACAGAACACTACAGGAAATCTTTCCTGCCTCATGCTGCAAGACTGTACAACACCTCATCTCTGTGCCAGAGATAACACAGACTCACTGCTGTAAGGGACACGTTCTGCACAAGGTTTAGGTTTTTTTACTTTCAAATTGTACACTGTTGTTCTTGTATATCATATCTTTTCATATCTTCATGCCAAATTGCTCAATCCGATTTAGACTTATATGTATACCTGCATCACAAACTGCACATTTTTTGCTTCTGCACCTATGTTTATTTTTTTTTTATCTTGCTGTAAATAATGTTTATACTGTTTAATTTTTCCGTTAGAGGTATATTTTTATTCTTTGGTTTGCTTGAGTGACTGTACTTTGCTGCTGCAACAGTTAAATTTCCCAGCTTGGGATGAATAAAGTATTTCTATTCTATTCTACTTACTGAGAACAAATGAAGCTCAGAGAATCTGCTCTCTGCTCACCAACAACAGTCAGGGAACCAACCTTTGACCTTTGACCTTACTGTCCCCTGTGTTTTGGACATCAGGTGGAGACCAGATGAAGGACAGCAGGGGACCAGAAGTGGTCTTTGGACCAGCAGATTAACACCTCTGTTTAAAGTGTGTGTGCTGTGATCAGTGAGGAGGAAACAGCTCCAGCTGACTGACTCTGAGTCTTTGCATATGAGTGTCCTGCCTCTCTGCTCCCAGCCCTTAAAGAGTCCAGCATCCATCAGCGGCTGTCCAGGAAACCATGATGATGTCAGAGACTCTGCTGCTGGCCGCTCTGTGGCTCCTGGTTCAGGGTGAGACTCTGTGCTGAGAGCTTTGCTTCAGGGGGCAGCATGATGCTGTGGTGATGGAGGAAGACTGGAAGGAGCAGCACTGACCTTCTTCCATCTCTTCTCCATGTCACAGAATCCTCTTCTGTCTGGATGTTGATCTTCTCCTCTTCCTCATGTCTTCCAGGTTCATCAGGAGAAATCACCCTGACTCAGTCTGCTGGACCTCAGTCTGCTGCTCCAGGTCAGACCATCAACATCAGATGTCAGTCCTCCACACTCATAGGCGACGACATAAACTGGTACCAGCAGAAACCTGGAGAGGCTCCTAAACTCCTCATTTATGACACAACAAATCGTCAGTCTGGAGTTTCTGATCGTTTCAGTGCGACATACAGTAACACTGACTTCACTCTGAACATCAGAGACGTTCAGGCTGAAGATTCAGGAGTTTATTACTGTCAGCAGCGCAACAACTTCCCACTCACACAGTGAAAAAGCGTCGTACAAAAACCTCCCACAGCTAAAGAGGAACTGATCAGCAGCTGCACTCTAACAAAGGTTTGAATAAAAACTGCAGCAATTTACTCTGAAAATACAACAACTCATATTTACAATAAAAATATTATTACTCTGAAGTTTATATTTATAATAAATGTGAATTATATTCAGATTCTGAGTGTAACTGACAGACACACTGAGTCCGTTTGTGACATTAAATGTGGTATATAAATAAAAGAGACAACACAAAAACAGATCATTAAGGTGTGAAAAAGATGAATGATGTCTGACACTGACAGCAGTGCTGAAGCAGTCCACATCTACATGAAGTTTAAAGGAGAAAATAAAACATCTGAGCAGAACAGAGTTCCTGTCAAAATGAGCTTCATGATAGAAAGTTGTATCGTCTGCATAACACAACACTTTGTATGTTTTTAGAACTCATTTAAAATCAACATTTTAAAGAGTAAAAATCAACACTGAGACTTTTTTAGATCATCAGTCTGTTCATTTCCATAGAGAGCCACTTTGCATCAGCAGCAGCATGCTCCAGTGCTCTGACAGACTTTATAGTCCTGACAGCTGAACACTGGATGACTGACAGCTGTCCTTCATCACAGCACAAACCCTCCTCATCAGAAACATGACTCTGACCTGCGTCCTGGTCTGGACTCTCCTCTGCTGCTGCTTCACAGGTAAAGTCCAGAGAATCAAAGTCCTCTGTCAACATCCGTCCCTCTGACGTGAAGACGCTGCTTTATGTCTCTGTCTCTGTGTCCTCAGAGTCCAGAGGACAGGTCACAGTGACTCAGCCTGCAGCACAGAGATCTGCTCCAGGAGGCACCGTCACCATCACATGTTCCACTAGTCAGGATGTTCACTATAGTACTGACTATGCTGCTTACCTCTTATCCTGGTACCAACAGAAAGAACCAAAAGCTCCTAAACTGCTCATTTATGGGGTAACTCACAGAGCATCAGGGATTCAAGATAATTTTTCAGGCAGTGGATCAAATTCTGCTTTCACTCTGACCATCAGAGGAGTTCAGGCTGAAGATGCAGCAGTTTATTACTGTCAGAGTCTTCATAGAACTCAATGGGTGATCACACACTGAAAAAGAGTGGTACAAAAACCTCCCACAGCTCAAGAGGAACGACACCAGCGAGAAGCTTCTGCACATAGTGACACACTTCACTGAACGCACACACACTTGGCTGTCACCTTCATTTCCAACATCCATCCACTAGGGCTGCACGATTTTAAGAATGAATTGAATTGCGATTTTTCTGGCAAATATTGCGATTTCGATTTCATCCACGATTTTTTTCAAATCAAGTTTTAGTGGACATGAGCATTTGCAAAGATCACAGAAACTTACATCATACCAGTCAATAACCAGATCCCGTAACTCTAATGCAAGAATGAAAATTAAAGTCAAGAACTGATTTCAAATGTAGTCCTATTAACAACAAACATGCTATACATAAGCTACATTGAGTGCTTGATCAACAACAGTTATTATAACTGAAAGTGAGCCATCTTTGCCTTAACTTAAAGTAAACTTAAACTTTTCTCAGCTACAAAATATGTCAGACATCGAGCACCAATATATTGCACTTCTGTAAAAAATATAGCATAAATTACAGCAAAAATAGTAAACAGCTTTTTAAAACAAAGGAATTCAACCCTGTATTAAGAAATCTGAAATGGTAATAAAAAAAACGTTTACTAAAATAAAATGACCCTACCTTTTTCGTAGATGGGAAAAGGTAAGACATTAAAATAGGTGGGTTGACTATTGATTGCTGAGAAGCACCAAAATATTGCATGTCTATTTTGTAAAAAATATAGCATTTCAAAAACAGTTAGCGCCTTTTTTTTAAACAAAGACTTTAAACCACAAGTCAGGGTAAAGTGAAGAACAAACACAATCAACACTAACATTTGCGTCCTGACATCTCTACATCACCTTACAGATTTTTAGCCAAGAAAACCAGCATGTCAACCTTTGATGGTTTTAGACTTGAGCGCTGACTAGTTCTACTGCCGCTTTGATGGACTATCAGCCAGCCCTGACACCTCTCCACACCCCATCAACATGGACATCCACATCAAAGATACCCCATCAGAGTCCTCCTTGCCCCCCTCCTCCTCCCCCTCAGCTGCCCTCTCAATCCTGGAGGAGGATGTTAACAGGCTGTTCAGGAGACTGAACCCCCGCAAGGCTCCTGGACCTGATGGTGTGTCCCCCTCCTCCCTAAGACACTGTGCAGACGAGCTGACTCCAGTGCTCACAGACATCTTTAACACCTCTCTGGAGTCATGCCATGTGCCCCCAAGAAACCAAGGATCACTGGTCTTAATGACTACAGACCTGTGGCACTGACGTCTGTAGTCATGAAGTCCTTTGAGCGCCTGGTACTGTCCCACCTCAAGACCATCACAGCCCCCCTCCTGGACCCCCTGCAGTTCGCCTACAGAGCTAACAGATCTGTGGACGATGCTGTCAACCTGGCTCTTCACTACATCCTGCAGCATCTGGACTCCCCGGGAACCTATGCTAGGATCCTGTTTGTGGACTTCAGCTCTGCTTTCAACACAATCCGCCCAGCTCTCCTCCAAGACAAGCTGTCCCTGCTGCATGTTCCAGACTCCTTCTGCCGGTGGATCACTGACTTCCTGACAGACAGGAGACAGCATGTGAGGCTGGGGACGAATGTCTCGGAAACAAGGACCATCAGCACCGGTACCCCCCAAGGCTGTGTACTTTCCCCTCTGCTCTTCTCCCTGTACACCAACTGCTGCACCTCCAGCCACCAGTCTGTCAAGCTGATTAAGTTTGCTGACGACACCACCCTCATTGGACTCATCTCAGACGGGGATGAGTCTGCCTACAGGATGGAGGTGGACCGTCTGGTGTCCTGGTGTGCTGACTACAACCTGGAGCTGAATGCCCAGAAGACAGGGGAGATGACAGTAGACTTTCGGAAAGTGCCAGCTCCATCACCCCCCCTCACCCTGACAGACACCCCCATCTCCACAGTGGACTCTTTCCGCTTCCTGGGTACCACCATCACCCAGGACCTCAAGTGGGAGCTCACCATCAGCTCCCTCATCAAAAAGGCCCAGCAGAGGATGTACTTCCTGCGGCAGCTGAGGAAACTCAAGGTGCCAGCCAGGATGATGGTTCAGTTCTACACGGCCATCATTGAGTCCATCCTCACCTCCTCCATCACAGTGTGGTACGCTGGGGCCACTGCCAGGGACAGGCACAGACTGCAGCGTGTTGTGCGCTCTGCTGAGAAGGTGATCGGCTGCAGCCTGCCATCTATCGAGGACCTGTACGTCTCCAGGACTCTGAGGCGTGCAGGTCGGATCACAGCTGACCCTTCTCACCCTGGACACGGACTCTTTGAGCCACTCCCCTCAGGCAGGAGGTTACGGTCCATTCGGACCAGAACCTCATGCCACAAGAACAGCTTCTTCCCCTCGCTGTTGGACTGTTGAACTGTAATTAATGCACTGCTCTGCACTGTCACTTCACAAGGACACTTTAGTATAGTCACTGCACAATGATGACTATTTGCACTGTTTACTCCAACTTGCACTACTTGCACACGAGTACCACCTCACCGATCCATGTGGTACCTGCTACATTACTACATTATTACACTGTTCCATTCGATCATATAAGGGTCTATGTTTACCATTACATCCGCCAAGTATTTTATGTTCTGTTCATTGTATGTCTGTTACGCCATGTCTGTCATGTAAATTTAGCCTTACTTTAGTTTATTTACTTAATTTTATCTTAGTTTTTATCTTATTTCATGTTAATTATTATATGTTCTTTGTATGCAGCAATCACTAAGGCAAATTCCTAGTAATGTGAACCCCCTTCACTTACATGGCAATAAACACGATTCTGATTCTGATTCTGATACTGTTCTCTGTGTTTAGTCGAGTGATGGCACTTGATTTTTAGGACGGAGACCTTTTCTTCGTATATCAGACCGGCAGCATTTCCACTGAACAACACTGCACATAAAACTACTGCATCCATGGTTCTTCAGACGTTCCTCATTTACAAACTGAAAACTGAAGATTCAGGAGTTTATTACTGTCAGCAGCACAACAGCTTCCCACTCACACAGTGAAAAAGAGTCGTACAAAAACCATCTCCCACTTATCAGCAGCTGCACTCTAACGAAGGTTTGAATAAAAACTGCAGCAATTTACTCTGAAAATACAACAATTCATATTTACAATAAAAACTATTATAACTCTGAAGTTTATGTTTATAATAAATGTGAATTATATTCAGATTCTGAGTGTAACTGACAGACACACTGTGTTTGTGACATTAAATGTGGTATATAAATAAAAGAGACAAGACAAAAACAGATCATTAATGTCTGAAAAAGATGAATGATGTCTGACACTGACAGCAGTGCTGAAGCAGTCCACATCTACATGAAGTTTAAAGGAGAAAATAAAACACTGAGCAGAACAGAGTTCCTGTCAAAATGAGCTTCATGATAATTCTTCATAATTCTGCATAACAACACTTTGTATGTTTTTAGAACACAATTAAAATCAACATTTTAAAGAGTAAAAATCAACACTGAGACTTTTTCAGATCATCAGTCTGTTCATTTCCATAGAGAGCCACTTTGCATCAGCAGCAGCATGCTCCAGTGCTCTGACAGACTTTATAGTCCTGACAGCTGAACACTGGATGACTGACAGCTGTCCTTCATCACAGCACAAACCCTCCTCATCAGAAACATGACTCTGACCTGCGTCCTGGTCTGGACTCTCCTCTGCTGCTGCTTCACAGGTAAAGTCCAGAGAATCAAAGTCCTCTGTCAACATCCGTCCCTCTGACGTGAAGACGCTGCTTTATGTCTCTGTCTCTGTGTCCTCAGAGTCCAGAGGACAGGTCACAGTGACTCAGTCTGCAGCACAGAGATCTGCTTCAGGAGACACCGTCACCATCACATGTTCCACCAGTCAGGATGTTTACTATAGTTATAACGATCCTGCTGCTTACGTCTTATCCTGGTACCAACAGAAAGAACCTGGAGCTCCTGAACTGCTCATTTATAGGACAACTCACAGACCATCAGGGATTCCAGATCGTTTTTCAGGCAGTGGATCAAAGTCTGACTTCACTCTGACCATCAGAGGAGTTCAGGCTGAAGATGCAGCAGTTTATTACTGTCAGAGTTATCATTACATCAACAGTCAAGATGTGTTCACACAGTGAAAAAGAGTCGTACAAAAACCTCCCACAGCTAAAGAGGAACTGACTGCTGCAGCTTCTGCACATAGTGACACACTTCAGTGAACACACACACACACTCATTAAAACTCATTTAAAACTTGCTGATTTTAATAACCCACGTCTCATATCAATCTTCCATTTCTTCTGGAAAACATTGTTGCTTCTGAACTTCATGTTCACCTCACTGAAACTAAACTTCAGGAATAATTCCAATCTGTCTTCAGACCACTTCACAGCACCGAGACAGCTTTCATTAAAATCACGAATGATCTTCCAGAGATGGACTCCTCACTGTTCTCATTGTATTGGACTGATATGCAGCTTTCAGTAGAACTTCTCACTCCCCCCTCATTGACAGATTGATCTCAGCTGGCCTCTCACACACAACCCTCCACTGGTTCACTTCATCTCTGACCAGTCTCAGTACAGTGGTCAGCATAAATGAATACACCACACTACATACCGTACTACAAAATACTCCCACAAATGTGGCTCATTGATTGAAACAAGATTGGTTCATTTGCACACAAAAAGTGATTTTCCTAACAAATTCATTCAAGTCCATGTTGCAAAAATGAGTACACCCCAATTATAGTCTTAGGGAAAAAGCCACATTTAAAACTACAAAATTCTAATGAACAGGCATTCAACCACAGGTGAGTCTAATGATTCATTAAAGAGGTGTCCAGCAGACAGGTGACTATAAAAGGCTGTCAGCAATGGCTCCCTATGGAAGATATGAAAATATTTCTTTACCAAAAAAGGTGAGGGCTACAAGAAGATCAGCAAAGCTTCACATATCTGTCAAAATACTGCAGCAAAAGTGATCCAAGCATTTAAGAAAGATGGAAGTGCAACCATCTTACAGAGACGTCCAGGACGTCCACGGAAGTTAACATCTCGACAGGAGCATCTTCTGATGAGAGGGGTTGAAGAAAATCACCAGCAAGTTCACTGCAGTTAGCTAAAGCAGTAGAAAGCCAAAGTGGAGTGAATGTTTGCTGAAAAAGATGAAGACTACTGGATCTATATACTCTGGAGGGATGAGACAAAGATCACTGTTTTTGGAACTAATGGTTTTAAACCTGTATGGTGTCGTCAAGGTGAGGATTTCAAAGAAGAATGCATGGTGCCTACAGTGAACCATGGTGGTGGCAGTGTCCTCATGTGGGGCTGCATGAGTGCTGCTGGTGTTGGGGAGCTGCATTTCATTGATGGTATCATGAACTCAACACTGTGCTGGTCTGTACTGAAGGAGAAGATGCTGCCATCACACGACAACACGACAATGATCCAAAACACACATGGAATGGAAAAAGATAAATGTTGCAATATGTCACCAACTTGTTCATTCCATGCCTAGAAGACTTGGTGCTGTCCTTAAAAATCACGGTGCTCATACAAAACACTTGATGTAACAGGTTTTGTTGTGGGGTGTACTCATTTTTGCTTCAAGATTTTGTGATCTAAGTTAGATTATTAACCTTAACTTCATGTTATGGAGTTAAATAAGTGTTTAATAAAACTCAGCCTTGTGAAAAGTTTGGAAATTGTTCTTTTGTTCATTGAGCTACTGAATAAATTTTTACTTTTCAAAGGGGGTGTACTCATTTATGCCGAGCACTGTGAGTCTGTGTTAGTGACATTAAATGTGGTATATAAATAAAAGAGACAACACAAAAAAGTCTGAAAAAGATGAATGATGTCTGACACTGACAGCAGTGCTGAAGCAGTCCACATCTACATGAAGTTTAAAGGAGAAAATAAAACAGCTGAGCAGAACAGAGTTCCTGTCAAAATGAACTTCATGATAGAAAGTTGTATCGTCTGCATAACACAACACTTTGTATGTTTTTAGAACACATTTAAAATCAACATTTTAAAGAGTAAAACTCAACACTGAGACTTTTTTAGATCATCAATCTGTTCATTTCCATAGAGAGCCACTTTGCATCAGCAGCAGCATGCTCCAGTGCTCTGACAGACTTTATAGTCCTGACAGCTGAACACTGGATGACTGACAGCTGTCCTTCATCACAGCACAAATCCTCCTCATCAGAAACATGACTCTGACCTGCGTCCTGGTCTGGACTCTCCTCTGCTGCTGCTTCACAGGTAAAGTCCAGAGAATCAAAGTCCTCTGTCAACATCCGTCCCTCTGACATGAAGACGCTGCTTTATGTCTCTGTCTCTGTGTCCTCAGAGTCCAGAGGACAGGTCACAGTGACTCAGTCTGAAGCACAGAGATCTGCTCCAGGAGACACCGTCACCATCACATGTTCCACCAGTCAGGATGTTTACTATGATCATGGTGGTTACGACCTATCCTGGTACCAACAGAAAGAACCAGCAGCTCCTAAACTGCTCATTTATGCAGCAGATGAAAGAGAATCAGGGATTCCAGATCGTTTTTCAGGCAGTGGATCAGACTCTGACTTCACTCTGACCATCAGAGGAGTTCAGGCTGAAGATGCAGCAGTTTATTACTGTGTGAGTGGACATGTAATCAACAGTCAAGCTGTGTTCACACAGTGAAAAAGAGTCGTACAAAAACCTCCCACAGCTAAAGAGGAACTGATCAGCAGCTGCACTCTAACAAAGGTTTGAATAAAACCTGCAGCAATTTACTCTTTAATTTAACCTGAGGTTTATGGTTTGAGTACAAATCCTATTTTTTTGATTATGTAAAAACGATCAACAAATGAACATTTCACATAGATGAATGAAAACAGTTGTTACACCTGCAACCTGCACCTGTTACACCTGTCAGGAGATAACACCAGGAGAATCACACACAAACTTCACAGGGTTGAGAAATTTGTAGAAAGAACGGCAACATGAGGTCAATAAAAACAACAATGAATGAAAACTAAGATCGCACAAACACACAACTAAGACACCAACCAAAACCCACAGAGGGACTGAAAGGTAGCAGCCCTCCAGGTCAGAGCAGCACCAGGTCACACCAGCAGCAGCTCAAAGAGAGCCACCTTAACAAAGACCTGCTCATAAAGCCTTCAGACATCCTGAGCACCAAATAAAAGGAAAATCCACAAGAGCTTTGTTACAGGATCCAACAGAGCAGAAAGAGTTCAACAGAAGTCAGAGTAAAACCCCTCCAACCCCAGAAACCTCATCAGCTCAGAGCTGGGCAATATGGCCTTCCACTAATATCCTGATATTTTTAGGTCATGCCAGTATGATCTGTATGTCTACATTACAACAATATTGTTCACAATGCAATAATATATGCTGGTTTTTAACTAGGGCTGGGTGATAAATTGATTTTATGGATTCATTTCAATTTGCTATTTAGGACGACCTGTTTTCAATGAAAATTGAAAATTTGAACTTCCACCGCAGACACACCCCGCTGTGCTCCCGTAGCCAGCAGAGAAGAGCTCGCCCCTAAGAAAGGCAGTTTGGACTTGGTTCCGTTTTGTGGCATCAGAGCCAGAAGCCAGTGGCTTTTCAAACTTTCTATCATCTGTCCTCAACAGGGTCCAGTAAATTACAAGCCAAGACAGATGCGCTGCACTCAACCGCGGATTCACTGGTCGTGTGTTAAACGGGTTCCAATCTTACATGATAGGGACTACTTTGTGTCAGTTGATAACTATGTCACATGCAGGGTTCCTCAAGGGTCCATTCTTAGACCACTTCTGTTCAACATCTACATGCCTCCCCTAGCTCAGATCATAGAACAGCACAACATCTCTTATCACACCTATGCAGCAACACACAACTTCATATTTCAGTGTCATCACATGACTACAGTCCCTTACACTCACTAAGTAAGTGTACTCAACAAATCAATGAGTGGATGAGCCAGAACTTTCTCCAGATGAATGCTGACAAAACAGAGATGATTGTTTTTGGCCCCAAAAATGAAAGAGCTAAGATCAGTGCTTACCTTGACTCCATGTAACTGAAGGTCACAAACCAAGCAGGATGAATTTTACCTGAATATTAACACCCATGTAAAAGCCATTACTAAGTCTGCCTATTGCCACCTGAAAAACATTGCTAGGATCAAGGGCTTTCTGTCCAAACAAGACAGAGAAAAACTTCATGCATTCATTTTCAGTAGGCTAGATTACTGTAACGGCGTCCTCACAGGTATTAGCAAAAAAATCTGTCAGGCAGCTGCAGCTGGTCCAAAATGCTGCTGCTAGAGTTCTGAGTAACACCAGGAAACTGGACCACATCACACCGGTCCTCAAATCACTGCACTGGCTTCCTGTGAGTCAAAGGATACATTTCAAAACTTTCCTCCTGGTCTACAAAGCACTGAATGGTCTTGGACCAAAACACATCCTGGACTTTAGGTTCCCTATGAACCATCCAGACCCCTGAGATCATCAGGCACAGGCCTACTGTGTGTACCCAGGGTCAGGACCAAACAGAGTGAAGCAGGATTCAGTTGTTCTGTCACTTTATTTAAGTCAGGCCTGAAAACACTGTTTACTGCAGCGTTCTCTTAAATTCTCTAACTCTGCTCATGTAATCATCCTGATTTTATTTGATGTTTTTATTCTTTTTATGATTGAATTTCCTTCTTAATTTAATGTTTTAAAATGTTTTTATTCTGTGATTTCACCTTCTGTAAAGCACTCTGAATTGCCTTGTGTATGAATTGTGCTAAATAAATAAAGCTTGCCTTGCCAAAAGCTACTGTTGCATTTCTGAAGTAGAACAGGCTGAAGGTGATTAAACAGCCGAGTATGTCTCCTGATCTGAACTCAATCCAACACCTGTGGGGAATTCTGAAGCCACAAGTTGAGCATCAATCTCCATCCAGGATCCAGGCCTTAAAAAAAGTGGTTATTCTTGAAGAATGGAAAAAGACAGATGTTGCAAAATGTCACCAACTTGTTCATTGCATGCCTAGAAGACTTGGTGCTGTGATTTTTTAAGGAGGTGTACTCATTTATGCTGAGCACTGTACTGAGTCTGCGTTTGTGACATTAAATGTGGTTTATAAATAAAAGAGACAACACAAAAACAGGTCATTAAGGTCTGAAAAAGATGAATGATGTCTGACACTGACAGCAGTGCTGAAGCAGTCCACATCTACATGAAGTTTAAAGGAGAAAAATAAAACAGCTGAGCAGAACAGAGTTCCTGTCAAAATGAGCTTCATGATAGAAAGTTGTATCGTCTGCATAACACAACACTTTGTATGTTTTTAGAACACATTTAAAATCAACATTTTAAAGAGTAAAACTCAACACTGAGACTTTTTCAGATCATCAGTCTGTTCATTTCCATAGAGAGCCACTTTGCATCAGCAGCAGCATGCTCCAGTGCTCTGACAGACTTTATAGTCCTGACAGCTGAACACTGGATGACTGACAGCTGTCCTTCATCACAGCACAAATCCTCCTCATCAGAAACATGACTCTGACCTGCGTCCTGGTCTGGACTCTCCTCTGCTCCTGCTTCACAGGTAAAGTCCAGAGAATCAAAGTCCTCTGTCAACATCCATCCCTCTGACGTGAAGACGCTGCTTTATGTCTCTGTCTCTGTGTCCTCAGAGTCCAGAGGACAGGTCACAGTGACTCAGCCTGCAGCACAGAGATCTGCTCCAGGAGGCACCGTCACCATCACATGTTCCACCAGTCAGGATGTTCACTATAGTACTGACTATGCTGCTTACCTCTTATCCTGGTACCAACAGAAAGAACCAAAAGCTCCTAAACTGCTCATTTATGGGGCAACTCACAGAGCATCAGGGATTCAAGATAATTTTTCAGGCAGTGGATCAAATTCTGCTTTCACTCTGACCATCAGAGGAGTTCAGGCTGAAGATGCAGCAGTTTATTACTGTCAGAGTCTTCATAGAACTCAATGGGTGATCACACACTGAAAAAGAGTGGTACAAAAACCTCCCACAGCTCAAGAGGAACGACACCAGCGAGAAGCTTCTGCACATAGTGACACACTTCACTGAACGCACACACACTTGGCTGTCACCTTCATTTCCAACATCCATCCACTTGGGCTGCACGATTTTAAGAATGAATTGAATTGCGATTTTTCTGGCAAATATTGCGATTTCGATTTCATCCACGATTTTTTTCAAATCAAGTTTTAGTGGACATGAGCATTTGCAAAGATCACAGAAACTTACATCATACCAGTCAATAACCAGATCCCGTAACTCTAATGCAAGAATGAAAATTAAAGTCAAGAACTGATTTCAAATGTAGTCCTATTAACAACAAACATGCTATACATAAGCTACATTAAGTGCTTGACCAACAACAGTTATTATAACTGAAAGTGAGCCATCTTTTCCTTAACTTAAAGTAAACTTAAACTTTTCTCAGCTACAAAATATGTCAGACATCGAGCACCAATATATTGCACTTCTGTAAAAAAATATAGCATAAATTACAGCAAAAATAGTAAACAGCTTTTTAAAACAAAGGAATTCAGCCCTGTATTAAGAAATCTGAAATGGTAATAAAAAAAACGTTTACTAAAATAAAATGACCCTACCTTTTTCGTAGATGGGAAAAGGTAAGACATTAAAATAGGTGGGTTGACTATTGATTGCTGAGAAGCACCAAAATATTGCATGTCTATTTTGTAAAAAATATAGCATTTCAAAAACAGTTAGGGCCTTTTTTTTAAACAAAGACTTTAAACCACAAGTCAGGGTAAAGTGCAGAACAAACACAATCAACACTAATATATGCGTCCTGACATCTCTACATCACCTTACAGATTTTTAGCCAAGAAAACCAGCATGTCAACCTTTGATGGTTTTAGACTTGAGCGCTGACTAGTTCTACTGCCGCTTTGATGGACTATCAGCCAGCCCTGACACCTCTCCACACCCCATCAACATGGACATCCACATCAAAGATACCCCATCAGAGTCCTCCTTACCCCCCTCCTCCTCCCCCTCAGCTGCCCTCTCAATCCTGGAGGAGGATGTTAACAGGCTGTTCAGGAGACTGAACCCCCGCAAGGCTCCTGGACCTGATGGTGTGTCCCCCTCCTCCCTAAGACACTGTGCAGACGAGCTGACTCCAGTGTTCACAGACATCTTTAACACCTCTCTGGAGTCATGCCATGTGCCAGCCTGCTTTAAATCCTCCACCATTGTTCCAGTTCCCAAGAAGCCAATGATCACTGGTCTTAATGACTACAGACCTGTGGCACTGACGTCTGTAGTCATGAAGTCCTTTGAGCGGTACTGTCCCACCTCAAGACCATCACAGCCCCCCTCCTAGACCCCCTGGAGTTCGCCTACAGAGCTAACAGATCTGTGGACGATGCTGTCAACCTGGCCCTTCACTACATCCTGCAGCATCTGGACTCCCCGGGAACCTATGCTAGGATCCTGTTTGTGGACTTCAGCTCTGCTTTCAACATAATCAGCCCAGCTCTCCTCCAAGACAAGCTGTCCCTGCTGCATGTTCCAGACTCCATCTGCCGGTGGATCACTGACTCCCTGACAGACAGGAGACAGCATGTGAGGCTGGGGACGAATGTGTCGGACACAAGGACCATCAGCACCGGTACCCCCCCAAGGCTGTGTACTTTCCCCTCTGCTCTTCTCCCTGTACACCAACTGCTGCACCTCCAGCCACCAGTCTGTCAAGCTGATTAAATTTGCTGATGACACCACCCTCATTGGACTCATCTCAGACAGGGATGAGTCTGCCTACAGGATGGAGGTGGACCGTCTGGTGTCCTGGTGTGCTGACAACAACCTGGAGCTGAATGCCCAGAAGACAGTGGAGATGACAGTAGACTTTCGGAAAGTGCCAGCTCCATCACCCCCCCTCACCCTGACAGACACCCCCATCTCCACAGTGGACTCTTTCCGCTTCCTGGGTACCACCATCACCCAGGACCTCAAGTGGGAGCTCACCATCAGCTCCCTCATCAAAAAGGCCCAGCAGAGGATGTACTTCCTGCGGCAGCTGAGGAAACTCAAGGTGCCAGCCAGGATGATGGTTCAGTTCTACACGGCCATCATTGAGTCCATCCTCACCTCCTCCATCACAGTGTGGTACGCTGGGGTCACTGCCAGGGACAAGCACAGACTGCAGCGTGTTGTGCACTCTGCTGAGAAGGTGATCGGCTGCAGCCTGCCATCTATCGAGGACCTGTACGTCTCCAGGACTCTGAGGCGTGCAGGTCGGATCACAGCTGACCCTTCTCACCCTGGACACGGACTCTTTGAGCCACTCCCCTCAGGCAGGAGGTTACGGTCCATTCGGACCAGAACCTCACACCACAAGAACAGCTTCTTCCCCTCTGCTGTTGGACTGTTGAACTGTAATTAATGCACTGCTCTGCACTGTCACTTCACAAGGACACTTTAGTATAGTCACTGCACAATGATGACTATTTGCACTGTTTACTCCATCTTGCACTACTTGCACACGAGTACCACCTCACCGATCCATGTGGTACCTGCTACATTACTACATTATTACACTGTTCCATTCGTTCATATAAGGGTCTATGTTTACCATTACATCCGCCAAGTATTTTATGTTCTGTTCATTGTATGTCTGTTACGCCATGTCTGTCATGTAAATTTAGCCTTACTTTAGTTTATTTACTTAATTTTATCTTAGTTTTTATCTTATTGCATGTTAATTATTATATGTTCTTTGTATGCACCAATCACTAAGGCAAATTCCTAGTAATGTGAACCCCCTTCACTTACATGGCAATAAACACGATTCTGATTCTGATACTGTTCTCTGTGTTTAGTCGAGTGATGGCGCTTGATTTTTAGGACGGAGACCTTTTCTTCGTATATCAGACCGGCAGCATTTCCACTGAACAACACTGCACATAAAACTACTGCATCCATGGTTCTTCAGACGTTCCTCATTTACAAACTGAAAACTGAAGATTCAGGAGTTTATTACTGTCAGCAGCACAACAGCTTCCCACTCACACAGTGAAAAAGAGTCGTACAAAAACCTCCCACAGCTAAAGAGGAACTTATCAGCAGCTGCACTCTAACAAAGGTTTGAATAAAAACTGCAGCAATTTACTCTGAAAATACAACAATTCATATTTACAATAAAAATATTATTACTCTGAAGTTTATATTTATAATAAATGTGAATTATATTCAGATTCTGAGTGTAACTGACAGACACACTGAGTCTGTGTTTGTGACATTAAATGTGGTATATAAATAAAAGAGACAACACAAAAACAGATCATTAAGGTCTGAAAAAGATGAATGATGTCTGACACTGACAGCAGTGCTGAAGCAGTCCACATCTACATGAAGTTTAAAGGAGAAAATAAAACAGCTGAGCAGAACAGAGTTCCTGTCAAAATGAGCTTCATGATAGAAAGTTGTATCGTCTGCATAACACAACACTTTGTATGTTTTTAGAACACATTTGAAATCAACATTTAAAAGAGTAAAAATCAACACTGAGACTTTTTCAGATTATCAGTCTGTTAATTTCCATAGAGAGCCACTTTGCATCAGCAGCAGCATGCTCCAGTGCTCTGACAGACTTTATAGTCCTGACAGCTGAACACTGGATGACTGACAGCTGTCCTTCATCACAGCACAAACCCTCCTCATCAGAAACATGACTCTGACCTGCGTCCTGGTCTGGACTCTCCTCTGCTGCTGCTTCACAGGTAAAGTCCAGAGAATCAAAGTCCTCTGTCAACATCCGTCCCTCTGACGTGAAGACGCTGCTTTATGTCTCTGTCTCTGTGTCCTCAGAGTCCAGAGGACAGGTCACAGTGACTCAGTCTGCAGCACAGAGATCTGCTCCAGGAGGCACCGTCACCATCACATGTTCCACCAGTCAGGATGTTCACTATAGTTATAATGATCCTGCTGCTTACGTCTTATCCTGGTACCAACAGAAAGAACCTGGAGCTCCTGAACTGCTCATTTATAGGACAACTCACAGACCATCAGGGATTCCAGATCGTTTTTCAGGCAGTGGATCAAACTCTCACTTCACTCTGACCATCAGAGGAGTTCAGGTTGAAGATGCAGCAGTTTATTACTGTCAGAGTGCACATAAAATCAGTCAGTGGGTGTTCACACAGTGAAAAAGAGTCGTACAAAAACCTCCCACAGCTAAAGAGGAACTGGTCAGCAGCTGCACTCTAACAAAGGTTTGAATAAAAACTGCAGCAATTTACTCTGAAAATACAACAATTCATATTTACACTGAATGAAAATCATTTTCAAACATCAGAGTGAACCTCTGTCGGCTGATCAGTTCATTTCACACACACTGAAAAGCTCAAAGTTCAGCAAGAAGAGTCCACACAAGAAGACTGCATGTTCCTCAGCATGTGTTGAATTAAAGTGCTCTAAGGAAGTGGTGAGTGGGTCCATGTTTGCACAATAAAATGCAGAAAATAGAACAAAGAAATCCTAAAAAACAAAAGTAAACAAAGGTCCTCTGGACAAACACAGACGACACAACTGGAACTTTTAGGAACGTCAGCTCAGGTGTGAGACTCCTGACACACACCTGTCACAGCTGCAGGAAAGCGTTACGTTGCCTCTTGAATTTCTCATCACCTAAAGCCAGGCATACATTGTGCGTTATTTGGTCCAATTTTGACCTGAAATATGAGACGTACGTTTTTTGGGTCGGGCTGAATTTCAGCTTTGTTGTGCGTTTTTAAACGTGCAGTGTACTGGGGCTCACGAGAGGCGATTACCGCCGCACGAACATCGATCGGATGATCGGTAGAATTTCTTTCGATACTGTGAGTATCGCACAGTTACTGAAACAACACGCTTCCTCAACATGGTAACATACAGTATCAGAAACAAGCAGCAAGTGATGAAACTTTAGTCGACTTATTATAAAACCAAACATTTAAACTTCTTCAAGGGGAACTTAAACAAGTTATTCCAGCTGTAGTTAGTCTGTGAGCTCCCCTCTCTACAAGTTTCCCACCTCATCTGTGCAACTGTTGATATGTCATATGTTCTTATTTTAATTCTCTTGTATATTTATTGGTAGTTTTACTTCATACTGTATATTATTTTCTATCTTGTCCTTAGGGAAAATTCTGGGCCGATACCGATGTTTAACATAACAACTTGGCCGATGCCGATATTTTTTATTTTTGTTATTTATTGTGCACAGAAACATACAACAAGTCTTTCAGCTCTTCATCATACTATCCTTGAATGAGCACAAATTCAATCAGACAAATTTATGAAACTACCTTTAATGTCACTTTTTAGTTGACATATAAGATTAACCTTAATTCACATGACAGGTTCTTTTCTTAAAAATTGCTGCTAACTAATCAATGAAAAGATTGTACTTGAATTGCCCAACAAAATTATATGAGTGGTTTTAGCCTGATAAAAACTTAATGAGAAGATTTTTTTATGGCCCAACAAAAAATATTTTTGCGAAACACATCAAGTGTAAATGTAAAAATAAGTGGAAAATAAAAATTAATAAATTATGTTCTTCAATACAAACAGGGCTACCTTTCACCTTGTGTACTTCTCATATTAAAACATTACAGTGGTTCAGAAGTCACAGGTTGGAACGTGGGGCATCTTTAAACAAAATCGGCCTCTCAGGAAGAACAGTCCCATACAGCGGACTTTCTTTTCTGAACATTAATGATACCATGAAGTCACCTGCTGTATCTCTCGCCTACTTTTTAGTAAGATGCATGTTTTTATTTACACAGACAAGCATCTCTGCCTTGTCGCAGCAAAGTCTATTTCTCTTTTCATCCAAGACATGAGACACAGCTGAATAACCGCTCACTCTCTGTGCTGGTGCGTGGCGCACAAAGGTATTTGCCACATCGCCATGGTTACAGTGTTTTGAAAGGGGAGGGGCTCAGTCTGTGGAAGGGCGTTCTCGTGCCACCCGTATTAGCTTCCCTCCGTGCAGTTCCCCCTGATCATACGCTCCTCTTACACACAAAAACAGCACTACAGTCAAATTATGTCATTACTCCACAATATTCCGTGTTAAAATGTAAATTCCGTTTTAATCTGCCAATTCCGCGATAGTCTGACACTCACAACACAGAGAGCCACACAACAAACAACTGAAACCAAACACACACAAAGCCCAGCAGAGGGACTGCAAGGAACCAGCAGCAGGCCAGAGAGCCATCTCTACAAAGACCTGCTCACACAGACTCAGACAGGTGAGATCAATCCCTCAACCATGTAGGAGGAGCCAACCTGGAGGCAAATCATCCAGCAGGCCCAGGGCCGTCACTCAGTGTCGTCATGATGAGTGTTTGTGTTTCATGATGTTAACTTTCATGCTGATTCGGACAACAAAGGGTTACCAGCTGCTCTTCATGTAGCACCCACCGCTCTCTGTGACCTCAGACTCAGTCACCTCACCCTCAGCTGGAATGATGGGGTGTTAGGGTTCAGTGTGTAAGCTAGCTGCCACCAAGGTTTACCTATTGAAGTGAACTCATGATACTCTGCTGGTAATCAGATTACTCTATCCAATTTAACAGTAGATGTTTTCTCCTTGGACACACTTTAAATCACTGATCCCAGACAACTCTTTGTAAAACACTCAACACATGTTGACTGAACTTTTGACCCCGTGTACAGAACAATACTTTACCTTTGGTAAACACAGAGCCAGTAAACACATGATAAATTACAGCCCTTTGAAATAAACTGCTCCCTCTGTAAATACTGTGAACATTACTTTGACCTTACAACCTTACTCGGCACTTCTAACTGGCCTTCTCCCCAAAACATCAACTCATTCATTTACATTTCTCCCAGATCTCTGAAAAACACTCGACCTGTGGATAAAGTCTCTTTCCTCAGCAAAGTAACACTCAACTGGTTTAACTCACAGTTCAGCGTGGAGCCTGAAGAACCAGTCCTCGGTCTGTGGAGAAGAAATGAGATGACAGCGGCCATGGCCTCCTCTCCAGGAAATACACCGAGCCCGCTTCAAGGCGGAGCTTGACCAATTACTGCAGGTGACACTGATTGACAGCTGCAGTAACCAATCAGACAGAGCAGCTGAGAATAAAGGCTCAGTCTGTAATGACCTCTTATTCAGATCACTTCAGTTTTCACAGCTTATTCTTGCAGCTTTATTTCTACATTGATCAACCTTTTAATCCTAAATTATCTTCATCAATAAGTTAACCATTTCCTGCCCATTTACTGATATTATTGATATATATTTATGACTGGATTCATGAAGCTACTTTCAGCTGGTTTTCATCCACCACATCATGCTTTCATTGAACAGTGCGGGTTCACCTTATTTAACTCCCTTTCATTTTTACACTGGGCTACATTCACATAGATCAGAGGCTGTAGTTCATCAATACTTTCCTCTGCTGCAGCCTTTAAACAAACAACTGGGATCATTAAGTTGAAGTCATTAAAACAAAAATACACAAAACCAGCAGAACACAACAATCTGACACAACTCAGAGACACAACATGAGCTAACAGAGCTTCAAATGATCGCTAGTTTCAGTGTGTGTGAAATGAACTGATCAGCCGACAGAGGTTCACTCTGATGTTTGAAAATGATTTTCATTCAGTGTAAATATGAATTGTTGTATTTTCAGAGTAAATTGCTGCAGGTTTTATTCAAACCTTTGTTAGAGTGCAGCTGCTGATCAGTTCCTCTTTAGCTGTGGGAGGTTTTTGTACAACTCTTTTTCACTGTGTGAACACATCTTGAATGTTGATTACATGAAAACTCTGACAGTAATAAACTGCTGCATCTTCAGCCTGAACTCCTCTGATGGTCAGAGTGAAGTCAGAGTCTGATCCACTGCCTGAAAAACGATCTGGAATCCCTGATTCTCTTTCATCTGCTGCATAAATGAGCAGTTTAGGAGCTGCTGGTTCTTTCTGTTGGTACCAGGATAAGGAGCCAGAATCCTCACTGGTGGAACATGTGATGGTGACGGTGCCTCCTGGAGCAGATCTCTGTGCTGCAGACTGAGTCACTGTGACCTGTCCTCTGGACTCTGAGGACACAGAGACAGAGACATAAAGCAGCGTCTTCACGTCAGAGGGACGGATGTTGACAGAGGACTTTGATTCTCTGGACTTTACCTGTGAAGCAGCAGCAGAGGAGAGTCCAGACCAGGACGCAGGTCAGAGTCATGTTTCTGATGAGGAGGGTTTGTGCTGTGATGAAGGACAGCTGTCAGTCATCCAGTGTTCAGCTGTCAGGACTATAAAGTCTGTCAGAGCACTGGAGCATGCTGCTGCTGATGCAAAGTGGCTCTCTATGGAAATGAACAGGGATCGGTCTGATCAGCTGCTGATCAATGGATCAATCACTGTATTGGATCATTGATCAGGAATCAATATGTTTTTCAATCAGAACAAAGTGATGGATGTCAGAATCTTCAGTCGGTGTGTTTCATTGATTTGCACATTGATCAGCTGAGTGTGACAGACACAGTGTTTCAGAGTCAGAGTGTGTGTCTGTGTGCAGTCAGAGGTTTTTGTACGACGCCTCCATCAGTCTGAATCACTGTGGTACACGTTCGGTGGAGGAACCAGACTGGATGTTGGAGGTAAGTTGAAACTTTTCATTTCAGACTAATTCTTATTTGTTGTGTCCGTTTCTGATCAGACAGAACAAATAAAAACCATCTTTCAGTCTTTATGTTGAATTTTCTTGGTGCTCAAACACACAGTGACTGTAAAAAGTGACTGTGCTGAATTGAACCCATGAGGATGGTTCAGAGGGGGCTGACTGCTTCTGCTTCTAACGGCTGGATTTTGAGGAGTGTAGCTCGGTCAGACAGTCGGAGCGCCCGTCTGTGTGCAGTCAGAGGTTTTTGTAGGACGCCTCCATCAGTCTGTGTCTCTGTGGTGGACGTTGGGTGGAGGAACCAGACTGGAGGTCGACTGTAAGAACCTCTGACTGCTGCTCAAACCCACAGAAACAACATGTGTTCAGCTCACAGTGGATGAACTGAGTCTTTACTGGATGACTCCGATCTGTTCTTGTTGTTGGAGGCTGTTTAGCTCATGACTGATACACAGAGAAAGTTTAAACCTGAAAGAAAACACATGTCAGTATTTTAAATGTAGTCATTGTTGAATGTTGTTGGAATCATTTGTGTAAAATGTGTTTTTAAACATTGGAAACATTTCAAATCCTCATTAGAACCATCATCATGTCCCTCAGGAGCTTTTTACCTTCAGTACTGAAACCTGTCTGTTGCCACGGTTCAGCAGTGATGCCTGTCTGTTGCCGTGGTTACCGAGCTCAGAGAGGGAAGTGAAACAGTGAGGAGCAGTTTCCTCCCCTCTGAGGACCAGCAGCTGGACTTTCTGTTCTCTGTCTTCATGTCCTCTCTCTGTCTCCTCCTCCTCCTCCTCCTCCAGTGGGTCCAGTCCCCCCCTCCCTGACGGTGCTGCCCCCCTCCAAAGAGGAGCTGCAGAAGGGCCAGGCCACGCTGCTGTGCCTGGCTGACAGAGGCTTCCCCTCTGACTGGACCCTGTCCTGGAAGGTGGGCGGACAGAACGGGGACAGCTCGGAGCAGAGCCGGAGCACCGCGCTGCTGCAGGACGACGGGCGCTACAGCTGGAGCAGCACCCTGAGGCTCTCTGTGGACCAGTGGAGGACGGCGGGCTCTGTGACCTGTGAGGCCAGGCAGGGCTCCCAGAATCCAGTGATACACACACTGAGCACAAACCAGTGCTCCCAGTCCTGAGTCTCTCTCTGCTCTCTGTGACTCTCTGTCTGCATCCCTGTCGCTTCAACATTTAGAAACAAGTGAACAAAGTTTGGACTTCATGTGTTTGTCGTGTTAACATTAGAGAAGAACCATGATGACTGTAAACAACAAGAACAAAAGAACACTGACTGATGACTGAACATCCAACATGTGGAAGAGTTCCTGATTAGAATCATCAGTGACTTACTCTTTCTTCACTCTCATGCTTCTGTCACATTTTCTATTCTTTCATCACAATAAAGACTTTTTCATCCACTCAGCTGTTTTTGTGTTTGAATCAATAAATGTTGTTTGAGCTGAAGTGAAAGTCAAAGGAGGAGAATAATAAAGAGAGTCTGTCTGAGAGGAAACCACTGCAGCTGAACCACAAAGGTGGATTTTACATGAAGGTTATATCAGCACAGACTCCTCATCCTCATCTTCATCACTTCCATCATCTGCACTGGAGACATTAAACATTATAGGGTGTAGTGACACACTCCCGTCCACTAGATGGAGCTGATGCTCCTGAAACTGTCTGTTCATTTCCATAGAGCCACTTTGCATCAGCAGCAGCATGCTCCAGTGCTCTGACAGACTTTATAGTCCTGACAGCTGAACACTGGATGACTGACAGCTGTCCTTCATCACAGCACAAACCCTCCTCATCAGAAACATGACTCTGACCTGCGTCCTGGTCTGGACTCTCCTCTGCTGCTGCTTCACAGGTAAAGTCCAGAGAATCAAAGTCCTCTGTCAACATCCGTCCCTCTGACATGAAGACGCTGCTTTATGTCTCTGTCTCTGTGTCCTCAGAGTCCAGAGGACAGGTCACAGTGACTCAGTCTGCAGCACAGAGATCTGCTCCAGGAGGCACCATCACCATCACATGTTCCACCAGTCAGGATGTTGACAATGGTTATGTTGTTGCTTTAGATGGTAGTGTACAGTCGGGTTACCTCTTATCCTGGTACCAACAGAAAGAACCAGCAGCTCCTAAACTGCTCATTTATTTGGCAACTCACAGAGAATCAGGGATTCCAGATCGTTTTTCAGGCAGTGGATCAGACTCTCACTTCACTCTGACCATCAGAGGAGTTCAGGCTGAAGATGCAGCAGTTTATTACTGTCAGAGTTATCATTACATCAACAGTCAGCGATTGTTCACACAGTGAAAAAGAGTCGTACAAAAACCTCCCACAGCTAAAGAGGAACTGACTGCTTCAGCTTCTGCACATAGTGACACACTTCAGTGAACACACACACACACACACACTCATTAAAACTCATTTAAAACTTGCTGATTTTAATAACCCACGTCTCATATCAATCTTCCATTTCTTCTGGAAAACATTGTTGCTTCTGAACTTCATGCTCACCTCACTGAACCTAAACTTCAGGAATAATTCCAATCTGTCTTCAGACCCCTTCACAGCACTGAGACAGCTTTCATTAAAATCACTAATGATCTTGCAGAGATGGACTCCTCACTGTTCTCATTGTATTGGACTGATATGCAGCTTTCAGTAGAACTTCTCACTCCCCCCTCACTGACAGATTGATCTCAGCTGGCCTCTCACACACAACCCTCCACTGGTTCACTTCATATCTGACCACTCTCAGTACAGTGGTCAGCATAAATGAATACACCACACTACATACCGTACTACAAAATACTCCCACAAATGTGGCTCATTGATTGAAACAAGATTTGTTCATTTGCACACAAAAAGTGATTTTCCTAACAAATTCATTCAAGTCCATGTTGCAAAAATGAGTACACCCCAATTATAGTCTTAGGGAAAAATCCACATTTAAAACTACAAAATTCTAATGAACAGGCATTCAACCACAGGTGAGTGTAATGATTCATTTAAGAGGTGTCCAGCAGACAGGTGACTATAAAAGGCTGTCAGCAATGGCTCCCTATGGAAGATATGAAAATATTTCTTTACAAAAAAAGGTGAGGGCTACAAGAAGATCAGCAAAGCTTCACATATCTGTCAAAATACTGCAGCAAAAGTGATCCAAACATTTAAGAAAGATGGAAGTGCAACCATCTTACAGAGACGTCCAGGACGTCCACGGAAGTTAACGTCTCGACAGGAGCGTCTTCTGATGAGAGGGGTTGAAGAAAATCGCCAGCAAGTTCACTGCAGTTAACTAAAGCAGTAGAAAGCCAAACTGGAGTGACCGTTTGCTGAAAAAGATGAAGACTACTGGGACTCTATACTCTGGAGGGATGAGACAAAGATCACTGTTTTTGGAACGAATGGTTTTAAACCTGTATGGTGTCGTCAAGGTGAGGATTTCAAAGAAGAATGCATGGTGCCTACAGTGAACCATGGTGGTGGCAGTGTCCTCATGTGGGGCTGCATGAGTGCTGCTGGTGTTGGGGTCAGGGTTGCCAGATCTGAGTGACAGTTTCCAGCCCAAACTGAACGTAAAACCCGCCCAATGCGAAAAACATCAGCCCAAATCACAACCTCCCTAGAATCTTAACGTTCAGACTGCCATATGCAAGAACAACACGTCATAAGCACACGTAACTTTGCTGCAGCACTAAATAACTAAACAAAGTAACACAAACAAGCAAAGAGTGCAATCAGGCAACAGCATAGACTGACCATTCAATACCAACAGACATGTGATTAACCCAACACTAGAATCCAACTTACTGTAAAATAATGCAGGCAGAATCTCAATGACTAGAACCCTGCCCTCGCCTAAAGGTGCACATTGTGCACTCACACACACACACAGGGACATGAGTGTAGGTCTATCAAACGTTTCTCTCTAACATGTTCATCAGGTGAATGAATCAGTCATTATTACTTCGTCACAGTGATTCAGTTCAGACAGAACAGCACAGTGTTCCGTTCATGGAAATGACCTGTGCTCAGCAGCAGTGTTTATCTGTGAGCTTCTCTTGGACTGAACACTGAGGATCAGGCCACCGTCAGTAAAAGCCAGGTCAGCGGGCTGATACGTCAAAACCTCCAACAACTGCCGGTCTGAGTGTGGCTGATGTTTATGTTCATGTAGATTGGTTGACCTCTTCACTCCACTGACCAGTAGGATTTCATGTTGCCATTGGACCAATGACCGTCATGCTTGATGCCACTCGATCAATTTAAAACAGACTGATAATATGAGGGGGAGGGCACCGCCGTTTTTATTTCAATTAATCAAATTGACATTTACTTTTTGCATAAAATGACAACTCGGATATTTTCTAAAAAAAACACCAAATGCTGTGAAAATCAGCCCAAATTTTACTAACCCGCCCAGTGCTATTTTTTTTAGCAAAACGTGTTTAAAAGAAGCGGAAGCACAAGTTGAGCATCACTCTCCATCCAGCATCCAGGCTCTAAAAGAGGTTATTCTTGAAGAATGGAAAAAGACAGATGTTGCAATATGTCACCAACTTGTTCATTCCATGCCTAGAAGACCTGGAGCTCAAAGCTCGCTGCCTTCAAACTGCAGACTTCCCAGAAGACCACACAGGAGAAAATACTGCAGCCAGCCTGAGAGAGAGGCGAACCAGCTTTCCATCATTTCCATAGAGAGCCACTTTGCATCAGCAGCAGCATGCTCCAGTGCTCTGACAGACTTTATAGTCCTGACAGCTGAACACTGGATGACTGACAGCTGTCCTTCATCACAGCACAAACCCTCCTCATCAGAAACATGACTCTGACCTGCGTCCTGGTCTGGACTCTCCTCTGCTGCTGCTTCACAGGTAAAGTCCAGAGAATCAAAGTCCTCTGTCAACATCCGTCCCTCTGACGTGAAGACGCTGCTTTATGTCTCTGTCTCTGTGTCCTCAGAGTCCAGAGGACAGGTCACAGTGACTCAGTCTGTAGCACAGAGCTCTGCTCCAGGAGGCACCGTCACCATCACATGTTCCCCCAGTCAGTATGTTTACTTTGATGATGGTGGTTACCATTTATCCTGGTACCAACAGAAAGAACCAGAAGCTCCTAAACTGCTCATTTATTGGGCAGATCACAGAGCATCAGGGATTCCAGATCGTTTTTCAGGCAGTGAAACAGACTCTGACTTCACTCTGACCATCAGAGGAGTTCAGGCTGAAGATGAAGCAGTTTATTACTGTCAGAGTTATCATGAAATCAACAGTCGGAGAGTGTTCACACAGTGAAAAAGAGTCGTACAAAAACCTCCCACAGCTAAAGAGGAACTGATCAGCAGCTGCACTCTAACAACGGTTTGAATAAAAACTGCAGCAATTTACTCTGAAAATACAACAATTCATATTTACAATAAAAAATATTATTACTCTGAGGTTTACGTTTATAATAAATGTGAATTATATTCAGATTCTGAGTGTAACTGACAGACACACTGGGTCTGTGTTTGTGACATTAAATGTGGTATATAAATAAAAGAGACAACACAAAAACAGATCATTAATGTCTGAAAAAGATGAATGATGTCTGACACTGACAGCAGTGCTGAAGCAGTCCACATCTACATGAAGTTTAAAGGAGAAAATAAAACAGCTGAGCAGAACAGAGTTCCTGTCAAAATGAGCTTCATGATAGAAAGTTGTATCGTCTGCATAACACAACACTTTGTATGTTTTTAGAACACATTTAAAATCAACATTTTAAAGAGTAAAAATCAACACTGAGACTTTTTCAGATTATCAGTCTGTTAATTTCCATAGAGAGCCACTTTGCATCAGCAGCAACATGCTCCAGTGCTCTGACAGACTTTATAGTCCTGACAGCTGAACACTGGATGACTGACAGCTGTCCTTCATCACAGCACAAATCCTCCTCATCAGAAACATGACTCTGACCTGCGTCCTGGTCTGGACTCTCCTCTGCTGCTGCTTCACAGGTAAAGTCCAGAGAATCAAAGTCCTCTGTCAACATCAGTCCCTCTGATATGAAGACGCTGCTTTATGTCTCTGTCTCTGTGTCCTCAGAGTCCAGAGGACAGGTCACCGTGACTCAGTCTGCAGCACAGAGATCTGCTCCAGGAGGCACCGTCACCATCACATGTACAGTCAGACCACAGGTTCATGTTGGACGCAGCAGTGGTAAAGATATTTTATACTGGTACCAACAGAAAGAACCAGCAGCTCCAAAGCCTCTCATTTATAAAGCAGATCAGAGAGCATCAGGGATTCCAGATCGTTTTTCAGGCAGTGGATCAAAGACTGACTTCACTCTGACCATCAGAGGAGTTCAGGCTGAAGATGCAGCAGTTTATTACTGTCAGAGTTATCATGAAATCAACAGTCAATGGGTGTTCACACAGTGAAAAAGAGTCGTACAAAAACCTCCCACAGCTAAAGAGGAACTGACTGCTGCAGCTTCTGCACATAGTGACACACTTCAGTGAACACACACACACACACACACTCATTAAAACTCATTTAAAACTTGCTGATTTTAATAACCCACGTCTCATATCAATCTTCCATTTCTTCTTGAAAACATTGTTGCTTCTGAACTTCATGCTCACCTCACTGAACCTAAACTTCAGGAATAATTCCAATCTGTCTTCAGACCCCTTCACAGCACTGAGACAGCTTTCATTAAAATCACTAATGATCTTGCAGAGATGGACTCCTCACTGTTCTCATTGTATTGGACTGATATGCAGCTTTCAGTAGAACTTCTCACTCCCCCCTCACTGACAGATTGATCTCAGCTGGCCTCTCACACACAACCCTCCACTGGTTCACTTCATATCTGACCACTCTCAGTACAGTGGTCAGCATAAATGAATACACCACACTACATACCGTACTACAAAATACTCCCACAAATGTGGCTCATTGATTGAAACAAGATTGGTTCATTTGCACACAAAAAGTGATTTTCCTAACAAATTCATTCAAGTCCATGTTGCAAAAATGAGTACACCCCAATTATAGTCTTAGGGAAAAAGCCACATTTAAAACTACAAAATTCTAATGAACAGGCATTCAACCACAGGTGAGTCTAATGATTCATTAAAGAGGTGTCCAGCAGACAGGTGACTATAAAAGGCTGTCAGCAATGGCTCCCTATGGAAGATATGAAAATGTTTCTTTACCAAAAAAGGTGAGGGCTACAAGAAGATCAGCAATGCTTCACATATCTGTCAAAATACTGCAGCAAAAGTGATCCAAACATTTAAGAAAGATGGAAGTGCAACCATCTTACAGAGACGTCCAGGCCGTCCACGGAAGTTAACGTCTCGACAGGAGCGTCTTCTGATGAGAGGGGTTGAAGAAAATCACCAGCAAGTTCACTGCAGTTAGCTAAAGCAGTAGAAAGGCAAACTGGAGTGACTGTTTGCTGAAAAAGATGAAGACTACTGGGACTCTATACTCTGGAGGGATGAGACAAAGATCACTGTTTTTGGAACTAATGGTTTTAAACCTGCATGGCTTCATAAAGGTGAGGATTTCAAAGAAGAATGCATGGTGCCTACAGTGAACCATGGTGGTGGCAGTGTCCTCATGTGGGGCTGCATGAGTGCTGCTGGTGTTGGGGTCAGGGTTGCCAGATCTGAGTGACAGTTTCCAGCCCAAACTGAACGTAAAACCCGCCCAATGCGAAAAACAACAGCCCAATTCACAACCTCCCTAGAATCTTAACGTTCAGACTGCCACATGCAAGAAAAACACGTCATAAGCACACGTAACTTTGCTGCAGCTCTAAATAACTAAACAAAGTAACACAAACAAGCAAAGAGTGCAATCAGGCAACAGCATAGACTGGCCATTCAATACCAACAGACATGTGATTAACCCAACACTAGAATCCAACTTACTGTAAAATAATGCAGGCAGAATCTCAATGACTAGAACCCTGCCCTCACCTAAAGGTGCACATTGTGCGCTCACACACACACAGGGACATGAGTGTAGGTCTATCAAACGTTTCTCTCTAACATGTTCATCAGGTGAATGAATCAGTCATTATTACTTCGTCACAGTGATTCAGTTCAGACAGAACAGCACAGTGTTCCGTTCATGGAAATGACCTGTGCTCAGCAGCAGTGTTTATCTGTGAGCTTCTCTTGGACTGAACACTGAGGATCAGGCCACCGTCAGTAAAAGCCAGGTCAGCGGGCTGATACGTCAAAACCTCCAACAACTGCCGGTCTGAGTGTGGCTGATGTTTATGTTCATGTAGATTGGTTGACCTCTTCACTCCACTGACCAGTGTTGGGTGAAAGAATTTATTCTGCATGGTGTTAACATGCAGTGTGTTCAGATATATAAGTATTCATGTTTATATGTGTTTATCGCTTAATAATGTGATTTTCATAAGTGTTTATGTGTTAGGAAATTTTATAGAAAATCAAAGTCATTTGCGGATACTGAATGTATACAAAAGGTTAATAAGTAATTTCATAGTATGTCATATAACGTTGTTTTCTGCAGTTCAGGCTGTGGCAGATGAGATCAGTTGTTTTTCTGTTCTCTGGAGAGAGCTCCGGTTGGTACGAGATGGTCATAAATTCAGACTCAGGACAGCAGCACCTTTGACCTGATAAAAGCCAGATTCTAAAGGAATGTGTTTTTCTCCTGAGTACCCAGTTTTATGGTCACCCCCAGATTGGACTCACAACCTATGAGATTTGAGGAATTGAAGTTTTACCTTATTTGGCAGTAAACACTAATGGTCTATTCGCTGTATGAACCAGGGTCTGCAGGGGGGCGGTAGATGCCCCTGTGGGCCGGCAGGCAGGAACGCCCATGGGGTATATCAATGTGTGAATTCCATGTCCAGTTGTTGCATTGTTCGTTGTTGCTGTGTGGTTGTTTGTTCTTGTTGGTTGTCCTGTTCTTGTGTTGTTCTTGTTTGGTTCTGTGTGTGCAACAACCCAGAGCTCTGCGACTCAGAATTTGCCTCATTGTTTAATAAATTATAATTTTGAGACCAGAATTTATCCGCTCCTTCCTTACAAACTAATTCAGGGGGAGATCAGAAGGAAACAAGGGGATTTTCACCCCGACAATTTGGCGCCCGAACAGGGACACGAAGGAGTGTGGGTCAAATGACATCTTGCCTGACGGAGTGACTACTGGCTGGCCAATAATAACAAGGTAAGCAGATACCTGTTTAATCAAAATTCTGCACATTGGACAATCTAAATTAAGTAGTCACTGGGATGGGTACGGTGTTTTAGAGTTCAAATTGTAAGAGGCAGATTGTAAGTCTTAATAAGTGAAGTAAAATGAGATGAAGTAAAAGAGAAAATGAGATGAAGTAAAAGAGAAAATGAGATGAAGTAAAAGAGAAAAAGGAAAAGTGACACTGAGAGAGATATTAACCAATTAAAAATAAAAAGAATAAAAAAAGGGTTAATACAATAACGTGAATGAGCGTTATGTCATTGGGAGTGGCATCCCCCGCTATATTTGGACGCAAATATAGATAAAGCTCGGTTGAAAGCCCGTGGGATTTGATGACCCCTGAAACGACAGTGATGACCGCCTAAAGCTTAAAAAATAAAAAAAAAGGGTCACACAGAGGAAAAGTGTCACAGTGATCACAAAATAATAAAGACAAAAAAAGGATCACGAGAAAAGAGAAAAGAGAAAAGAGAAGAAAATATATAGCCTATTGTTTAAGTTGTGTTTTATGTATTGAAAATTGTGTTTAATTGTTTTGACCTTGCGCCGTCGAGGAAAGGTGTTTACTCCGTGCCGTCGGAGAAGTGAGTGTGTGTGTGTAGGCCTAAGTGTGTGTGTTGCAGGTTGAATGAGTGTCTGTGTGTGTGTGTGTGTGAAAGTGTGTTTAAGTGAAGGTGTGTGACTCTGTTGCCAGAGTCACAGTGAGGGATAGGAGAAGGCACATATAGAAGGTACATTTTTAACATACAGCAGGTACGCAAGAAGGATTTGGTGAGTGGTAATCATGTCTACGTGGAAGACAATTGATGAACAGATGAGTAAGATGTTGAGCCATTGCTGCGGACAGGCAGGACCAGAGGGACAACAGAAGGCTGCAGCTGAGATGGAAGCAGCAGTGTGTACAGCAATGACAGAGCAGGGAGTGAAAGGAGATGATAAAAAGCCACTAAAAAGTGTGATTGCAACAGTGGAGAATAGAGTTAAACTAGAGAGAGAGAGAGGAGGAGATTATTAGATTATTAGTGTTAGAGACAGTTGAGTTGGAGGAGGCAGTGAAGGCTGATGAGGAGAGACGTAAGATTCTATATCAGGCATATCTGTACTGCATAGATGATGATTGTAAGAAGTCTGGTAGTACCACTGACATTAAACAGGAAGTAGAGAGTGAGGGAACTCAGGGGGCGGAGATACCGCCTGCCTATTCACCAGCCTCTGCTGTAGCTTCTGCTTCGCCTCAGACCCCACTTCCTGGGATGTACCCCATCATGACTGTCCCTGATGGGAGGGGGCGAGTAACAGACAGACAGACAGGAGTGAACTCTAGTCAACTTGGTGCCCAGCAGCACTGGTATAGACAGGCAACAGAGGAGGGGCTTCCCCTGTTGCTTCAGCAGGCCCTGAAAAATGACCCTGATTTACCAGGAAGTGACTCTATTGCTTGGGAGAGACATGTTGTACACCATATGAATTTACACACAGACACAGAGACCATGGAGATGAAAGGGCTGCAGACACAATTATTAAAGCTGCAGTTAGCTCAAGCTAGAAAGAAAGCAGCATATCAGAGGAAAATGAAGAAATACACCCCTGCATCACAGAGGGTGGTTCAGCCTCAGCCTGCTCCCCCACCTCAGCCACAGTCCCCAGTTGTGGGAAATCTTGATATGTATTTAACCCCATCTTGGGTCACCCGCCCCCACTATCAAGGTGGGTGGGGTCAATATCATAGAGGAGGTAACTGGAGGGGAAAAGAGGGTGGCCGTAGGGGAGGGGGGCATGGAAAGGGTGGATACAGCGGTTTGAGTGGAGGTGACTGCTTCTATTGTGGAAAACCTGGCCACTGGGAAAGAGACTGTCACTACAAGCAGCCCCGTCAGTGACCACAAGGGGCTCCCTGGTATCCTCCCCAGGGAAATGGCTGTCAAAGATCACACCGGCATCTCACATCGTTTCGTCGGTTGGCTTCTTTTGGGAAACCTTTGCCATTCACAGAACTTGTGAAACTGTGTTAGCAGCACCACAGACATTGTTTCATTTGCTCCAGCTCATCACCAGTGAATTTGATGGGCAGAGACTTGTTGATCAAAACTGGAACCTCCATTATGTGCTCCCCAGATGGATTAATGGTGACTTTTCTTACTGGACAGACTTTTTATGCTCCCAGAGTGTTGGAGTAGCTGGACAGTGGCTGATGAGAACCACTATGATACAGATGTCTTGTGAAGATATCTGCTGGACTCGTTTTTACCTGAGTCTCCTTAAGGGGGCGGTCTCCTCAGTCTATTCCAGCTGTGGAAACCCTGGATAATGTCTTTCTGACCCTATAGGCTGTCCACTGATCCCTGTAGGTTATTCTCTTCTATGACAGGTGTGAGGATCTCTCCTATCAGGAGAGGTTCTACCTCCTAATGAGAGGGACTACATTGGTCCATCACAGCAGATAAATTGTTTGTGACTGAGGAGGGAGTAGCTGCTGATGTATAGTTAACACCAGAACAGTTTTAAATGGCTCAAAATGGCAGATGATAGTGTGCCACTTGTTTGCTTAGTCATTGTACCACACATAATATTAAAGAATTAGGCTCCATGGTTAGGAAATGTAAAGCTATTTCTAATGAATAGGCACAGAGGATAGGTGTTTAGAATTCTTCATCCTTTAAAGCTTATTATGTTGCCATTCATACAGTAGAGGCATAATAAGGCTCAGGAGATGTTAGCCACACTACCACATAACATCTGGTCTTCATCATTTACTGATGTAGGTTTTGTGCCTCCTGTACTCTTGTCTCTTTCATTGTCTCAACTTCTATAACGATCTGGTTCTCCTAGATCACTTAGTCCCATTTTATCTTGATGTTTCTGAAACAGGTGGAGTTGTGAATGGTGTTCTGTTTCAGAAAAAAGAGGGTGAGACAGGTATTATTGTATTTGAGTTTTAAACCGGACGATAAACTGTTTGATTAACTATTACATTCCACAGCATGGATTCCCAGAATGGATCTCATTTTAAGAGTTCAGACCTGGAAAAGGTGGAGCAGGCTTTAGGCCTAAAACATAGGTATGGTGCAGTGTATCAATCACAGTTACAGGGAAAAGTGGAAAGGATGAAACTACAACCTAAAACAAAAATTGGCTAAAATCTGTGCACAGACCAAATTTATATGGGTTCAAGTATTGTCTATTGTATTGATGTTCTGTTAATAACGCCATATAATGTACACCCTATGAGCTTCTTACAGGTCGACAGTTTCCTGGACCAGCTGGCCGGCTGAGACTGAAGAAGTATGCAGTATGGTATTAATATAAACCATAATATAATGAATTTAAAGCTTTGGTGTTAGTATTTGTATTACAGGAGAAAGGAGAGATGGAGAGTCCAGAAGGAGCCACACACAGCTGAGTGGGTCCTCCTGAAGGTGATAAAGAGAAAGTGGTCGGAGCCACAGTGGACAGGTCCTTACCAGGTGGTGGAGCGCACCTCCCACGCGGTGCGGCTGAAAGGCAAAGGAGACACCTGGTATCACTGGAGCCAGTGCACCCCAGCTACAGAACCAGGGAGAACGCTGAGCGACATCCAACAGCAGCAGGAGGAGGATAAAATGAAAGGGGCAGAATAATCCCCTGAAACCAGGAGTGTGACCAGTAGGTAGTCTACCCTACTTGGTTGAAGAGGATGAGACGGTGAATACACATACATGAGCAATCATCAGGATCAGCGTGGGACTAAGAGTGATAGGCGAAGTTAAGCGCATCACTCCAACTAAGGGTGATAGGCGAAGTTAAGCGCATCACCCCACCAGGAAACGAACCACAGTCATCAGTAAGGTCAGCTGTCGAGAGGAAGGTCTAAAGTTTCAGGAGCAGAGGTTCTAGTTCCTGTATTAAGAAAACTCCGGCTGACAAGATGGGACTGTGGGGTAACTGGAGGGTGTTGGGAGCTTGTGTTTTCATGTCTGTAATTAGTATCTTTGACTTTATTTTTGTGTGTACATAATTATTTTGTCAGTTTTCCAGGATCCAATGGTATATCAAATCCAGGGCCCAGCACACGCAGGGTGAGGAGAGCACCAGGGACAGGAGGAGATGCATGTGTGAGAAACGGGGAGGTATAGAGTTAGACTACTATAAGGGTTCAGAGTTCTCTTTTATCTTTGATTTGTGCGCAGTAATCAACTGCGGGGGATATAATGTGTCGTGGAGACAGTATGGAGAAGTTTGTGGATTGGGGTGGCAGCACACAAATTGGGCACCTAAAAAAGCTAAAACCACCTCAGGCGGGCGGATCTTGTTCAGTGGGTATTTCCATATACAAAGAGATTGGAGCTGCACGCAGAATCCCATTATGTTATCAATTACTGGCCTGGACCACAACCCTTATGTTAAATCTTCCGGAGTGCCTGGCCAATGTTGGGACTCCTAACCCGACATTGTAGTCCATAAGCTCACCCCGTTTGCTGTATTAGCGTAATCTACTGGATATGAGGATGATAATATTTGGCTCGGATGGTAAAACAGGTGAGGGAGCAAAATATGTCAGGTTGTGTTGCCTGTGCATCAGCGAGGCCCCACCTGTGCACTGAACCTGCCCCATTATATCCAGACGATGCATGGGGATTTGATTTCAGTACAGGACCGGATGACTTTGGATATGTTATTGGCAGAGAAAGGAGGTGTATGTGCTATGTTTGATGAAATGTGTTGTACGTTCATTCCCAAAAACACTGCTCCCGACGGTAAGGTCACTAAAGCTTTAGAAGGTTTGAGAACTCTTTCCAGTATGTTGCATGAGCACTCAGGGATAGATAACCCCCTGGACGACTGGCTGATTAGGGTGCTGGGACCCTGGAAGGCGGTAGTATGGTATGTCACTAATCACTTCTTTTGCAGCATTCTTGGGTATTTTGACTATATGTGGTTGTTGTTGTTATATTCCCTGTGTGCACTGTTTAGGTTACAGGTTAATTGTGTCAGCAATTGAAAAGCAGGATTCAGGTTTTCATTCTCCTTCATATCAGATGCCTCTGCTGGCAGCAGAGGTGCCCGTGCCAGGTGACGACGAGGAAGATTTGTTGTGAGCTCTTATAAGAGCTCAAAAGAGGGAATTGTTGGGTGAAAGAATTTATTCTGCATGGTGTTAACATGCAGTGTGTTCAGATATATAAGTATTCATGTTTATATGTGTTTATCGCTTAATAATGTGATTTTCATAAGTGTTTATGTGTTAGGAAATTTTATAGAAAATCAAAGTCATTTGCGGATACTGAATGTATACAAAAGGTTAATAAGTAATTTCATAGTATGTCATATAACGTTGTTTTCTGCAGTTCAGGCTGTGGCAGATGAGATCAGTTGTTTTTCTGTTCTCTGGAGAGAGCTCCGGTTGGTACGAGATGGTCATAAATTCAGACTCAGGACAGCAGCACCTTTGACCTGATAAAAGCCAGATTCTAAAGGAATGTGTTTTTCTCCTGAGTACCCAGTTTTATGGTCACCCCCAGATTGGACTCACAACCTATGAGATTTGAGGAATTGAAGTTTTACCTTATTTGGCAGTAAACACTAATGGTCTATTCGCTGTATGAACCAGGGTCTGCAGGGGGGCGGTAGATGCCCCTGTGGGCCGGCAGGCAGGAACGCCCATGGGGTATATCAATGTGTGAATTCCATGTCCAGTTGTTGCATTGTTCGTTGTTGCTGTGTGGTTGTTTGTTCTTGTTGGTTGTCCTGTTCTTGTGTTGTTCTTGTTTGGTTCTGTGTGTGCAACAACCCAGAGCTCTGCGACTCAGAATTTGCCTCATTGTTTAATAAATTATAATTTTGAGACCAGAATTTATCCGCTCCTTCCTTACAAACTAATTCAGGGGGAGATCAGAAGGAAACAAGGGGATTTTCACCCCGACACCAGTAGGATTTCATGTTGCCATTGGACCAATGACCGTCATGCTTGATGCCACTCGATCAATTTAAAACAGACTGATAATATGAGGGGGAGGGCACCACCGTTTTTATTTAAATTAATCAAATGACATTTACTTTTTGCATAAAATGACAACTCGGATATTTTCTAAAAAAAATGCTATTTTTTTTTAGCAAAACGTGTTTAAAAGAAGCGGAAGCACAAGTTGAGCATCACTCTCCATCCAGCATCCAGGCTCTGAAAGAGGTTATTCTTGAAAAATGGAAAAAGACAGATGTTGCAATATGTCACCAACTTGTTCATTCCATGCCTAGAAGACCTGGAGCTCAAAGCTCGCTGCCTTCAAACTGCAGACTTCCCAGACGACCACACAGGAGAAAATACTGCAGCCAGCCTGAGAGAGAGGCAAACCAGCTTTCCATCATTTCCATAGAGCCACTTTGCATCAGCAGCAGCATGCTCCAGTGCTCTGACAGACTTTATAGTCCTGACAGCTGAACACTGGATGACTGACAGCTGTCCTTCATCACAGCACAAACCCTCCTCATCAGAAACATGACTCTGACCTGCGTCCTGGTCTGGACTCTCCTCTGCTGCTGCTTCACAGGTAAAGTCCAGAGAATCAAAGTCCTCTGTCAACATCCGTCCCTCTGACGTGAAGACGCTGCTTTATGTCTCTGTCTCTGTGTCCTCAGAGTCCAGAGGACAGGTCACAGTGACTCAGTCTGCAGCACAGAGCTCTGCTCCAGGAGGCACCATCACCATCACATGTTCCACCAGTCAGGATTCTGGCTCCTTATCCTGGTACCAACAGAAAGAACCAGCAGCTCATAAACTGCTCATTTATTGGGCAGATCAGAGAGCATCAGGGATTCCAGATCGTTTTTCAGGCAGTGGATCAAAGTCTAAATTCACTCTGACCATCAGAGGAGTTCAGGCTGAAGATGCAGCACTTTATTACTGCATGAGTTATAACAACATCAACAGTCAGCATGTGTTCACACAGTGAAAAAGAGTCGTACAAAAACCTCCCACAGCTAAAGAGGAACTGATCAGCAGCTGCACTCTAACAAAGGTTTGAATGAAAACTGCTGCAATTTACTCTGAAAATACAACAATTCATATTTACACTGAATGAAAATCATTTTCAAACATCAGAGTGAACCTCTGTCGGCTGATCAGTTCATTTCACACACACTGAAACTAGTGATCATTTCTGGTTCATGGTGAAAACACTCAGAGACACGGCTGATTGTGAACTTAAGTCAACAAATAAAACTGAACATTAATGTTTAAAGAAAGATGAACGATGTCATGAAAACACATTGTGTTCATGTTGTGTGTTTGTGTTGTATTCTATGATGATAACCTTCATGTTGTGTCCAAGAGGTTAAATCAAGGTAACTGGACTTGTGGATCTTTCTGAAGACGTGTCCCCCTGAGTGTCTTCCTCAGTTCAAAAACACACAGTCCAAACCACAACAGCATCCAGGTCCAGGTCTCTACTTGAAGGAATATAAATGCGTATTTAAAAATGAATGTAAGTTGTGCACACGCAGAGATTTACACAACACCTTCCTCTGCTCTGTGGCAGCAGCACCAAGTCTGTGAGAATATTTCAGCACCATCATCTGGATTAACAGCAAACGTTCAGCCTCACAGTCAAAGAAGTCAAATGAATATGATGCACAAACAGTCATATTATTTAGCAGCTGTGTGTAGCGTGTTAACACCGACATGAAGGTCAATACATGTGACCCAGCTGCTTTATAACATGGGTTTTTAATTAAGTAACTTCATTTAATTGATTTTAAGTAACAGAGGTCACTGTGAAAGACATGATGTCCAGCAGTACGGCGACCAAGTCTGGCCTCACTGCTTTAATAATACACTGGATAAGTGGTACAGCACGCCGCCCCGTACATACAGACCCTTTCCAAAAAATTTGAATATCAAGGAAAAGTTCATTAATTTCCATAATTTCATGCAAAAAGTTAACCTTTCATAGATTATAGATTCAGGGCCCACATTTTAAATGATTTCAAGTATTTATTTGTTTATTTTTACATAATTTGGGCTCCCAGCTCATAAACCCACGAAAAAAGGAATTCAGAACTGAACTTAAAGCACCTCCACAGATTTCCCCAGGTGTCATTTATTTGCTTTAGTTCAGTTTAATATGGGGAAGACTGCAGACTTGACAACTGGCCAAAAGACCATCATTGAAATTGTTTAAGATGTGGGCCCCAAATCTATAATCTATGAAAGTTTAACTTTTTGAACGGAATTATGGAAATTAATGAACTTTTCCTTGATATTCAAATTTTTTGGAAAGGGTCTGTATTTCAGACAGGTCGCCACACGGGAGCTACGCAAAAAATACAGACAGAGTCACTGCGGAGCTGAAAACAGTTTCTCTCTGCTACAACAGACATGTAGGGTCAAGCTGTAAAGCAGAGTCCTGTCAGAGTCTTACAGTGCATTTCATTACTGAAGACATGGAGATCAAAGCTCGCTGCCTTCAAACTGCAGACTTCCCAGACGACCACACAGGAGAAAATACTGCAGCCAGCCTGAGAGAGAGGCGAACCAGCTTTCCATCATTTCCATAGAGCCACTTTGCATCAGCAGCAGCATGCTCCAGTGCTCTGACAGACTTTATAGTCCTGACAGCTGAACACTGGATGACTGACAGCTGTCCTTCATCACAGCACAAACCCTCCTCATCAGAAACATGACTCTGACCTGCGTCCTGGTCTGGACTCTCCTCTGCTGCTGCTTCACAGGTAAAGTCCAGAGAATCAAAGTCCTCTGTCAACATCCGACCCTCTGACGTGAAGACGCTGCTTTATGTCTCTGTCTCTGTGTCCTCAGAGTCCAGAGGACAGGTCACAGTGAATCAGTCTGCAGCACAGAGATCTGCTCCAGGAGGCACCGTCACCATCACATGTAGAGTCAGACCACAGGTTGCTGTTGGAAGCAGCAGTCGTAAAGATCTGTTACACTGGTACCAACAGAAAGAACCAGAAGCTCCTAAACTGCTCATTTATTGGGCAGATCACAGAGAATCAGGGATTTCAGATCGTTTTTCAGGCAGTGGATCAAAGACTGACTTCACTCTGACCATCAGAGGAGTTCAGGCTGAAGATGCAGCAGTTTATTACTGTATGAGTGGACATAACATCAACAGTCAGCGAGTGTTCACACAGTGAAAAAGAGTCGTACAAAAACCTCCCACAGCTAAAGAGGAACTGACTGCTGCAGCTTCTGCACATAGTGACACACTTAAGTGAACACACACACACACTCATTAAAACTCATTTAAAACTTGCTGATTTTAATAACCCACGTCTCATATCAATCTTCCATTTCTTCCTGAAAACATTGTTGCTTCTGAACTTCATGCTCACCTCACTGAAACTAAACTTCAGGAATAATTCCAATCTGTCTTCAGACCCCTTCACAGCACTGAGACAGCTTTCATTAAAATCACTAATGATCTTGCAGAGATGGACTCCTCACTGTTCTCATTGTATTGGACTGATATGCAGCTTTCAGTAGAACTTCTCACTCCCCCCTCATTGACAGATTGATCTCAGCTGGCCTCTCACACACAACCCTCCACTGGTTCACTTCACATCTGACCACTCTCAGTGTATTCAGCTTGGTCCAACTTCATCCCAGCATTCCTCTGTCTCCTCAGGTGTCCCCCAAGGCTCCGTCCTGGGCACTGTTTTATTTATTATTTCCCTCCTTCCCCTTTGTCACATTTTCATTGTTATGCTGATGACACCCAGCTCTACATCTCCTCCAGACCAGCCAGTGTCCTTCCTCCATCCTCCCTTATCACCTGTAAAGAAACTACATGTTGGTTCTCCTCCAACTTCTTCAAATTAAACAGCAATAAAACTCAAGTCACTCAAGCACCAAATCCACACTGAACAAAGCTGACAGTCTCTCCATCACCACTGGACAGCACCCTGTCATTATATTCACACATCAACACCATCACCTGCTCTGCCTGTTTTCACCTCAGAAACATCAACCATCTTCCTCTTCTTTCTTCTGTCTCGTCTTCTGCTCCAGATTCTCACAGTGTTCACACAGAGATGGTTTAAATCAGGAGTCTCAGACTCAGACTGACTTCTGGGGGCCTCTGCTGCTGTTGTCCTCCCATATGAGGGCCCCTTCAGTGTTTACACACTACAGGAAAGTGCAGGTGTCTGTTTTATGTGAAAGACTTTACTGAGATGTTGGTCCTCTCTGTAGCTGTGCGGCTGGTTTTGTCCTCTCTGCTACTTTCATACTGTTCTCTGTGTTTAGTCGAGTGATGGCGCTTGATTTTTACTCCTTTAGGACGCAGACCTTTTCTTCATATATAAGACCTGCAGCGCTTCCACTAAACAACACTGCACATGAAAATACTGCAGCATCCAAAACAAATGAAGCTCAGAGAATCTGCTCTCTGCTCACCAACAACAGCCAGGGAACCAACCTTTGACCTTTGACCTTACTGTCCCCTGTGTTTTGGACATCAGGTGGAGACCAGATGAAGGACAGCAGTGGACCAGAAGTGGTCTTTGGACCAGCAGATTAACACCTCTGTTTTAAAGTGTGTGTGCTGTGATCAGTGAGGAGGAAACAGCTCCAGCTGACTGACTCCGAGTCTTTGCATATGAGTGTCCTGCCTCTCTGCTCCCAGCCCTTAAAGAGTCCAGCGTCCATCAGCGGCTGTCCAGGAAACCATGATGATGTCAGAGACTCTGCTGCTGGCCGCTCTGTGGCTCCTGGTTCAGGGTGAGACTCTGTGCTGAGAGCTTTGCTTCAGGGGGCAGCATGATGCTGTGGTGATGGAGGGAGACTGGAAGGAGCAGCACTGACCTTCTTCCAGCTCTTCTCCATGTCACAGAATCCTCTTCTGTCTGGATGTTGATCTTCTCCTCTTCCTCATGTCTTCCAGGTTCATCAGGAGAAATCACCCTGACTCAGTCTGCTGGACCTCAGTCTGCTGCTCCAGGTCAGACCGTCAACATCAGATGTCAGTCCTCCACACTCATAGGCGACGACATGAACTGGTACCAGCAGAAACCTGGAGAGGCTCCTAAACTCCTCATTGCTGACACAACAGCACGTCAGTCTGGAGTTTCTGATCGTTTCAGTGCAACATACAGTAACACTGACTTCACTCTGAACATCAGAGACATTCAGGCTGAAGATTCAGGAGTTTATTACTGTCAGCAGCGCAACAGCTTCCCACTTACACAGTGAAAAAGAGTCGTACAAAAACCTCCCACAGCTAAAGAGGAACTGGTCAGCAGCTGCACTCTAACAAAGGTCTGAATAAAAACTGCAGCAATTTACTCTGAAAATACAACAATTCATATTTACACTGAATGAAAATCATTTTCAAACATCAGAGTGAACCTCTGTCGGCTGATCAGTTCATTTCACACACACTGAAACTAGTGATCATTTCTGGTTTATGGTGAAAACACTCAGAGACACAGCTGATTGTGAACTTAAGTCAACAAATAAAACTGAACATTAATGTTTAAAGAAAGATGAACGATGTCATGAAAACACATTGTGTTCATGTTGTGTGTTTGTGTTGTATTCTATGATGATAACCTTCATGTTGTGTCCAAGAGGTTAAATCCAGGTAACTGGACTTGAGCGTCTTCCTCAGTTCAAAAACACAAAGTCCAAACCACAACAGCATCCAGGTCCAGGTCTCTATTTGAAGGAATATAAATGCGTATTTAAAAATGAATGTAAGTTGTGGTAACGGAGGTCACTGTGAAAGACATGATGTCCCTCAGTAAGGCGACCAAGTCTGGCCTCACTGCTTTAATAATACACTGGATAAGTGGTACAGCACGCCGCCCCGTACATACAGACCCTTTCCAAAAAATTTGAATATCAAGGAAAAGTTCATTAATTTCCATAATTTCATGCAAAAAGTTAACCTTTCATAGATTATAGATTCAGGGCCCACATTTTAAATGATTTCAAGTATTTATTTGTTTATTTTTACATAATTTGGGCTCCCAGCTCATAAACCCGCGAAAACAGGATTTCAAAAAATTAGAATACTACAAAGAAATCACCATTTACTTCTCAGTTTTAGCAGAGAAAAGAAAGAAATTAGGATCAAATCAATCAAAATATGGTACTGTCTAAGCGATATGTGAATACTTGGTTGGGAATCCCTTTGCCTTAATCACTGCCTTGGTGCGCCATGGCATTGCATGGGCGTTATGGAAGCCCACATGTCCTTGATACTTCTTTGTTTTTGTGTCTGGTGTCCCTCATTTTCCTCTTAAGAATACCTCAGAGATTCTCAATGGGGTTTATGTCTGGTGAGTTGGCTGGCCAGTCAAGCACTGTGATGGCATGTGCATTAAACCAGGTTTTGGTGCTCCTGGCAGTATGGGAGGGGGGCAGGTCCTGCTGGAAGATGAAATCTGCATCTCCATACAGATCCTCAGCAGAAGGAATCATGAAGTCCTCCAAAACATTCTGGTAGACTTTTGGGGTGACCCTGGATTTGAGAAAGCAGAGTTTACCAACACCTGCACCGGACATCGCACCCCAAATCATCACTGACTGTGGACATTTCACACTTGACCTCAAGCAGCTTGGGTTCTTTTCCTCGCCCGTCTTCCTCCAAACCCTTGGACCTTGTTTCCCGAATTTAAAGGCACAATTTACTTTCATTGGAAAATGAGAAGGAACTTGGACCACTGGCCAACAGTCCAGTCCTTCTTCTCCTTATCCCAGTTGAGATGCTTCCTACGAACCCGACAGTTGTGGCCCATCTCCTGGATGCCTCTGAATGTGGTGGTATTTGACTGTGGTGACTCCTGCCTCATTCCACTCTTTCTGGATCTCTGCCGGATCTCTGACAGAATCCTGTTTGATAATCCGCTGAACCCACGGTCATCTCTTGTGCTGGTGCATTTTCTCCTGCCACATTTTGCCCTTCTACTAGACTTTCCATTGATATGCTTGGACACGGCACTTTGTGAACAGCCAGCCTCCTTAGCTATGAACTTTTGTGGCTTACCCATATGGAGGGTATCAATGATGGTCTTTTGGCCAGTTGTCAAGTCTGCAGTCTTCCCCATATTAAACTGAACTAAAGCAAATAAATGACACATGGGGAAATCTGTGGAGGTGCTTTAAGTTCAGTAGATGATTAGTGGGTGACACTCAGTTTAAAACATCCATGGCCTGCACAATTTGGGCTGATTTCTTCACAGTATTCTAATTTTCTGAATTCTTGTTTTCGTGGGTTTTATGAGCTGGTATCCCAAATTATGTAAAAATATACAAATAAATACGTGAAGTGGTTTAAGAATCTATAATCTATGAAAGTTTAACTTTTTGAATGGAATTATGGAAATTAATGAACTTTTCCTTGATATTCAAATTTTTTGGAAAGGGTCTGTATTTCAGACAGGTCGCCACACGGGAGCTACGCAAAAAATACAGACAGAGTCACTGCGGAGCTGAAAACAGTTTCTCTCTGCTACAACAGACATGTAGGGTCAAGCCGTAAAGCAGAGTCCTGTCAGAGTCTTACAGTGCATTTCATTACTGAAGACATGGAGCTCAAAGCTCGCTGCCTTCAAACTGCAGACTTCCCAGACGACCACACAGGAGAAAATACTGCAGCCAGCCTGAGAGAGAGGCGAACCAGCTTTCCATCATTTCCATAGAGAGCCACTTTGCATCAGCAGCAGCATGCTCCAGTGCTCTGACAGACTTTATAGTCCTGACAGCTGAACACTGGATGACTGACAGCTGTCCTTCATCACAGCACAAATCCTCCTCATCAGAAACATGACTCTGACCTGCGTCCTGGTCTGGACTCTCCTCTGCTGCTGCTTCACAGGTAAAGTCCAGAGAATCAAAGTCCTCTGTCAACATCCGTCCCTCTGACGTGAAGACGCTGCTTTATGTCTCTGTCTCTGTGTCCTCAGAGTCCAGAGGACAGGTCACAGTGACTCAGTCTGCAGCACAGAGATCTGCTCCAGGAGACACCGTCACCATCACATGTACAGTCAGACCACAGGTTTATGTTGGACGCAGCAGTGGTAAAGATCTCTTATCCTGGTACCAACAGAAAGAACCAGCAGCTCCAAAGCCTCTCATTTATAAAGCAGATCAGAGAGCATCAGGGATTCCAGATCGTTTTTCAGGCAGTGGATCAAAGACTGACTTCACTCTGACCATCAGAGGAGTTCAGGCTGAAGATGCAGCAGTTTATTACTGTCAGAGTTATCATGAAATCAACAGTCAAGCTGTGTTCACACAGTGAAAAAGAGTCGTACAAAAACCTCCCACAGCTAAAGAGGAACTGACTGCTGCAGCTTCTGCACACAGTGACACACTTCAGTGAACACACACACACACACACACTCATTAAAACTCATTTAAAACTTGCTGATTTTAATAACCCACGTCTCATATCAATCTTCCATTTCTTCTTGAAAACATTGTTGCTTCTGAACTTCATGCTCACCTCACTGAACCTAAACTTCAGGAATAATTCCAATCTGTCTTCAGACCCTTTCACAGCACTGAGACAGCTTTCATGAAAATCACTAATGATCTTGCAGAGATGGACTCCTCACTGTTCTCATTGTATTGGACTGATATGCAGCTTTCAGTAGAACTTCTCACTCCCCCCTCACTGACAGATTGATCTCAGCTGGCCTCTCACACACAACCCTCCACTGGTTCACTTCATCTCTGACCAGTCTCAGTACAGTGGTCAGCATAAATGAATACACCACACTACATACCGTACTACAAAATAGTCCCACAAATGTGGCCCATTGATTGAAACAAGATTGGTTCATTTGCACACAAAAAGTGATTTTCCTAACAAATTCATTCAAGTCCATGTTGCAAAAATGAGTACACCCCAATTATAGCCTTAGGGAAAAAGCCACATTTAAAACTACAAAATTCTAATGAACAGGCATTCAACCACAGGTGAGTCTAATGATTCATTTAAGAGGTGTCCAGCAGACAGGTGACTATAAAAGGCTGTCAGCAATGGCTCCCTATGGAAGATATGAAAATGTTTCTTTACCAAAAAAGGTGAGGGCTACAAGAAGATCAGCAATGCTTCACATATCTGTCAAAATACTGCAGCAAAAGTGATCCAAACATTTAAGAAAGATGGAAGTGCAACCATCTTACAGAGACGTCCAGGCCGTCCACGGAAGTTAACGTCTCGACAGGAGCGTCTTCTGATGAGAGGGGTTGAAGAAAATCACCGGCAAGTTCACTGCAGTTAGCTAAAGCAGTAGAAAGGCAAACTGCAGTGACCGTTTGCTGAAAAAGATGAAGACTACTGGGACTCTATACTCTGGAGGGATGAGACAAAGATCACTGTTTTTGGAACTAATGGTTTTAAACCTGCATGGCTTCATAAAGGTGAGGATTTCAAAGAAGAATGCATGGTGCCTACAATGAACCATGGTGGTGGCAGTGTCCTCATGTGGGGCTGCATGAGTGCTGCTGGTGTTGGGGTCAGGGTTGCCAGATCTGAGTGACAGTTTCCAGCCCAAACTGAACGTAAAACCCGCCCAATGCGAAAAACAACAGCCCAAATCACAACCTCCCTAGAATCTTAACGTTCAGACTGCCACATGCAAGAAAAACACGTCATAAGCACACGTAACTTTGCTGCAGCACTAAATAACTAAAGAAAGTAACACAAACAAGCAAAGAGTGCAATCATGCAACAGCATAGACTGACCATTCAATACCAACAGACATGTGATTAACCCAACACTAGAATCCAACTTACTGTAAAATAATGCAGGCAAAATCTCAATGACTAGAACCCTGCCCTCACCTAAAGGTGCACATTGTGCGCTCACACACACACAGGGACATGAGTGTAGGTCTATCAAACGTTTCTCTCTAACATGTTCATCAGGTGAATGAATCAGTCATTATTACTTCGTCACAGTGATTCAGTTCAGACAGAACAGCACAGTGTTCCGTTCATGGAAATGACCTGTGCTCAGCAGCAGTGTTTATCTGTGAGCTTCTCTTGGACTGAACACTGAGGATCAGGCCACCGTCAGTAAAAGCCAGGTCAGCGGGCTGATATAGTTGGCTGGCCAGTCAAGCACTGTGATGGCATGGGCATTAAACCAGGTTTTGGTGCTCCTGGCAGTATGGGAGGGGGCCAGGTCCTGCTGGAAGATGAAATCTGCATCTCCATACAGATCCTCAGCAGAAGGAATCATGAAGTCCTCCAAAAGATTCTGGTACACTTTTGCGGTGACCCTGGATTCGAGAAAGCAGAGTTTACCAACACCTGCACCGGGCATTGCACCCCAAATAATCACTGACTGTGGATATTTCACACTTGACCTCAAGCAGCTTTGGTTCTGTTCCTCGCCCGCCTTCCTCCAAACCCTTGGATGACCACACAGAAGAAAATACTGCAGCCAGCCTGAGAGAGAGGCAAACCAGCTTTCCATCATTTCCATAGAGAGCCACTTTGCATCAGCAGCAGCATGCTCCAGTGCTCTGACAGACTTTATAGTCCTGACAGCTGAACACTGGATGACTGACAGCTGTCCTTCATCACAGCACAAATCCTCCTCATCAGAAACATGACTCTGACCTGCGTCCTGGTCTGGACTCTCCTCTGCTGCTGCTTCACAGGTAAAGTCCAGAGAATCAAAGTCCTCTGTCAACATCCGTCCCTCTGACGTGAAGACGCTGCTTTATGTCTCTGTCTCTGTGTCCTCAGAGTCCAGAGGACAGGTCACAGTGACTCAGTCTGCAGCACAGAGCTCTGCTCCAGGAGGCACCGTCACCATCACATGTTCCACCAGTCAGGATGTTTACTTTGGTGGTACTTACCACTACTTATCTTGGTACCAACAGAAAGAACCAGCAGCTGCTAAACTGCTCATTTATTATGCAACTCTCAGAGCATCAGGGATTCCAGATCATTTTTCAGGCAGTGGATCAAACTCTAAATTCACTCTGACCATCAGAGGAGTTCAGGCTGAAGATGCAGCAGTTTATTACTGTATGAGTTATAACAACATCAACAGTCAGCGAGTGTTCACACAGTGAAAAAGAGTTGTAGAAAAACCTCCCACAGCTAAAGAGGAACTGATCAGCAGCTGTACTGGTTTATAGTGAAAACACTCATTCAGCTGATTGTAAACTTATAACTTATATAGGTTCACTTCATTCATAGAACCGTTCTATTTCATATCAGTGAACCTGTAACCCTGTGACAATTGTTTGTTTTAATGTAACTAAGACTGCCCTCTTGGCCAGGTCTCCCTTGTAAAAGAGATTGTTGATCTCAATGGGACAAACCTGGTTAAATAAAGGCCAAATAAAATCAACATTGCCAAATCAGTCACGAACAAGGTGAGTGCCACCCAACAGAAAGGCAGCTGTCAATAACAGAACAGAGCACAGCAACAATTGCAGGCAAATGCAAAATAATCCATTACAAGGTTGTTGAACAGAAAGTGATTCCGGGACAACCATTGAAGTAATGGCCAAGCAATACTACCCAGAACATAACAAGCACCATAATAAAACAAATAAAGTTTGAGGAGGATGCCCAACCAGCAGTGTCACACACCTCTTCCAGTGACGCACCTCAAAACAGTGCCCATGATGCAGCCATCCCCCGTGTAGAGTGGGGGATCACTCCTGAGGGGGAGGTTGCCTCACCTGTGCATATAGGCCAGTGCAAAGAGATCAACCATCATCCAATGGGCAAGACTAGGTTTTATTACAGGCCTGCCCACTGTGGCCTCACCATAAGACACAGATTGTTGGTGGAACAATGGGACTGAATGCAGTCTACATATGACCTAAGAGCCCTCACGGGACACAACACACAGTGAAGGTTTTCACTGTTTCTACCATCCTCTCAGAACACCACTCACCAAACACCCTCCACCTAGGCATACAAGCACTGAGTGGAGTGAGCCTGTTAAGCCTGTAAGGTGTCCACCACATCATTACCCAGCCCAAGATCACGCTAGCGGCGCAGTCCAAGGGCCACACATGAAGGCTCAGGGACTCTGGCTGAGGGTGCCACACTCTGCCTTGTGCTTGCAACAACAAGTCTGGCCTGGTGAGAAGCCGCCAGTTGTCAGCACTCGAGGACATGAGGTGCACTGGCACCAAGTCCTGAGATGGGTGATGGAAAGGCAGGCACCAGGGGACAAGGATTGCCATGAATGCTGATGGGGTTTAACCCCCTGCCACCACATTCACAGGGGCGTGCCTGTGACTGCCCCTGCACATGACTGGGCCCCTGCAGAAGGGTGTTTGCCCACCTAGAGGCCGTAGCGATCACCAAACCATCTGTGGCCCTACACTTCTCATTTGGGTGACGAGCCACCCTGCCTGAGGGGGATGCCCCGGCCAGGAGTGCAAATGTGGAACCAATCTCTGAGGTCCCATCCAACCCATGCTCTGCCGCTCCATGCAAGGCACCAAGTGCTGAGCGGGGGGCCGAGGCTTCCCATGGTTGCGCCCAGGAATCTTGGAGGCAGCAAACAAGATCAGTATACACGGGCAACAACATCCGCCCCTGACGGCCAGAACCATGATCCAATGCAGAGCAGGGTCCCAGCTGCAGCCGCCTTGTGCAGTAGAGTGTCCAGGGAAACACCACAGGACTCAGATGGACCAGCAACTTCAGCGAAGCCACCCAGAGATACAGCGTGGTCTTCTCCACAGCCATCCAGCAGGACAGAGGAGGAGCCAGAACTGTTGGTCTTATCCAGATTACCTGATGCTGCCAAAGAGACAACATCATGATGAGAATGTGCAGGCAGGGGTGCCTGTCTCTGCAGTAGCATCTGCTGGGCTGCTGCCATGACATCCATGGTCTTACGCATGTCATAAAGTTGCTGCTGGAGGAGGCCCACTCTGGGATCATAGACCTGTCCCAGCTTCTGCTTCTTCCCAGACTCTCCCCTCGCCTTGCAGGGTGGGGGCAGATCATGATCTTCCAGGACAGACGCCACATGGTTACTGACCATCTCTGAAACCATCACACTGCGATCACACAAATACAAACTGCAGGGCAACACACACAAACCACCATCACACTCACACCTACGGGCAATTTAAGAGTCACCAATGAACCTAGCATGTCTTAAAGGTAGTGTAGGAGAGTTCATTCTGATGCACTTTTTGTTAAATTAGTGTAACTTCTCTTTACAATCCAATAGCAACCAATTAGTTTGGCAGTTTCGCTTTAAAACGAAGAATATGAATCATCTGTGGAAGCTATAAAACGCAATAACAAACCCTGGATCACCAAAGATCTCAAGCAGATGCTGAACAAAAAGAAGAGGGTCTTCTTCACAGGATCTGAACTGGAAAAGAAGGAGGTCAACAAGGAGGTGAAGCGGGCCACTAAGGATGCCAAGCTTTAGTATCACCAGTGGGAACCTATGCGCAGCTTGGCAGGGCCTCAAAACCATGGCCTCCGCTAACAGTGCTACCACTCCCATCTCCATCCAGGTGGAGGGACACAACACCACATCCCTCCCTGATGACCTCAACTCCTTCTACACCAGGTGTGAAACAGACAACACCACCCAGCTTGAGATTATAACATCCTCACTCAACCCTGAAGGCTCTGCGCTCACCTTCAACACACAGGACGTGGTGAGAGCCTTTAGGGAGAGTAGCTCACCTGGCCCATATATCCTGGCCACTAAACTCTCCTCCTGCTTCCACCTAGAAGACCAGTTAATTCTGTGGATACTGGACTTTCCCACTAACAGGTCCCAGAGAGTACTGGTCAACAACACCTTCTCAGACCTCTGTTCTACCTCGACCGGCTCCAGCTAGGTTGTGTGCTTTCACCCCTACTCTTCATCCTTTAAACTGATGACTGTAGATCCACAAAGCCCAACTGTCATCTGGTTAAGTTCGCTGATGACACCATTCTCCTGTCCCTGCTGTCAGGACCCTCACATCAACATGGTCCAGCTCTTCAGGAATCAATTGAATGTTGCGACAGCTCACACCTGGAACTGAACGTCAGCAAGACCAAGGAGCTAGTCGTGACTTACTCCAAAAAACTGAGGGACTTGACTTCAGCAGCCACCACCATCATCCACGGAGAGCCAGTGGAGCTGGTCGAGGAGGTCAGATATCTGGGCACCATCTTTGACAACCTCCTGAAATTCTCCTCCAACACCGAGGACACTCTCAGAAGGTGCCAACATCTCCTTTGCAGTCAGTAAAGACATTCTATAGACTTTCTACTTCAGCTTTATTGAGAGCATCATCACCTTCTCAATAACCTGCTGGTTCCACTCCATCAGCCTCCACAACAGGACCCGACTGCAGAGCACTGTTTCAGTCAGCTTTGAGATCATCAGCCTGCCTGTAAGAACTCTTGCTCATACTCATGACCAACAGACCAACAACTTGGCAGCAAAAATCATCAGAGAGCCATCACTGATGATTTTACTATAGCAATAAACTGATTTTACAAAAAATTTTCAAAGATGTGCAGACATTTGTTTTTCTGCACTTTTAGTGTTGTTACATCAGTAAGATGTATTTTTATTGATTTATCTATCTTTAAAAAATGCAGTCCACCTGTTTTCATGTTTATTACAGTGACTTTAAATCACCTAAAGTCTGAGTAAGTTAAAGCCAAAAATTAGTTTTACTTGTTATTACTTGTTGAATAATACAGAAAATGAAGGGTTTAAAAAAGCCCAACACACAGTACAAAGTTGCAAAACACAACACTTCGTATATTTTAGAACACATTTAAAATCAACATTTTAAAGAGTAAAAATCAACACTGAGACTTTTTTAGATCATCAGTCAATCTGTTCATTTCCATAGAGAGCCACTTTGCATCAGCAGCAGCATGCTCCAGTGCTCTGACAGACTTTATAGTCCTGACAGCTGAACACTGGATGACTGACAGCTGTCCTTCATCACAGCACAAACCCTCCTCATCAGAAACATGACTCTGACCTGCGTCCTGGTCTGGACTCTCCTCTGCTGCTGCTTCACAGGTAAAGTCCAGAGAATCAAAGTCCTCTGTCAACATCTGTCCCTCTGACCTGAAGACGCTGCTTTATGTCTCTGTCTCTGTGTCCTCAGAGTCCAGAGGACAGGTCACAGTGACTCAGTCTGCAGCACAGAGATCTGCTCCAGGAGACACCGTCACCATCACATGTAGAGTCAGACCACAGGTTACTGTTGGAGGCAGCAGTGGTAAAGATCTGTTACACTGGTACCAACAGAAAGAACCAGCAGCTCCAAAGCTTCTCATTTACAGAGTTGATGAAAGAGCATCAGGGATTCCAGATCGTTTTTCAGGCAGTGGATCAAAGACTGACTTCACTCTGACCATCAGAGGAGTTCAGGCTGAAGATGCAGCAGTTTATTACTGTATGAGTGTTCATTACATCAACAGTCAAGATGTGTTCACACAGTGAAAAAGAGTCGAACAAAAACCTCCCACAGCTAAAGAGGAACTGACTGCTGCAGCTTCTGCACATAGTGACACACTTCAGTGAACACACACACACACACACTCATTAAAACTAATTTAAAACTTGCTGATTTTAATAACCCATGTCTCATATCCAATCTCATTGTCATGCTGATGACACTCAGCTCTACATCACCTACAAACCAGCCAGTGTCCTTCCTCCATCCTCCTGTCGGGTGAAAGACTTTATTCTGCATGGTGTTATTATTTAGTGTGGGTCCACATATCTAGAAGTGTACCCTAACATCAAGTTTTCATTCTTGTTTATTACTCTATACATACTACTGTAATATGTTTTTATGAGTGTTTATGTGTAGTTTTATAGAAGATCAAAATGTGCCAGGTACACTGAATGTATTGAGAAGTGTGGAATTTCATTCTTCTCATAGATTTTGTAATTCACTCCCTCTGTCAGTTGTTGTCTGCTCTTTGGAGACAGCTCTGGTTGATATCAAGCTAAGGTTGTAAATCCAGATCTTGACACAAAGAATGTGTCCATCTCCTAGAATCAACTTTACGACGTGCCCCTCCTGTGAGTTTCTCTTCCTGGTCACTTTAGATCTGACCCACAGCCTATGAGATTTCAGGACTTGAAGTGAACTTACATGGGGAAGAGGTGTAAGCGTTTAAGGCGCGTCATGAAGTCACTCTCTTATGGGAAAGTGATCATTCCTGTGGGGGAAATTATGTTCAACTTAAGCTTATTATCAACAGAGTGGGACCCCCTGCTATTTCCTTCCTGTTTTTCTCCTGACTCTCAGGTTTAACCATTACCAAATAAGGTAAACTAAACAGCAGTTGAGCTGACCCTATTGGTGCAGGATTAGGGGAGGACATGATTTTATGGTACCTCTGGGGATCTCAAGATAGGATAAAAGGTGTTTGTAAAAGAGGAGCATGTTGTTCTCCTGCCTTAATACTGGGCAACCGCAGAGATCTCTGTTTCTGTGACTCAGAATTTGCTTCTTCATTGTTAGAATAAATAGTAATTTTGAGACCAGATATAGTCCACTTCCTCTTAATCAAAGAACCCAGGAAGATGACTAAAAGAATCTAGAAGGTCATCCCTAACACTCCCTTATCACCTGTAAAGAAACTACATGTTGGTTCTCCTCCAACTTCTTCAAATTAAACAGCAATAAAACTCAAGTCTCACTAACTGGCACCAAATCCACACTGAACAAAGCTGACAGTCTCTCCATCACCACTGGACAGCACCCTGTCATTATATTCACACATCAACAACATCACCTGCTCTGCCTGTCTTCACCTCAGAAACATCAACCATCTTCGTCCATCCCTCACCCCTCACACAGCGGCCATCTTTGGTTACCTCCCCAACAAAACTCTCCTCAAACCACAGCTTCTCCAAAACTCTTCAGCCTGGATCATAACCAGAACACCCTCCATCACCCACATCAGCCCAGTCCTGCAGCAGCTCCACTGGCTCCCATTTAGAGATCTTGCTCCAGCAGCTACAGCCAGGGAACCAACCTTTGACCTTACTGTCCCCTGTGTTTTGGACATCAGGTGGAGACCAGATGAAGGACAGCAGTGGACCAGAAGTGGTCTTTGGACCAGCAGATTAACACCTCTGTTTTAAAGTGTGTGTGCTGTGATCAGTGAGGAGGAAACAGCTCCAGCTGACTGACTCTGAGTCTTTGCATATGAGTGTCCTGCCTCTCTGCTCCCAGCCCTTAAAGAGTCCAGCGTCCATCAGCGGCTGTCCAGGAAACCATGATGATGTCAGAGACTCTGCTGCTGGCTGCTCTGTGGACCCTGGTTCAGGGTGAGACTCTGTGCTGAGAGCTTTGCTTCAGGGGGCAGCATGATGCTGTGGTGATGGAGGAAGACTGGAAGGAGCAGCACTGACCTTCTTCCAGCTCTTCTCCATGTCACAGAATCCTCTTCTGTCTGGATGTTGATCTTCTCCTCTTCCTCATGTCTTCCAGGTTCATCAGGAGAAATCACCCTGACTCAGTCTGCTGGACCTCAGTCTGCTGCTCCAGGTCAGACCGTCAACATCAGATGTCAGTCCTCCACTCACATAAGTGATGACATGAACTGGTACCAGCAGAAACCTGGAGAGGCTCCTAAACTCCTCATTTATGAAACAACGGGTCGTCATTCCGGAGTTTCTGATCGTTTCAGTGCGACATACAGTAACACTGACTTCACTCTGAACATCAGAGACGTTCAGGCTAAAGATTCAGGAGTTTATTACTGTCAGCAGGCCAACAGCTTCCCATTCACACAGTGAAAAAGAGTCGTACAAAAACCTCCCACAGCTAAAGAGGAACTGATCAGCAGCTGCACTCTAACAAAGGTTTGAATAAAAACTGCAGCAATTTACTCTGAAAATACAACAATTCATATTTACAATAAAAATATTATTACTCTGAAGTTTATATTTATAATAAATGTGAATTATAGTCAGATTCTGAGTGTAACTGACAGACACACTGAGTCTGCGTTTGTGACATTAAATGTGGTTTATAAATAAAAGAGACAAGACAAAAACAGATCATTAATGTCTGAAAAAGATGAATGATGTCTGACACTGACAGCAGTGCTGAAGCAGTCCACATCTACATGAAGTTTAAAGGAGAAAATAAAACAGCTGAGCAGAACAGAGTTCCTGTCAAAATGAGCTTCATGATAGAAAGTTGTATCGTCTGCATAACACAACACTTTGTATGTTTTTAGAACACATTTAAAATCAACATTTTAAAGAGTAAAGATCAACACTGAGACTTTTTTAGATCATCAGTCTGTTCATTTCCATAGAGAGCCACTTTGCATCAGCAGCAGCATGCTCCAGTGCTCTGACAGACTTTATAGTCCTGACAGCTGAACACTGGATGACTGACAGCTGTCCTTCATCACAGCACAAACCCTCCTCATCAGAAACATGACTCTGACCTGCGTCCTGGTCTGGACTCTCCTCTGCTGCTGCTTCACAGGTAAAGTCCAGAGAATCAAAGTCCTCTGTCAACATCCGTCCCTCTGACGTGAAGACGCTGCTTTATGTCTCTGTCTCTGTGTCCTCAGAGTCCAGAGGACAGGTCACAGTGACTCAGTCTGCAGCACAGAGATCTGCTCCAGGAGGCACCGTCACCATCACATGTAGAGTCAGACCACAGGTTACTGTTGGACGCAGCAGTGGTAAAGATCTGTTACACTGGTACCAACAGAAAGAACCAGCAGCTCCAAAGCTTCTCATTTACAGAGTTGATGAAAGAGCATCAGGGATTCCAGCTCGTTTTTCAGGCAGTGGATCAAAGACTGACTTCACTCTGACCATCAGAGGAGTTCAGGCTGAAGATGCAGCAGTTTATTACTGTCAGAGTTATCATTACATCAGTCAAGGTGTGTTCACACAGTGAAAAAGAGTCGTACAAAAACCTCCCACAGCTAAAGAGGAACTGACTGCTGCAGCTTCTGCACATAGTGACACACTTCAGTGAACACACACACACACACACATTAAAACTCATTTAAAACTTGCTGATTTTAATAACCCACGTCTCATATCAATCTTCCATTTCTTCCTGAAAACATTTTTGCTTCTGAACTTCATGCTCACCTCACTGAACCTAAACTTCAGGAATAATTCCAATCTGTCTTCAGACCCCTTCACAGCACTGAGACAGCTTTCATTAAAATCACTAATGATCTTGCAGAGATGGACTCCTCACTGTTCTCATTGTATTGGACTGATATGCAGCTTTCAGTAGAACTTCTCACTCCCCCCTCACTGACAGATTGATCTCAGCTGGCCTCTCACACACAACCCTCCACTGGTTCACTTCATATCTAACCACTCTCAGTACAGTGGTCAGCATAAATGAATACACCACACTACATACCGTACTACAAAATACTCCCACAAATGTGGCTCATTGATTGAAACAAGATTGGTTCATTTGCACACAAAAAGTGATTTTCCTAACAAATTCATTCAAGTCCATGTTGCAAAAATGAGTACACCCCAATTATAGTCTTAGGGAAAAAGCCACATTTAAAACTACAAAATTCTAATGAACAGGCATTCAACCACAGGTGAGTCTAATGATTCATTAAAGAGGTGTCCAGCAGACAGGTGACTATGAAAGGCTGTCAGCAATGGCTCCCTATGGAAGATATGAAAATGTTTCTTTACCAAAAAAGGTGAGGGCTACAAGAAGATCAGCAATGCTTCACATATCTGTCAAAATACTGCAGCAAAAGTGATCCAAACATTTAAGAAAGATGGAAGTGCAACCATCTCACAGAGACGTCCAGGCCGTCCACGGAAGTTAACGTCTCGACAGGAGCGTCTTCTGATGAGAGGGGTTGAAGAAAATCACCAGCAAGTTCACTGCAGTTAACTAAAGCAGTAGAAAGGCAAACTGCAGTGACCGTTTGCTGAAAAAGATGAAGACTACTGGGACTCTATACTCTGGAGGGATGAGACAAAGATCACTGTTTTTGGAACTAATGGTTTTAAACCTGCATGGCTTCATAAAGGTGAGGATTTCAAAGAAGAATGCATGGTGCCTACAGTGAACCATGGTGGTGGCAGTGTCCTCATGTGGGGCTGCATGAGTGCTGCTGGTGTTGGGGTCAGGGTTGCCAGATCTGAGTGACAGTTTCCAGCCCAAACTGAACGTAAAACCCGCCCAATGCGAAAAACAACAGCCCAAATCACAACCTCCCTAGAATCTTAACGTTCAGACTGCCATATGCAAGAAAAACACGTCATAAGTCAAGTCAAGTCAGCTTTATTGTCAACTCTGCTATATGTGCTGAACATACAGAGAATCGAAATTGCGTTACTCTTCACTCCGCAACATATAACATGTAACTAAAAACTAAAGATAAATATAAAGTGTAAAAAAATGTACCTACAATGAGGCACACACAAAATACAAGGCACATAATGAAGGCACAATGCAGTAAGAGTGCAAAAGATGTATAGTGCAAGTCAGTGCAGTTGGCATAATATAAACAGGAATGGTTTAACTTATAACAGCTTATTGAGACTGGTATGAGAGTGCAAAAGATGCAATGGTGCAAGTCAGTGCAGTTGGCATAATGTAACATAAGCACACGTAACTTTGCTGCAGCACTAAATAACTAAACAAAGTAACACAAACAAGCAAAGAGTGCAATCAGGCAACAGCATAGACTGACCATTCAATACCAACAGACATGTGATTAACCCAACACTAGAATCCAACTTACTGTAAAATAATGCAGGCAGAATCTCAATGACTAGAACCCTGCCCTCGCCTAAAGGTGCACATTGTGCGCACACACACACACACACAGGGACATGAGTGTAGGTCTATCAAACGTTTCTCTCTAACATGTTCATCAGGTGAATGAATCAGTCATTATTACTTCGTCACAGTGCTTCAGTTCAGACAGAACAGCACAGTGTTCCGTTCATGGAAATGACCTGTGCTCAGCAGCAGTGTTTATCTGTGAGCTTCTCTTGGACTGAACACTGAGGATCAGGCCACCGTCAGTAAAAGCCAGGTCAGCGGGCTGATACGTCAAAACCTCCAACAACTGCCGGTCTGAGTGTGGCTGATGTTTATGTTCATGTAGATTGGTTGACCTCTTCACTCCACTGACCAGTAGGATTTCATGTTGCCATTGGACCAATGACCGTCATGCTTGATGCCACTCGATCAATTTAAAACAGACTGATAATATGAGGGGGAGGGCACCGCCATTTTTATTTCAATTAATCAAATGATATTTACTTTTTGCATAAAATGACAACTCGGATATTTTCTAAAAAAAATGCCATTTTTTTTAGCAAAACGTGTTTAAAAGAAGCGGAAGCATAAGTTGAGCATCACTCTCCATCCAGCATCCAGGCTCTAAAAGAGGTTATTCTTGAAGAATGGAAAAAGACAGATGTTGCAATATGTCACCAACTTGTTCATTCCATGCCTAGAAGACCTGGAGCTCAAAGCTCGCTGCCTTCAAACTGCAGACTTCCCAGACGACCACACAGGAGAAAATACTGCAGCCAGCCTGAGAGAGAGGCGAACCAGCTTTCCATCATTTCCATAGAGAGCCACTTTGCATCAGCAGCAGCATGCTCCAGTGCTCTGACAGACTTTATAGTCCTGACAGCTGAACACTGGATGACTGACAGCTGTCCTTCATCACAGCACAAACCCTCCTCATCAGAAACATGACTCTGACCTGCGTCCTGGTCTGGACTCTCCTCTGCTGCTGCTTCACAGGTAAAGTCCAGAGAATCAAAGTCCTCTGTCAACATCCGTCCCTCTGACGTGAAGACGCTGCTTTATGTCTCTGTCTCTGTGCCCTCAGAGTCCAGAGGACAGGTCACAGTGAATCAGCCTGCAGCACAGAGATCTGCTCCAGGAGGCACCATCACCATCACATGTTCCACCAGCCAGGATGTTTATGGTGTTTATGCCTTATCCTGGTACCAACAGAAAGAACCAGCAGCTCCTAGACTGCTCATTTATTGGGCAGATGACAGAGCATCAGGGATTCCAGATCGTTTTTCAGGCAGTGGATCAAACTCTAAATTCACTCTGACCATCAGAGGAGTTCAGGCTGAAGATGCAGCAGTTTATTACTGTCAGAGTTATCATGTAATCAACAGTCAAGCTGTGTTCACACAGTGAAAAAGAGTCGTACAAAAACCTCCCACAGCTAAAGAGGAACTGACTGCTGCAGCTTCTGCACATAGTGACACACTTCAGTGAACACACACACACACACATTAAAACTCATTTAAAACTTGCTGATTTTAATAACCCACGTCTCATATCAATCTTCCATTTCTTCTGGAAAACATTGTTGCTTCTGAACTTCATGCTCACCTCACTGAAAATAAACTTCAGGAATAATTCCAATCTGTCTTCAGACCCCTTCACAGCACTGAGACAGCTTTCATTAAAATCACTAATGATCTTGCAGAGATGGACTCCTCACTGTTCTCATTGTATTGGACTGATATGCAGCTTTCAGTAGAACTTCTCACTCCCCCCTCACTGACAGATTGATCTCAGCTGGCCTCTCACACACAACCCTCCACTGGTTCACTTCATCTCTGACCACTCTCAGTACAGTGGTCAGCATAAATGAATACACCACACTACATACCGTACTACAAAATACTCCCACAAATGTGGCTCATTGATTGAAACAAGATTGGTTCATTTGCACACAAAAAGTGATTTTCCTAACAAATTCATTCAAGTCCATGTTGCAAAAATGAGTACACCCCAATTATAGTCTTAGGGAAAAAGCCACATTTAAAACTACAAAATTCTAATGAACAGGCATTCAACCACAGGTGAGTCTAATGATTCATTAAAGAGGTGTCCAGCAGACAGGTGACTATAAAAGGCTGTCAGCAATGGCTCCCTATGGAAGATATGAAAATATTTCTTTACAAAAAAAGGTGAGGGCTACAAGAAGATCAGCAAAGCTTCACATATCTGTCAAAATACTGCAGCAAAAGTGATCCAAACATTTAAGAAAGATGGAAGTGCAACCATCTTACAGAGACGTCCAGGCCGTCCACGGAAGTTAACGTCTCGACAGGAGCGTCTTCTGATGAGAGGGGTTGAAGAAAATTACCAGCAAGTTCACTGCAGTTAGCTAAAGCAGTAGAAAGGCAAACTGGAGTGAATGTTTGCTGAAAAAGATGAAGACTACTGGGACTCTATACTCTGGAGGGATGAGACAAAGATCACTGTTTTTGGAACTAATGGTTTTAAACCTGTATGGTGTCGTCAAGGTGAGGATTTCAAAGAAGAATGCATGGTGCCTACAGTGAACCATGGTGGTGGCAGTGTCCTCATGTGGGGCTGCATGAGTGCTGCTGGTGTTGGGGAGCTGCATTTCATTGATGGTATCATGAACTCAACACTGTGCTGGTCTGTACTGAAGGAGAAGATGCTGCCATCACACGACAACACGACAATGATCCAAAACACACATGGAATGGAAAAAGATAGATGTTGCAATATGTCACCAACTTGTTCATTCCATGCCTAGAAGACTTGGTGCTGTCCTTAAAAATCACGGTGCCCATATAAAACACTAGATGTAGTAGGTTTTGTTGTGGGGTGTACTCATTTTTGCTTCAAGATTTTGTGATCTAAGTTAGATTATTAACCTTAATTTCATGTTATGGAGTTAAATAAGTGTTTAATAAAACTCAGCCTTGTGAAAAGTTTGGAAATTGTTCTTTTGTTCATTGAGCTACTGAATAAATTTTTACTTTTCAAAGGGGGTGTACTCATTTATGCCGAGCACTGTGAGTCTGTGTTAGTGACATTAAATGTGGTATATAAATAAAAGAGACAACACAAAAAAGTCTGAAAAAGATGAATGATGTCTGACACTGACAGCAGTGCTGAAGCAGTCCACATCTACATGAAGTTTAAAGGTGAAAATAAAACAGCTGAGCAGAACAGAGTTCCTGTCAAAATGAACTTCATGATAGAAAGTTGTATCGTCTGCATAACACAACACTTTGTATGTTTTTAGAACACATTTAAAATCAACATTTTAAAGAGTAAAACTCAACACTGAGACTTTTTTAGATCATCAATCTGTTCATTTCCATAGAGAGCCACTTTGCATCAGCAGCAGCATGCTCCAGTGCTCTGACAGACTTTATAGTCCTGACAGCTGAACACTGGATGACTGACAGCTGTCCTTCATCACAGCACAAACCCTCCTCATCAGAAACATGACTCTGACCTGCGTCCTGGTCTGGACTCTCCTCTGCTGCTGCTTCACAGGTAAAGTCCAGAGAATCAAAGTCCTCTGACGTGAAGACGCTGCTTTATGTCTCTGTCTCTGTGTCCTCAGAGTCCAGAGGACAGGTCACAGTGACTCAGCCTGCAGCACAGAGATCTGCTCCAGGAGGCACCGTCACCATCACATGTTCCACCAGTCAGGATGTTCACTATAGTACTGACTATGCTGCTTACCTCTTATCATGGTACCAACAGAAAGAACCAGCAGCTCCTAAACTGCTCATTTATGGGGCAACTCACAGAGCATCAGGGATTCAAGATAATTTTTCAGGCAGTGGATCAAATTCTGCTTTCACTCTGACCATCAGAGGAGTTCAGGCTGAAGATGCAGCAGTTTATTACTGTCAGAGTCTTCATAGAACTCAATGGGTGATCACACACTGAAAAAGAGTGGTACAAAAACCTCCCACAGCTCAAGAGGAACGACACCAGCGAGAAGCTTCTGCACATAGTGACACACTTCACTGAACGCACACACACTTGGCTGTCACCTTCATTTCCAACATCCATCCACTAGGGCTGCACGATTTTAAGAATGAATTGAATTGCGATTTTTCTGGCAAATATTGCGATTTCGATTTCATCCACGATTTTTTTCAAATCAAGTTTTAGTGGACATGAGCATTTGCAAAGATCACAGAAACTTACATCATACCAGTCAAAAACCAGATCCCGTAACTCTAATGCAAGAATGAAAATTAAAGTCAAGAACTGATTTCAAATGTAGTCCTATTAACAACAAACATGCTATACATAAGCTACATTAAGTGCTTGACCAACAACAGTTATTATAACTGAAAGTGAAAGAGCCATCTTTTCCTTAACTTAAAGTAAACTTAAACTTTTCTCAGCTACAAAATATGTCAGACATCAAGCACCAATATATTGCACTTCTGTAAAAAATATAGCATAAATTACAGCAAAAATAGTAAACAGCTTTTTAAAACAAAGGAATTCAGCCCTGTATTAAGAAATCTGAAATGGTAATAAAAAAAACGTTTACTAAAATAAAATGACCCTACCTTTTTCGTAGATGGGAAAAGGTAAGACATTAAAATAGGTGGGTTGACTATTGATTGCTGAGAAGCACCAAAATATTGCATGTCTATTTTGTAAAAAATATAGCATTTCAAAAACAGTTAGCGCCTTTTTTTTTAAACAAAGACTTTAAACCACAAGTCAGGGTAAAGTGAAGAACAAACACAATCAACACTAATATATGCGTCCTGACATCTCTACATCACCTTACAGATTTTTAGCCAAGAAAACCAGCATGTCAACCTTTGATGGTTTTAGACTTGAGCGCTGACTAGTTCTACTGCCGCTTTGATGGACTATCAGCCAGCCCTGACACCTCTCCACACCCCATCAACATGGACATCCACATCAAAGATACCCCATCAGAGTCCTCCTTACCCCCCTCCTCCTCCCCCTCAGCTGCCCTCTCAATCCTGGAGGAGGATGTTAACAGGCTGTTCAGGAGACTGAACCCCCGCAAGGCTCCTGGACCTGATGGTGTGTGTCCCTCCTCCCTAAGACACTGTGCAGACGAGCTGACTCCAGTGCTCACAGACATCTTTAACACCTCTCTGGAGTCATGCCATGTGCCAGCCTGCTTCAAATCCTCCACCATTGTTCCAGTTCCCAAGAAGCCAATGATCACTGGTCTTAATGACTACAGACCTGTGGCACTGACGTCTGTAGTCATGAAGTCCTTTGAGCGCCTGGTACTGCCCCACCTCAAGACCATCACAGCCCCCCTCCTGGACCCCCTGGAGTTCGCCTACAGAGCTAACAGATCTGTGGACGATGCTGTCAACCTGGCTCTTCACTACATCCTGCAGCATCTGGACTCCCCAGGAACCTATGCTAGGATCCTGTTTGTGGACTTCAGCTCTGCTTTCAACACAATCAGCCCAGCTCTCCTCCAAGACAAGCTGTCCCTGCTGCATGTTCCAGACTCCATCTGCCGGTGGATCACTGACTTCCTGACAGACAGGAGACAGCATGTGAGGCTGGGGACGAATGTCTCAGACACAAGGACCATCAGCACCGGTACCCCCCAAGGCTGTGTACTTTCCCCTCTGCTCTTCTCCCTGTACACCAACTGCTGCACCTCCAGCCACCAGTCTGTCAAGCTGATTAAATTTGCTGATGACACCACCCTCATTGGACTCATCTCAGACAGGGATGAGTCTGCCTACAGGAGGGAGGTGGACCGTCTGGTGTCCTGGTGTGCTGACAACAACCTGGAGCTGAATGCCCAGAAGACAGTGGAGATGACAGTAGACTTTCGGAAAGTGCCAGCTCCATCACCCCCCCTCACCCTGACAGATACCCCCATCTCCACAGTGGACTCTTTCCGCTTCCTGGGTACCACCATCACCCAGGACCTCAAGTGGGAGCTCACCATCAGCTCCCTCATCAAAAAGGCCCAGCAGAGGATGTACTTCCTGCGGCAGCTGAGGAAACTCAAGGTGCCAGCCAGGATGATGGTTCAGTTCTACACGGCCATCATTGAGTCCATCCTCACCTCCTCCATCACAGTGTGGTACGCTGGGGCCACTGCCAGGGACAGGCACAGACTGCAGCGTGTTGTGCGCTCTGCTGAGAAGGTGATCGGCTGCAGCCTGCCATCTATCGAGGACCTGTACGTCTCCAGGACTCTGAGGCGTGCAGGTCGGATCACAGCTGACCCTTCTCACCCTGGACACGGACTCTTTGAGCCACTCCCCTCAGGCAGGAGGTTACGGTCCATTCGGACCAGAACCTCATGCCACAAGAACAGCTTCTTCCCCTCTGCTGTTGGACTGTTAAACTGTAATTAATGCACTGCTCTGCACTGTCTTCAGAAGGTCACTTTAGTATAGTCACTGCACAATGATGACTATTTGCACTGTTTACTCCAACTTGCACTACTTGCACACTAGTACCACCTCACCGACCCATGTGGTACCTGCTACATTATTACATTATTACACTGTTCCATTCGATCATATAAGGGTCTATGTTTACCATTACATCCGCCAAGTATTTTATGTTCTGTTCATTGTATGTCTGTTACGCCATGTCTGTCATGTAAATTTAGCCTTACTTTAGTTTATTTACTTAATTTTATCTTAGTTTTTATCTTATTTCATGTTAATTATTATATGTTCTTTGTATGCAGCAATCACTAAGGCAAATTCTTAGTAATGTGAACCCCCTTCACTTACATGGCAATAAACACGATTCTGATTCTGATACTGTTCTCTGTGTTTAGTCGAGTGATGGCACTTGATTTTTAGGATGGAGACCTTTTCTTCGTATATCAGACCGGCAGCATTTCCACTGAACAACACTGCACATAAAACTACTGCATCCATGGTTCTTCAGACGTTCCTCATTTACAAACTGAAAACTGAAGATTCAGGAGTTTATTACTGTCAGCAGCACAACAGCTTCCCACTCACACAGTGAAAAAGAGTCGTACAAAAACCATCTCCCACTTATCAGCAGCTGCACTCTAACAAAGGTCTGAATAAAAACTGCAGCAATTTACTCTGAAAATACAACAATTCATATTTACAATAAAAAATATTATTACTCTGAGGTTTATGTTTATAATAAATATGAATTATATTCAGATTCTGAGTGTAACTGACAGACACACTGAGTCTGTGTTTGTGACATTAAATGTGGTATATAAATAAAAGAGACAACACAAAAACAGATCATTAAGGTCTGAAAAAGATGAATGATGTCTGACACTGACAGCAGTGCTGAAGCAGTCCACATCTACATGAAGTTTAAAGGAGAAAATAAAACAGCTGAGCAGAACAGAGTTCCTGTCAAAATGAGCTTCATGATAATTCTTCATAATTCTGCATAACAACACTTTGTATGTTTTTAGAACACAATTAAAATCAACATTTTAAAGAGTAAAAATCAACACTGAGACTTTTTCAGATCATCAGTCTGTTCATTTCCATAGAGAGCCACTTTGCATCAGCAGCAGCATGCTCCAGTGCTCTGACAGACTTTATAGTCCTGACAGCTGAACACTGGATGACTGACAGCTGTCCTTCATCACAGCACAAACCCTCCTCATCAGAAACATGACTCTGACCTGCGTCCTGGTCTGGACTCTCCTCTGCTGCTGCTTCACAGGTAAAGTCCAGAGAATCAAAGTCCTCTGTCAACATCCGTCCCTCTGACGTGAAGACGCTGCTTTATGTCTCTGTCTCTGTGTCCTCAGAGTCCAGAGGACAGGTCACAGTGACTCAGTCTGCAGCACAGAGATCTGCTCCAGGAGGCACCGTCACCATCACATGTAGAGTCAGACCACAGGTTTATGTTGGACGCAGCAGTGGTAAAGATATTTTACACTGGTACCAACAGAAAGAACCAGCAGCTCCAAAGCTTCTCATTTACAGAGTTGATGAAAGAGAATCAGGGATTCCAGATCGTTTTTCAGGCAGTGGATCAAAGACTGACTTCACTCTGACCATCAGAGGAGTTCAGGCTGAAGATGCAGCAGTTTATTACTGTCAGAGTTATCATGAAATCAACAGTCAAGCTGTGTTCACACAGTGAAAAAGAGTCGTACAAAAACCTCCCACAGCTGAACAGGAACTGACTGCTGCAGCTTCTGCACACAGTGACACACTTCAGTGAACACACACACACACACACTCATTAAAACTTATTTAAAACTTGCTGATTTTAATAACCCACGGCTCATATCCAATTTTCCATTTCTTCTTGAAAACATTGGTGCTTCTGAACTTCATGCTAGTAACACAAACAAGCAAAGAGTGCAATCAGGCAACAGCATAGACTGACCATTCAATACCAACAGACATGTGATTAACCCAACACTAGAATCCAACTTACTGTAAAATAATGCAGGCAGAATCTCAATGACTAGAACCCTGCCCTCACCTAAAGGTGCACATTGTGCGCACACACACACACACACAGGGACATGAGTGTAGGTCTATCAAACGTTTCTCTCTAACATGTTCATCAGGTGAATGAATCAGTCATTATTACTTCGTCACAGTGATTCAGTTCAGACAGAACAGCACAGTGTTCCGTTCATGGAAATGACCTGTGCTCAGCAGCAGTGTTTATCTGTGAGCTTCTCTTGGACTGAACACTGAGGATCAGGCCACCGTCAGTAAAAGCCAGGTCAGCGGGCTGATATAGTTGGCTGGCCAGTCAAGCACTGTGATGGCATGGGCATTAAACCAGGTTTTGGTGCTCCTGGCAGTATGGGAGGGGGCCAGGTCCTGCTGGAAGATGAAATCTGCATCTCCATACAGATCCTCAGCAGAAGGAATCATGAAGTCCTCCAAAACATTCTGGTACACTTTTGCGGTGACCCTGGATTTGAGAAAGCAGAGTTTACCAACACCTGCACCGGGCATTGCACCCCAAATAATCACTGACTGTGGATATTTCACACTTGACCTCAAGCAGCTTGGGTTCTGTTCCTCGCCCGCCTTCCTCCAAACCCTTGGATGACCACACAGAAGAAAATACTGCAGCCAGCCTGAGAGAGAGGCGAACCAGCTTTCCATCATTTCCATAGAGAGCCACTTTGCATCAGCAGCAGCATGCTCCAGTGCTCTGACAGACTTTATAGTCCTGACAGCTGAACACTGGATGACTGACAGCTGTCCTTCATCACAGCACAAACCCTCCTCATCAGAAACATGACTCTGACCTGCGTCCTGGTCTGGACTCTCCTCTGCTGCTGCTTCACAGGTAAAGTCCAGAGAATCAAAGTCCTCTGTCAACATCCGTCCCTCTGACGTGAAGACGCTGCTTTATGTCTCTGTCTCTGTGTCCTCAGAGTCCAGAGGACAGGTCACAGTGACTCAGTCTGCAGCACAGAGATCTGCTCCAGGAGGCACCGTCACCATCACATGTTCCACCAGTCAGGATGTTCGCTATATTGGTGTTTTTTACCTCTTATCCTGGTACCAACAGAAAGAACCAGCAGCTCCTAAACTGCTCATTTATGCAGCAGATCAGAGAGAATCAGGGATTCCAGATCGTTTTTCAGGCAGTGGATCAAAGACTGACTTCACTCTGACCATCAGAGGAGTTCAGGCTGAAGATGCAGCAGTTTATTACTGTATGAGTTTTCATGTAATCAACAGTCAAGCTGTGTTCACACAGTGAAAAAGAGTCGTACAAAAACCTCCCACAGCTAAAGAGGAACTGGTCAGCAGCTGCACTCTAACAAAGGTTTGAATAAAAACTGCAGCAATTTACTCTGAAAATACAACAATTCATATTTACACTGAATGAAAATCATTTTCAAACATCAGAGTGAACCTCTGTCGGCTGATCAGTTCATTTCACACACACTGAAAAGCTCTAAGTTCAGCAAGAAGAGTCCACACAAGAAGACTGCATGTTCCTCAGCATGTGTTGAATTAAAGTGCTCTAAGCTTCCTTAGAGCACTTTAATGAGTGGGTCCATGTTTGCGCAATAAAATGCAGAAAATAAAACAAAGAAATCCTAAAAGACAAGTAAAAAATCGGCCTCTCAGGAAGAACAGTCCCATACAGCGGACTTCCTTTTCTGAACATTAATGACACATAGGTCACCTGCTGTATCTCTCGCCTACTTTTTAGTAAGATGCATGTTTTTATTTAAAGATAAGCATCTCTGCCTCGCCCCAGCAAAGTCTATTTCTCTTTTCATCCAAGACATGAGACACAGAGCTGAATAACCGCTCATGCTGGTGCATGGCAGGTATTTGCCGCTTCGCCTTGGTTACAGTGTTTTGAAAGGGGAGGGGCTCAGTCTGTGGAAGGGGGTTCTCGTGCCACCCGGATTAGCTTCCCTCCGTGCAGTTTTCCCCGGACATACGCTCCTCTTACACACAAAAACAGCACTACAGTCAAATTATGTCAAATTCTGTGATATCTGTGTTAAAATGTAAATTCCGTTTTAATCTGCCAATTCCGCGATTCCGTCCGCATATGTATATTTATGGCCTGCACTTCATCTGCACAGACAACACAAAAACCAACACAGGCACAGTTCTTAGCACACAAAGTCCAGCAGAGGGACTGCAAGGAACCAGCAGCAGGCCAGAGAGCCATCTCTACAAAGACCTGCTCACACAGACTCAGACAGGTGAGATCAATCCCTCAACCAGGTAGGAGGAGCCAACCTGGAGGCAAATCATCCAGCAGGCCCAGGGCCGTCACTCAGTGTCGTCATGATGAGTGTTTGTGTTTCATGATGATAACTTTCATGCTGATTCGGACAACAAAGGGTTACCAGCTGCTCTTCATGTAGCACCCACCGCTCTCTGTGACCTTAGACTCAGTCACCTCACCCTCAGCTGGAATGATGGGGTGTTAGGGTTCAGTGTGTAAGCTAGCTGCCACCAAGGTTTACCTATTGAAGTGACCTCATGATACTCTGCTGGTAATCAGATTACTCTATCCAATTTAACAGTAGATGTTTTCTCCTTAGACACACTTTAAATCACTGATCACAGACAACTCTTTGTAAAACACTCAACACATGTTGACTGAACTTTTGACCCCGTGTACAGAACAATACTTTACCTTTGGTAAACACAGAGCCAGTAAACACATGATAAATTACAGCCCTTTGAAATAAACTGCTCCCTCTGTAAATACTGTGAACATTACTTTGACCTTACAACCTTACTCGGCACTTCTAACTGGCCTTCTCCCCAAAACATCAACTCATTCATTTACATTTCTCCCAGATCTCTGAAAAACACTCGACCTGTGGATAAAGTCTCTTTCCTCAGCAAAGTAACACTCAACTGGTTTAACTCACAGTTCAGCGTGGAGCCTGAAGAACCAGTCCTCGGTCTGTGGAGAAGAAATGAGATGACAGCGGCCATGGCCTCCTCTCCAGGAAATACACCCAGCCCGCTTCAAGGCGGAGCTTGACCAATTACTGCAGGTGACACTGATTGACAGCTGCAGTAACCAATCAGACAGAGCAGCTGAGAATAAAGGCTCAGTCTGTAATGACCTCTTATTCAGATCACTTCAGTTTTCACAGCTTATTCTTGCAGCTTTATTTCTACATTGATCGACCTTTTAATCCTAAATTATCTTCATCAATAAGTTAACCATTTCCTGCCCATTTACTGATATTATTGATATATATTTATGATTGGATTCATGAAGCTACTTTCAGCTGGTTTTCATCCACCACATCATGCTTTCATTGAACAGTGCGGGTTCACCTTATTTAACTCCCTTTCATTTTTACACTGGGCTACATTCACATAGATCAGAGGCTGTAGTTCATCAATACTTTCCTCTGCTGCAGCCTTTAAACAAACAACTGGGATCATTAGGTTGAAGTCATTAAAACAAAAATACACAAAACCAGCAGAACACAACAATCTGACACAACTCAGAGACACAACATGAGCTAACAGAGCTTCAAATGATCGCTAGTTTCATTGTGTGTGAAATGAACTGATCAGCCGACAGAGGTTCACTCTGATGTTTGAAAATGATTTTCATTCAGTGTAAATATGAATTGTTGTATTTTCAGAGTAAATTGCTGCAGTTTTTATTCAAACCTTTGTTAGAGTGCAGCTGCTGATCAGTTCCTCTTTAGCTGTGGGAGGTTTTTGTACGACTCTTTTTCACTGTGTGAACACTTCTTGACTGTTGATTACATGAAAACTCTGACAGTAATAAACTGCTGCATCTTCAGCCTGAACTCCTCTGATGGTCAGAGTGAAGACAGAGTCTGATCCACTGCCTGAAAAACGATCTGGAATCCCTGATTCTCTCTGATCTACATAATAAATGAGCAGTTTAGGAGCTGCTGGTTCTTTCTGTTGGTACCAGGATAAGAGGTAAGCAGCACCATTATAGAAAACATCCTGACTGGTGGAACATGTGATGGTGACGGTGTCTCCTGGAGCAGATCTCTGTGCTGCAGACTGAGTCACTGTGACCTGTCCTCTGGACTCTGAGGACACAGAGACAGAGACATAAAGCAGCGTCTTCACGTCAGAGGGACGGATGTTGACAGAGGACTTTGATTCTCTGGACTTTACCTGTGAAGCAGCAGCAGAGGAGAGTCCAGACCAGGACGCAGGTCAGAGTCATGTTTCTGATGAGGAGGGTTTGTGCTGTGATGAAGGACAGCTGTCAGTCATCCAGTGTTCAGCTGTCAGGACTATAAAGTCTGTCAGAGCACTGGAGCATGCTGCTGCTGATGCAAAGTGGCTCTCTATGGAAATGAACAGGGATCGGTCTGATCAGCTGCTGATCAATGGATCAATCACTGTATTGGATCATTGATCAGGAATCAATATGTTTTTCAATCAGAACAAAGTGATGGATGTCAGAATCTTCAGTCGGTGTGTTTCATTGATTTGCACATTGATCAGCTGAGTGTGACAGACACAGTGTTTCAGAGTCAGAGTGTGTGTCTGTGTGCAGTCAGAGGTTTTTGTACGACGCCTCCATCAGTCTGAATCACTGTGGTACACGTTCGGTGGAGGAACCAGACTGGATGTTGGAGGTAAGTTGAAACTTTTCATTTCAGACTAATTCTTATTTGTTGTGTCCGTTTCTGATCAGACAGAACAAATAAAAACCATCTTTCAGTCTTTATGTTGAATTTTCTTGGTGCTCAAACACACAGTGACTGTAAAAAGTGACTGTGCTGAATTGAACCCATGAGGATGGTTCAGAGGGGGCTGACTGCTTCTGCTTCTAACGGCTGGATTTTGAGGAGTGTAGCTCGGTCAGACAGTCGGAGCGCCCGTCTGTGTGCAGTCAGAGGTTTTTGTAGGACGCCTCCATCAGTCTGTGTCTCTGTGGTGGACGTTGGGTGGAGGAACCAGACTGGAGGTCGACTGTAAGAACCTCTGACTGCTGCTCAAACCCACAGAAACAACATGTGTTCAGCTCACAGTGGATGAACTGAGTCTTTACTGGATGACTCCGATCTGTTCTTGTTGTTGGAGGCTGTTTAGCTCATGACTGATACACAGAGAAAGTTTAAACCTGAAAGAAAACACATGTCAGTATTTTAAATGTAGTCATTGTTGAATGTTGTTGGAATCATTTGTGTAAAATGTGTTTTTAAACATTGGAAACATTTCAAATCCTCATTAGAACCATCATCATGTCCCTCAGGAGCTTTTTACCTTCAGTACTGAAACCTGTCTGTTGCCACGGTTCAGCAGTGATGCCTGTCTGTTGCCGTGGTTACCGAGCTCAGAGAGGGAAGTGAAACAGTGAGGAGCAGTTTCCTCCCCTCTGAGGACCAGCAGCTGGACTTTCTGTTCTCTGTCTTCATGTCCTCTCTCTGTCTCCTCCTCCTCCTCCTCCTCCAGTGGGTCCAGTCCCCCCCTCCCTGACGGTGCTGCCCCCCTCCAAAGAGGAGCTGCAGAAGGGCCAGGCCACGCTGCTGTGCCTGGCTGACAGAGGCTTCCCCTCTGACTGGACCCTGTCCTGGAAGGTGGACAAACAGAACAGGGACAGCTCGGAGCAGAGCCGGAGCACCGCGCTGCTGCAGGACGACGGGCGCTACAGCTGGAGCAGCACCCTGAGGCTCTCTGTGGACCAGTGGAGGACGGCGGGCTCTGTGACCTGTGAGGCCAGGCAGGGCTCCCAGAATCCAGTGACACACACACTGAGCACAAACCAGTGCTCCCAGTCCTGAGTCTCTCTCTGCTCTCTGTGACTCTCTGTCTCTGTCACATTTTCTATTCTTTCATCACAATAAAGACTTTTTCATCCACTCAGCTGTTTTTGTGTTTGAATCAATAAATGTTGTTTGAGCTGAAGTGAAAGTCAAAGGAGGAGAATAATAAAGAGAGTCTGTCTGAGAGGAAACCACTGCAGCTGAACCACAAAGGTGGATTTTACATGAAGGTTATATCAGCACAGACTCCTCATCTTCATCACTTCCATCATCTGCACTGGAGACATTAAACATTATAGGGTGTAGTAACACACTCCCGCCCACTAGATGGAGCTGATGCTCCTGAAACTGTCTGTTCATTTCCATAGAGAGCCACTTTGCATCAGCAGCAGCATGCTCCAGTGCTCTGACAGACTTTATAGTCCTGACAGCTGAACACTGGATGACTGACAGCTGTCCTTCATCACAGCACAAACCCTCCTCATCAGAAACATGACTCTGACCTGCGTCCTGGTCTGGACTCTCCTCTGCTGCTGCTTCACAGGTAAAGTCCAGAGAATCAAAGTCCTCTGTCAACATCCGTCCCTCTGACGTGAAGACGCTGCTTTATGTCTCTGTCTCTGTGTCCTCAGAGTCCAGAGGACAGGTCACAGTGACTCAGTCTGCAGCACAGAGATCTGCTCCAGGAGGCACCGTCACCATCACATGTAGAGTCAGACCACAGGTTGCTGTTGGAAGCAGCAGTGGTAAAGATCTGTTACACTGGTACCAACAGAAAGAACCAGCAGCTCCTAAACTGCTCATTTATTGGGCAGATCACAGAGAATCAGGGATTTCAGATCGTTTTTCAGGCAGTGGATCAAAGACTGACTTCACTCTGACCATCAGAGGAGTTCAGGCTGAAGATGCAGCAGTTTATTACTGTATGAGTGGACATTACATCAACAGTCAAGGTGTGTTCACACAGTGAAAAAGAGTCGTACAAAAACCTCCCACAGCTAAAGAGGAATTGACTGCTGCAGCTTCTGCACATAGTGACACACTTAAGTGAACACACACACACACTCATTAAAACTCATTTAAAACTTGCTGATTTTAATAACCCACGTCTCATATCAATCTTCCATTTCTTCCTGAAAACATTGTTGCTTCTGAACTTCATGCTCACCTCACTGAAACTAAACTTCAGGAATAATTCCAATCTGTCTTCAGACCCCTTCACAGCACTGAGACAGCTTTCATTAAAATCACTAATGATCTTGCAGAGATGGACTCCTCACTGTTCTCATTGTATTGGACTGATATGCAGCTTTCAGTAGAACTTCTCACTCCCCCCTCACTGACAGATTGATCTCAGCTGGCCTCTCACACACAACCCTCCACTGGTTCACTTCACATCTGACCACTCTCAGTATATTCAGCTTGGTCCAACTTCATCCCAGCATTCCTCTGTCTCCTCAGGTGTCCCCCAAGGCTCCGTCCTGGGCCCCGTTTTATTTTTTATTTCCCTCCTTCCCCTTGGTCACATTTTCATTGTTATGCTGATGACACCCAGCTCTACATCTCCTCCAGACCAGCCAGTGTCCTTCCTCCATCCTCCCTTATCACCTGTAAAGAAACTACATGTTGGTTCTCCTCCAACTTCTTCAAATTAAACAGCAATAAAACTCAAGTCTCACTAACTGGCACCAAATCCACACTGAACAAAGCTGACAGTCTCTCCATCACCACTGGACAGCACCCTGTCATTATATTCACACATCAACAACATCACCTGCTCTGCCTGTCTTCACCTCAGAAACATCAACCATCTTCCTCTTCTTTCTTCTGTCTCGTCTTCTGCTCCAGATTCTCACAGTGTTCACACAGAGATGGTTTAAATCAGGAGTCTCAGACTCAGACTGGCTTCTGGGGGCCTCTGCTGCTGTTGTCCTCCCATATGAGGGCCCATTCAGTGTTTACAGACTACAGGAAATTGCAGGTGTCTGTTTTATGTGAAATACTTTACTGAGATGTTGGTCCTCTCTGTAGCTGTGCAGCTGGTTTCTGTCCTCTCTGCTACTTTCATACTGTTCTCTGTGTTTAGTCGAGTGATGGCGCTTGATTTTTACTCCTTTAGGACAGAGACCTTTTCTTCGTATATCAGACCGGCAGCGTTTCCACTGAACAACACTGCACATAAAAATACTAAAGGATCCATGGTTCTTCAGACTCTCCTCATTTATTTACTGAGAACAAATGAAGCTCAGAGAATCTGCTCTCTGCTCACCAACAACAGCCAGGGAACCAACCTTTGAGCTTTGACCTTACTGTCCCCTGTGTTTTGGACATCAGGTGGAGACGAGATGAAGGACAGCAGTGGACCAGAAGTGGTCCTTGGACCAGCAGATTAACCCCTCTGTTTAAAGTGTGTGTGCTGTGATCAGTGAGGAGGAAACAGCTCCAGCTGACTGACTCTGAGTCTTTGCATATGAGTGTCCTGCCTCTCTGCTCCCAGCCCTTAAAGAGTCCAGCATCAATCAGCGGCTGTCCAGGAAACCATGATGATGTCAGAGACTCTGCTGCTGGCCGCTCTGTGGCTCCTGGTTCAGGGTGAGACTCTGTGCTGAGAGCTTTGCTTCAGGGGGCAGCATGATGCTGTGGTGATGGAGGAAGACTGGAAGGAGCAGCACTGACCTTCTTCCATCTCTTCTCCATGTCACAGAATCCTCTTCTGTCTGGATGTTGATCTTCTCCTCTTCCTCATGTCTTCCAGGTTCATCAGGAGAAATCACCCTGACTCAGTCTCCTGGACCTCAGTCTGCTGCTCCAGGTCAGACTGTCAACATCAGATGTCAGTCCTCCACACTCATAGGCGACGACATGAACTGGTACCAGCAGAAACCTGGAGAGGCTCCTAAACTCCTCATTTATGACACAACATATCGTCAGCCTGGAGTTTCTGATCGTTTCAGTGCAACATACAGTAACACTGACTTCACTCTGAACATCAGAGACGTTCAGGCTGAAGATTCAGGAGTTTATTACTGTCAGCAGCGCAACAGCTTCCCACTCACACAGTGAAAAAGAGTCGTACAAAAACCTCCCACAGCTAAAGAGGAACTGATCAGCAGCTGCACTCTAACAAAGGTCTGAATAAAAACTGCAGCAATTTACTCTGAAAATACAACAATTCATATTTAAAATAAAAAATATTATTACTCTGAGGTTTATATTTATAATAAATGTGAATTATATTCAGATTCTGAGTGTAACTGACAGACACACTGAGTCTGTGTTTGTGACATTAAATGTGGTATATAAATAAAAGAGACAACACAAAAACAGATCATTAATGTCTGAAAAAGATGAATGATGTCTGACACTGACAGCAGTGCTGAAGCAGTCCACATCGACATGAACTTTAAAGGAGAAAATAAAACAGCTGACAGCTGAACACTGGATGACTGACAGCTGTCCTTCATCACAGCACAAATCCTCCTCATCAGAAACATGACTCTGACCTGCGTCCTGGTCTGGACTCTCCTCTGCTGCTGCTTCACAGGTAAAGTCCAGAGAATCAAAGTCCTCTGTCAACATCCGTCCCTCTGACGTGAAGACGCTGCTTTATGTCTCTGTCTCTGTGTCCTCAGAGTCCAGAGGACAGGTCACAGTGACTCAGTCTGCAGCACAGAGATCTGCTCCAGGAGACACCGTCACCATCACATGTTCCACCAGTCAGGATGTTCACTATGATTTTGTTGCTTTAGGTGGTAGTGTACAGCCAGGTTACTACTTATCCTGGTACCAACAGAAAGAACCAGGAGCTCCTAAACTGCTCATTTATTTGGCAATTCTCAGAGCATCAGGGATTCCAGATCGTTTTTCAGGCAGTGGATCAAAGTCTAAATTCACTCTGACCATCAGAGGAGTTCAGGCTGAAGATGCAGCAGTTTATCACTGTATGAGTTATAACTATATCAACAGTCAGTGGGTGTTCACACAGTGAAAAAGAGTCGTACAAAAACCTCCCACAGCTAAAGAGGAACTGATCAGCAGCTGCACTCTAACAAAGGTTTGAATAAAACCTGCAGCAATTTACTCTGAAAATACAACAATTCATATTTAAAATAAAAAATATTATTACTCTGAGGTTTATATTTATAATAAATGTGAATTATATTCAGTTTCTGAGTGTAACTGACAGACACACTGGGTCTGTGTTTGTGACATTAAATGTGGTATATAAATAAAAGAGACAAGACAAAAACAGATCATTAATGTCTGAAAAAGATGAATGATGTCTGACACTGACAGCAGTGCTGAAGCAGTCCACATCTACATGAAGTTTAAAGGAGAAAATAAAACAGCTGAGCAGAACAGAGTTCCTGTCAAAATGAGCTTCATGATAGAAAGTTGTATCGTCTGCATAACACAACACTTTGTATGTTTTTAGAACACATTTAAAATCAACATTTACAAGAGTAAAAGTCAACACTGAGACTTTTTTAAATCATCAGTCAGTTCATTTCCATAGAGAGCCACTTTGCATCAGCAGCAGCATGCTCCAGTGCTCCGACAGACTTTATAGTCCTGACAGCTGAACACTGGATGACTGACAGCTGTCCTTCATCACAGCACAAACCCTCCTCATCAGAAACATGACTCTGACCTGCGTCCTGGTCTGGACTCTCCTCTGCTGCTGCTTCACAGGTAAAGTCCAGAGAATCAAAGTCCTCTGTCAACATCCGTCCCTCTGACATGAAGACGCTGCTTTATGTCTCTGTCTCTGTGTCCTCAGAGTCCAGAGGACAGGTCACAGTGACTCAGCCTGCAGCACAGAGATCTGCTCCAGGAGGCACCGTCACCATCACATGTTCCACCAGTCAGGATGTTGACTATAGTTCTAACCATTTTTCTTACCTCTTATCCTGGTACCAACAGAAAGAACCAGGAGCTCCTAAACTGCTCATTTATTGGGCAACTCGCAGAGCATCAGGGATTCCAGGTGGTTTTTCAGGCAGTGGATCAATCTCTGACTTCACTCTGACCATCAGAGGAGTTCAGGCTGAAGATGCAGCAGTTTATTACTGTATGAGTCTTCATATCATCAACAGTCAAGGTGTGTTCACACAGTGAAAAAGAGTCGTACAAAAACCTCCCACAGCTAAAGAGGAACTGACTGCTGCAGCTTCTGCACATAGTGACACACTTCAGTGAACACACACACACACACACTCATTAAAACTCATTTAAAACTTGCTGATTTTAATAACCCACGTCTCATATCAATCTTCCATTTCTTCTTGAAAACATTGTTGCTTCTGAACTTCATGTTCACCTCACTGAAAATAAACTTCAGGAATAATTCCAATCTGTCTTCAGACCCCTTCACAGCACTGAGACAGCTTTCATGAAAATCACTAATGATCGTGCAGAGATGGACTCCTCACTGTTCTCATTGTATTGGACTGATATGCAGCTTTCAGTAGAACTTCTCACTCCCCCCTCATTGACAGATTGATCTCAGCTGGCCTCTCACACACAACCCTCCACTGGTTCACTTCATATCTAACCACTCTCAGTACAGTGGTCAGCATAAATGAATACACCACACTACATACCGTACTACAAAATACTCCCACAAATGTGGCTCATTGATTGAAATAAGATTTGTTCATTTGCACACAAAAAGTGATTTTCCTAACAAATTCATTCAAGTCCATGTTGCAAAAATGAGTACATCCCAATTAAAGTCTTAGGGAGAAAGCCACATTTAAAACTACAAATTTCTAATGAACAGGCATTCAACCACAGGTGAGTCTAATGATTCATTTAAGAGGTGTCCAGCAGACAGGTGACTATAAAAGGCTGTCAGCAATGGCTCCCTATGGAAGATATGAAAATGTTTCTTTACCAAAAAAGGTGAGGGCTACAAGAAGATCAGCAATGCTTCACATATCAGTCAAAATACTGCAGCAAAAGTGATCCAAACATTTAAGAAAGATGGAAGTGCAACCATCTTACAGAGACGTCCAGCCGTCCACGGAAGTTAACGTCTCGACAGGAGCATCTTCTGATGAGAGGGGTTGAAGAAAATCACCAGCAAGTTCACTGCAGTTAGCTAAAGCAGTAGAAAGCCAAACTGGAGTGACCGTTTGCTGAAAAAGATGAAGACTACTGGGACTCTATACTCTGGAGGGATGAGACAAAGATCACTGTTTTTGGAACTAATGGTTTTAAACCTGCATGGCTTCATAAAGGTGAGGATTTCAAAGAAGAATGCATGGTGCCTACAGTGAACCATGGTGGTGGCAGTGTCCTCATGTGGGGCTGCATGAGTGCTGCTGGGGTTTGGGTCAGGGTTGCCAGATCTGAGTGACAGTTTCCAGCCCAAACTGAACGTAAAACCCGCCCAATGTGAAAAACAACAGCCCAAATCACAACCTCCCTAGAATCTTAACGTTCAGACTGCCATATGCAAGAACAACACGTCATAAGCACACGTAACTTTGCTGCAGCACTAAATAACTAAACAAAGTAACACAAACAAGCAAAGAGTGCAATCAGGCAACAGCATACACTGGCCATTCAATACCAACAGACATGTGATTAACCCAACACTAGAATCCAACTTACTGTAAAATAATGCAGGCAGAATCTCAATGACTAGAACCCTGCTCTCACCTAAAGGTGCACATTGTGCGGTCACACACACACACACAGGGACATGAGTGTAGGTCTATCAAACGTTTCTCTCTAACATGTTCATCAGGTGAATGAATCAGTCATTATTACTTCGTCACAGTGATTCAGTTCAGACAGAACAGCACAGTGTTCCGTTCATGGAAATGACCTGTGCTCAGCAGCAGTGTTTATCTGTGAGCTTCTCTTGGACTGAACACTGAGGATCAGGCCACCGTCAGTAAAAGCCAGGTCAGCGGGCTGATACGTCAAAACCTCCAACAACTGCCGGTCTGAGTGTGGCTGATGTTTATGTTCATGTAGATTGGTTGGCCTCTTCACTCCACTGACCAGTAAGATTTCATGTTGCCATTGGACCAATGACCGTCATGCTTGATGCCACTCGATCAATTTAAAACAGACTGACAATATGAGGGGGAGGGCACCGCCGTTTTTATTTCAATTAATCAAATGATATTTACTTTTTGCATAAAATGACAACTCGGATATTTTCTAAAAAAAATGCCATTTTTTTTTTAGCAAAACGTGTTTAAAAGAAGCGGAAGCACAAGTTGAGCATCACTCTCCATCCAGCATCCAGGCTCTGAAAGAGGTTATTCTTGAAGAATGGAAAAAGACAGATGTTGTAATATGTCACCAACTTGTTCATTCCATGCCTAGAAGACCTGGAGCTCAAAGCTCGCTGCCTTCAAACTGCAGACTTCCCAGACGACCACACAGGAGAAAATACTGCAGCCAGCCTGAGAGAGAGGCGAACCAGCTTTCCATCATTTCCATAGAGAGCCACTTTGCATCAGCAGCAGCATGCTCCAGTGCTCTGACAGACTTTATAGTCCTGACAGCTGAACACTGGATGACTGACAGCTGTCCTTCATCACAGCACAAACCCTCCTCATCAGAAACATGACTCTGACCTGCGTCCTGGTCTGGACTCTCCTCTGCTGCTGCTTCACAGGTAAAGTCCAGAGAATCAAAGTCCTCTGTCAACATCCGTCCCTCTGACGTGAAGACGCTGCTTTATGTCTCTGTCTCTGTGTCCTCAGAGTCCAGAGGACAGGTCACAGTGACTCAGTCTGCAGCACAGAGCTCTGCTCCAGGAGGCACCGTCACCATCACATGTTCCACCAGTCAGGATTCTGGCTCCTTATCCTGGTACCAACAGAAAGAACCAGTAGCTCCTAAACTGCTCATTTATTGGGCAGATCAGAGACCATCAGGGATTCCAGATCGTTTTTCAGGCAGTGGATCAAAGTCTAAATTCACTCTGACCATCAGAGGAGTTCAGGCTGAAGATGCAGCAGTTTATCACTGTATGAGTTATAACAACATCAACAGTCAGTATGTGTTCACACAGTGAAAAAGAGTCGTACAAAAACCTCCCACAGCTAAAGAGGAACTGATCAGCAGCTGCACTCTAACAAAGGTTTGAATAAAAACTGCAGCAATTTACTCTGAAAATACAACAATTCATATTTACACTGAATGAAAATCATTTTCAAACATCAGAGTGAACCTCTGTCGGCTGATCAGTTCATTTCACACACACTGAAACTAGTGATCATTTCTGGTTTATGGTGAAAACACTCAGAGACACGGCTGATTGTGAACTTAAGTCAACAAACAAAACTGAACATTAATGTTTAAAGAAAGATGAACGATGTCATGAAAACACATTGTGTTCATGTTGTGTGTTTGTGTTGTATTCTATGATGATAACCTTCATGTTGTGTCCAAGAGGTTAAATCCAGGTAATTGGACTTGTAGATCTTTCTGAAGATGTGTCCCCCCTGAGTGTCTTCCTCAGTTCAAAAACACACAGTCCAAACCACAACAGCATCCAAGTCCAGGTCTCTACTTGAAGGAATATAAATGCGTATTTAAAAATGAATGTAAGTTGTGCACACGCAGAGATTTACACAACACCTTCCTCTGCTCTGTGGCAGCAGCACCAAGTCTGTGAGAATATTTCAGCACCATCATCTGGATTAACAGCAAACGTTCAGCCTCACAGTCAAAGAAGTCAAATGAATATGATGCACAAACAGTCATATTATTTAGCAGCTGTGTGTAGCGTGTTAACACCGACATGAAGGTCAATACATGTGACCCAGCTGCTTTATAACATGGGTTTTTAATTAAGTAACTTCATTTAATTGATTTTAAGTAACAGAGGTCACTGTGAAAGACATGATGTCCAGCAGTACGGCGACCAAGTCTGGCCTCACTGCTTTAATAATACACTGGATAAGTGGTACAGCACGCCGCCCCGTACATACAGACCCTTTCCAAAAAATTTGAATATCAAGGAAAAGTTCATTAATTTCCATAATTTCATGCAAAAAGTTAACCTTTCATAGATTATAGATTCAGGGCCCACATTTTAAATGATTTCAAGTATTTATTTGTTTATTTTTACATAATTTGGGCTCCCAGCTCATAAACCTGCGAAAACAGGATTTCAAAAAATTAGAATACTACAAAGAAATCACCATTTACTTCTCAGTTTTAGCAGAGAAAAGAAAGAAATTAGGATCAAATCAATCAAAATATGGTACTGTCTAAGCGATATGTCAATACTTGGTTGGGAATCCCTTTGCCTTAATCACTGCCTTGGTGCGCCATGGCATTGCATGGGCGTCATGGAAGCCCACATGTCCTTGATACTTCTTTGTTTTTGGGTCTGGTGTCCCTCATTTTCCTCTTAAGAATACCTCAGAGATTCTCAATGGGGTTTATGTCTGGTGAGTTGGCTGGCCAGTCAAGCACTGTGATGGCATGGGCATTAAACCAGGTTTTGGTGCTCCTGGCAGTATGGGAGGGGGGCAGGTCCTGCTGGAAGATGAAATCTGCATCTCCATACAGATCTTCAGCAGAAGGAATCATGAAGTCCTCCAAAACATTCTGGTAGACTTTTGCGGTGACCCTGGATTTGAGAAAGCAGAGTTTACCAACACCCGCACCGGACATCGCACCCCAAATCATCACTGACTGTGGATATTTCACACTTGACCTCAAGCAGCTTGGGTTCTGTTCCTCGCCCGGCTTCCTCCAAACCCTTGGACCTTGTTTCCCGAATTTGAAGGCACACTTTACTTTCATTGGAAAAGAGGAACTTGGACCACTGGCCAACAGTCCAGTCCTTCTTCTCCTTATCCCAGTTGAGATGCTTCCTACGAACCCGACAGTTGTGGCCCATCTCCTGGATGCCTCTGAATGTGGTGGTGTTTGACTGTGGTGACTCCTGCCTCATTCCACTCTTTCTGGATCTCTGCCGGATCTCTGACAGAATCCTGTTTGATAATCCGCTGAACCCACGGTCATCTCTTGTGCTAGTGCATTTTCTCCTGCCACATTTTGCCCTTCTACTAGACTTTCCATTGATATGCTTGGACACGGCACTTTGTGAACAGCCAGCCTCTTTAGCTATGAACTTTTGTGGCTTACCCATATGGAGGGTATCAATGATGGTCTTTTGGCCAGTTGTCAAGTCTGCAGTCTTCCCCATATTAAACTGAACTAAAGCAAATAAATGACACATGGGGAAACCTGTGGAGGTGCTTTAAGTTCAGTAGATGATTAGTGGGTGACACTCAGTTTAAAACATCCATGGCCTGCACAATTTGGGCTGATTTCTTCACAGTATTCTAATTTTCTGAATTCTTGTTTTTGTGGGTTTTATGAGCTGGTATCCCAAATTATGTAAAAATAAACAAATAAATACGTGAAGTGGTTTAAGAATCTATAATCTATGAAAGTTTAACTTTTTGAATGGAATTATGGAAATTAATGAACTTTTCCTTGATATTCAAATTTTTTGGAAAGGGTCTGTATTTCAGACAGGTCGCCACACGGGAGCTACGCAAAAAATACAGACAGAGTCACTGCGGAGCTGAAAACAGTTTCTCTCTGCTACAACAGACATGTAGGGTCAAGCTGTAAAGCAGAGTCCTGTCAGAGTCTTACAGTGCATTTCATTACTGAAGACATGGAGATCAAAGCTCGCTGCCTTCAAACTGCAGACTTCCCAGAAGACCACACAGGAGAAAATACTGCAGCCAGCCTGAGAGAGAGGCGAACCAGCTTTCCATCATTTCCATAGAGAGCCACTTTGCATCAGCAGCAGCATGCTCCAGTGCTCTGACAGACTTTATAGTCCTGGATGACTGACAGCTGTCCTTCATCACAGCACAAACCCTCCTCATCAGAAACATGACTCTGACCTGCGTCCTGGTCTGGACTCTCCTCTGCTGCTGCTTCACAGGTAAAGTCCAGAGAATCAAAGTCCTCTGTCAACATCCGTCCCTCTGACGTGAAGACGCTGCTATATGTCTCTGTCTCTGTGTCCTCAGAGTCCAGAGGACAGGTCACAGTGACTCAGTCTGCAGCACAGAGATCTGCTCCAGGAGGCACCGTCACCATCACATGTTCCACCAGTCAGGATGTTCGCTATATTGGTGGTTTTTACCATTTATTCTGGTACCAACAGAAAGAACCAGAAGCTCCTAAACTGCTCATTTATGCAGCAGATCAGAGAGAATCAGGGATTCCAGATCGTTTTTCAGGCAGTGGATCAGACTCTGACTTCACTCTGACCATCAGAGGAGTTCAGGCTGAAGATGCAGCAGTTTATTACTGTGTGAGTTTTCATGTAATCAACAGTCAAGCTGTGTTCACACAGTGAAAAAGAGTCGTACAAAAACCTCCCACAGCTAAAGAGGAACTGATCAGCAGCTGCACTCTAACAAAGGTTTGAATAAAACCTGCAGCAATTTACTCTTTAATTTAACCTGAGGTTTATGGTTTGAGTACAAATCCTATTTTTTTGATTATGTAAAAACGATCAACAAATGAACATTTCACATAGATGAATGAAAACGGTTGTTACACCTGCAACCTGCACCTGTTACACCTGTCAGGAGATAACACCAGGAGAATCACACACAAACTTCACAGGGTTGAGAAATTTGTAGAAAGAACGGCAACATGAGGTCAATAAAAACAACAATGAATGAAAACTAAGATCGCACAAACACACAACTAAGACACCAACCAAAACCCACAGAGGGACTGAAAGGTAGCAGCCCTCCAGGTCAGAGCAGCACCAGGTCACACCAGCAGCAGCTCAATGAGAGCCACCTTAACAAAGACCTGCTCATAAAGCCTTCAGACATCCTGAGCACCAAATAAAAGGAAAATCCACAAGAGCTTTGTTACAGGATCCAACAGAGCAGAAAGAGTTCAACAGAAGTCAGAGTAAAACCCCTCCAACCCCAGAAACCTCGTCAGCTCAGAGCTGGGCAATATGGCCTTCCACTAATATCCTGATATTTTTAGGTCATGCCAGTATGATCTATATGTCTACATTACAACAATATTGTTCATACTGCATTAATATATGCTGGTTTTTAACTAGGGCTGGGTGATAAATTGATTTTATGGATTCATTTCAATTTGCTATTTAGGACGACCTGTTTTCAATGAAAATTGAAAATTTGAACTTCCACCGCAGACACACCCCGCTGTGCTCCCGTAGCCAGCAGAGAAGAGCTCGCCCCTAAGAAAGGCAGTTTGGACTTGGTTCCGTTTTGTGGCATCAGAGCCAGAAGCCAGTGGCTTTTCAAACTTTCTATCATCTATCCTCAACAGGGTCCAGTAAATTACAAGCGAAGACAGATGCGCTGCACTCAACCGCGGATTCACTGGTCGTGTGTTAAACAGGTTCCAATCTTACATGATAGGGACTACTTTGTGTCAGTTGATAACTATGTCACATGCAGGGTTCCTCAAGGGTCCATTCTTAGACCACTTCTGTTCAACATCTACATGCCTCCCCTAGCTCAGATCATAGAACAGCACAACATCTCTTATCACACCTATGCAGCAACACACAACTTCATATTTCAGTGTCATCACATGACTACAGTCCCTTACACTCACTAAGTAAGTGTACTCAACAAATCAATGAGTGGATGAGCCAGAACTTTCTCCAGATGAATGCTGACAAAACAGAGATGATTGTTTTTGGCCCCAAAAATGAAAGAGCTAAGATCAGTGCTTACCTTGACTCCATGTAACTGAAGGTCACAAACCAAGCAGGATGAATTTTACCTGAATATTAACACCCATGTAAAAGCCATTACTAAGTCTGCCTATTGCCACCTGAAAAACATTGCTAGGATCAAGGGCTTTCTGTCCAAACAAGACAGAGAAAAACTTCATGCATTCATTTTCAGTAGGCTAGATTACTGTAACGGCGTCCTCACAGGTATTAGCAAAAAAATCTGTCAGGCAGCTGCAGCTGGTCCAAAATGCTGCTGCTAGAGTTCTGAGTAACACCAGGAAACTGGACCACATCACACCGGTCCTCAAATCACTGCACTGGCTTCCTGTGAGTCAAAGGATACATTTCAAAACTTTCCTCCTGGTCTACAAAGCACTGAATGGTCTTGGACCAAAACACATCCTGGACTTTAGGTTCCCTATGAACCATCCAGACCCCTGAGATCATCAGGCACAGGCCTACTGTGTGTACCCAGGGTCAGGACCAAACAGAGTGAAGCAGGATTCAGTTGTTCTGTCACTTTATTTAAGTCAGGCCTGAAAACACTGTTTACTGCAGCGTTCTCTTAAATTCTCTAACTCTGCTCATGTAATCATCCTGATTTTATTTGATGTTTTTATTCTTTTTATGATTGAATTTCCTTCTTAATTTAATGTTTTAAAATGTTTTTATTCTGTGATTTCACCTTCTGTAAAGCACTCTGAATTGCCTTGTGTATGAATTGTGCTAAATAAATAAAGCTTGCCTTGCCAAAAGCTACTGTTGCATTTCTGAAGTAGAACAGGCTGAAGGTGATTAAACAGCCGAGTATGTCTCCTGATCTGAACTCAATCCAACACCTGTGGGGAATTCTGAAGCCACAAGTTGAGCATCAATCTCCATCCAGGATCCAGGCCTTAAAAAAAGTGGTTATTCTTGAAGAATGGAAAAAGACAGATGTTGCAAAATGTCACCAACTTGTTCATTGCATGCCTAGAAGACTTGGTGCTGTGATTTTTTAAGGAGGTGTACTCATTTATGCTGAGCACTGTACTGAGTCTGCGTTTGTGACATTAAATGTGGTTTATAAATAAAAGAGACAACACAAAAACAGGTCATTAAGGTCTGAAAAAGATGAATGATGTCTGACACTGACAGCAGTGCTGAAGCAGTCCACATCTACATGAAGTTTAAAGGAGAAAAATAAAACAGCTGAGCAGAACAGAGTTCCTGTCAAAATGAGCTTCATGATAGAAAGTTGTATCGTCTGCATAACACAACACTTTGTATGTTTTTAGAACACATTTAAAATCAACATTTTAAAGAGTAAAACTCAACACTGAGACTTTTTCAGATCATCAGTCTGTTCATTTCCATAGAGAGCCACTTTGCATCAGCAGCAGCATGCTCCAGTGCTCTGACAGACTTTATAGTCCTGACAGCTGAACACTGGATGACTGACAGCTGTCCTTCATCACAGCACAAATCCTCCTCATCAGAAACATGACTCTGACCTGCGTCCTGGTCTGGACTCTCCTCTGCTCCTGCTTCACAGGTAAAGTCCAGAGAATCAAAGTCCTCTGTCAACATCCATCCCTCTGACGTGAAGACGCTGCTTTATGTCTCTGTCTCTGTGTCCTCAGAGTCCAGAGGACAGGTCACAGTGACTCAGCCTGCAGCACAGAGATCTGCTCCAGGAGGCACCGTCACCATCACATGTTCCACCAGTCAGGATGTTCACTATAGTACTGACTATGCTGCTTACCTCTTATCCTGGTACCAACAGAAAGAACCAAAAGCTCCTAAACTGCTCATTTATGGGGCAACTCACAGAGCATCAGGGATTCAAGATAATTTTTCAGGCAGTGGATCAAATTCTGCTTTCACTCTGACCATCAGAGGAGTTCAGGCTGAAGATGCAGCAGTTTATTACTGTCAGAGTCTTCATAGAACTCAATGGGTGATCACACACTGAAAAAGAGTGGTACAAAAACCTCCCACAGCTCAAGAGGAACGACACCAGCGAGAAGCTTCTGCACATAGTGACACACTTCACTGAACGCACACACACTTGGCTGTCACCTTCATTTCCAACATCCATCCACTTGGGCTGCACGATTTTAAGAATGAATTGAATTGCGATTTTTCTGGCAAATATTGCGATTTCGATTTCATCCACGATTTTTTTCAAATCAAGTTTTAGTGGACATGAGCATTTGCAAAGATCACAGAAACTTACATCATACCAGTCAATAACCAGATCCCGTAACTCTAATGCAAGAATGAAAATTAAAGTCAAGAACTGATTTCAAATGTAGTCCTATTAACAACAAACATGCTATACATAAGCTACATTAAGTGCTTGACCAACAACAGTTATTATAACTGAAAGTGAGCCATCTTTTCCTTAACTTAAAGTAAACTTAAACTTTTCTCAGCTACAAAATATGTCAGACATCGAGCACCAATATATTGCACTTCTGTAAAAAAATATAGCATAAATTACAGCAAAAATAGTAAACAGCTTTTTAAAACAAAGGAATTCAGCCCTGTATTAAGAAATCTGAAATGGTAATAAAAAAAACGTTTACTAAAATAAAATGACCCTACCTTTTTCGTAGATGGGAAAAGGTAAGACATTAAAATAGGTGGGTTGACTATTGATTGCTGAGAAGCACCAAAATATTGCATGTCTATTTTGTAAAAAATATAGCATTTCAAAAACAGTTAGGGCCTTTTTTTTAAACAAAGACTTTTAAACCACAAGTCAGGGTAAAGTGCAGAACAAACACAATCAACACTAATATATGCGTCCTGACATCTCTACATCACCTTACAGATTTTTAGCCAAGAAAACCAGCATGTCAACCTTTGATGGTTTTAGACTTGAGCGCTGACTAGTTCTACTGCCGCTTTGATGGACTATCAGCCAGCCCTGACACCTCTCCACACCCCATCAACATGGACATCCACATCAAAGATACCCCATCAGAGTCCTCCTTACCCCCCTCCTCCTCCCCCTCAGCTGCCCTCTCAATCCTGGAGGAGGATGTTAACAGGCTGTTCAGGAGACTGAACCCCCGCAAGGCTCCTGGACCTGATGGTGTGTCCCCCTCCTCCCTAAGACACTGTGCAGACGAGCTGACTCCAGTGTTCACAGACATCTTTAACACCTCTCTGGAGTCATGCCATGTGCCAGCCTGCTTTAAATCCTCCACCATTGTTCCAGTTCCCAAGAAGCCAATGATCACTGGTCTTAATGACTACAGACCTGTGGCACTGACGTCTGTAGTCATGAAGTCCTTTGAGCGGTACTGTCCCACCTCAAGACCATCACAGCCCCCCTCCTAGACCCCCTGGAGTTCGCCTACAGAGCTAACAGATCTGTGGACGATGCTGTCAACCTGGCTCTTCACTACATCCTGCAGCATCTGGACTCCCCGGGAACCTATGCTAGGATCCTGTTTGTGGACTTCAGCTCTGCTTTCAACATAATCAGCCCAGCTCTCCTCCAAGACAAGCTGTCCCTGCTGCATGTTCCAGACTCCATCTGCCGGTGGATCACTGACTCCCTGACAGACAGGAGACAGCATGTGAGGCTGGGGACGAATGTGTCGGACACAAGGACCATCAGCACCGGTACCCCCCAAGGCTGTGTACTTTCCCCTCTGCTCTTCTCCCTGTACACCAACTGCTGCACCTCCAGCCACCAGTCTGTCAAGCTGATTAAATTTGCTGATGACACCACCCTCATTGGACTCATCTCAGACAGGGATGAGTCTGCCTACAGGATGGAGGTGGACCGTCTGGTGTCCTGGTGTGCTGACAACAACCTGGAGCTGAATGCCCAGAAGACAGTGGAGATGACAGTAGACTTTCGGAAAGTGCCAGCTCCATCACCCCCCCTCACCCTGACAGACACCCCCATCTCCACAGTGGACTCTTTCCGCTTCCTGGGTACCACCATCACCCAGGACCTCAAGTGGGAGCTCACCATCAGCTCCCTCATCAAAAAGGCCCAGCAGAGGATGTACTTCCTGCGGCAGCTGAGGAAACTCAAGGTGCCAGCCAGGATGATGGTTCAGTTCTACACGGCCATCATTGAGTCCATCCTCACCTCCTCCATCACAGTGTGGTACGCTGGGGTCACTGCCAGGGACAAGCACAGACTGCAGCGTGTTGTGCACTCTGCTGAGAAGGTGATCGGCTGCAGCCTGCCATCTATCGAGGACCTGTACGTCTCCAGGACTCTGAGGCGTGCAGGTCGGATCACAGCTGACCCTTCTCACCCTGGACACGGACTCTTTGAGCCACTCCCCTCAGGCAGGAGGTTACGGTCCATTCGGACCAGAACCTCACACCACAAGAACAGCTTCTTCCCCTCTGCTGTTGGACTGTTGAACTGTAATTAATGCACTGCTCTGCACTGTCACTTCACAAGGACACTTTAGTATAGTCACTGCACAATGATGACTATTTGCACTGTTTACTCCATCTTGCACTACTTGCACACGAGTACCACCTCACCGATCCATGTGGTACCTGCTACATTACTACATTATTACACTGTTCCATTCGTTCATATAAGGGTCTATGTTTACCATTACATCCGCCAAGTATTTTATGTTCTGTTCATTGTATGTCTGTTACGCCATGTCTGTCATGTAAATTTAGCCTTACTTTAGTTTATTTACTTAATTTTATCTTAGTTTTTATCTTATTGCATGTTAATTATTATATGTTCTTTGTATGCACCAATCACTAAGGCAAATTCCTAGTAATGTGAACCCCCTTCACTTACATGGCAATAAACACGATTCTGATTCTGATACTGTTCTCTGTGTTTAGTCGAGTGATGGCGCTTGATTTTTAGGACGGAGACCTTTTCTTCGTATATCAGACCGGCAGCATTTCCACTGAACAACACTGCACATAAAACTACTGCATCCATGGTTCTTCAGACGTTCCTCATTTACAAACTGAAAACTGAAGATTCAGGAGTTTATTACTGTCAGCAGCACAACAGCTTCCCACTCACACAGTGAAAAAGAGTCGTACAAAAACCTCCCACAGCTAAAGAGGAACTTATCAGCAGCTGCACTCTAACAAAGGTTTGAATAAAAACTGCAGCAATTTACTCTGAAAATACAACAATTCATATTTACAATAAAAATATTATTACTCTGAAGTTTATATTTATAATAAATGTGAATTATATTCAGATTCTGAGTGTAACTGACAGACACACTGAGTCTGTGTTTGTGACATTAAATGTGGTATATAAATAAAAGAGACAACACAAAAACAGATCATTAAGGTCTGAAAAAGATGAATGATGTCTGACACTGACAGCAGTGCTGAAGCAGTCCACATCTACATGAAGTTTAAAGGAGAAAATAAAACAGCTGAGCAGAACAGAGTTCCTGTCAAAATGAGCTTCATGATAGAAAGTTGTATCGTCTGCATAACACAACACTTTGTATGTTTTTAGAACACATTTGAAATCAACATTTAAAAGAGTAAAAATCAACACTGAGACTTTTTCAGATTATCAGTCTGTTAATTTCCATAGAGAGCCACTTTGCATCAGCAGCAGCATGCTCCAGTGCTCTGACAGACTTTATAGTCCTGACAGCTGAACACTGGATGACTGACAGCTGTCCTTCATCACAGCACAAACCCTCCTCATCAGAAACATGACTCTGACCTGCGTCCTGGTCTGGACTCTCCTCTGCTGCTGCTTCACAGGTAAAGTCCAGAGAATCAAAGTCCTCTGTCAACATCCGTCCCTCTGACGTGAAGACGCTGCTTTATGTCTCTGTCTCTGTGTCCTCAGAGTCCAGAGGACAGGTCACAGTGACTCAGTCTGCAGCACAGAGATCTGCTCCAGGAGGCACCGTCACCATCACATGTTCCACCAGTCAGGATGTTCACTATAGTTATAATGATCCTGCTGCTTACGTCTTATCCTGGTACCAACAGAAAGAACCTGGAGCTCCTGAACTGCTCATTTATAGGACAACTCACAGACCATCAGGGATTCCAGATCGTTTTTCAGGCAGTGGATCAAACTCTCACTTCACTCTGACCATCAGAGGAGTTCAGGTTGAAGATGCAGCAGTTTATTACTGTCAGAGTGCACATAAAATCAGTCAGTGGGTGTTCACACAGTGAAAAAGAGTCGTACAAAAACCTCCCACAGCTAAAGAGGAACTGGTCAGCAGCTGCACTCTAACAAAGGTTTGAATAAAAACTGCAGCAATTTACTCTGAAAATACAACAATTCATATTTACACTGAATGAAAATCATTTTCAAACATCAGAGTGAACCTCTGTCGGCTGATCAGTTCATTTCACACACACTGAAAAGCTCAAAGTTCAGCAAGAAGAGTCCACACAAGAAGACTGCATGTTCCTCAGCATGTGTTGAATTAAAGTGCTCTAAGGAAGTGGTGAGTGGGTCCATGTTTGCACAATAAAATGCAGAAAATAGAACAAAGAAATCCTAAAAAACAAAAGTAAACAAAGGTCCTCTGGACAAACACAGACGACACAGCTGGAACTTAAAGGTTTTAGGAACGTCAGCTCAGGTGTGAGACTCCTGACACACACCTGTCACAGCTGCAGGAAAGCGTTACGTTGCCTCTTGAATTTCTCATCACCTAAAGCCAGGCATACATTGTGCGTTATTTGGTCCAATTTTGACCTGAAATATGAGACGTACGTTTTTTGGGTCGGGCTGAATTTCAGCTTTGTTGTGCGTTTTTAAACGTGCAGTGTACTGGGGCTCACGAGAGGCGATTACCGCCGCACGAACATCGATCGGATGATCGGTAGAATTTCTTTCGATACTGTGAGTATCGCACAGTTACTGAAACAACACGCTTCCTCAACATGGTAACATACAGTATCAGAAACAAGCAGCAAGTGATGAAACTTTAGTCGACTTATTATAAAACCAAACATTTAAACTTCTTCAAGGGGAACTTAAACAAGTTATTCCAGCTGTAGTTAGTCTGTGAGCTCCCCTCTCTACAAGTTTCCCACCTCATCTGTGCAACTGTTGATATGTCATATGTTCTTATTTTAATTCTCTTGTATATTTATTGGTAGTTTTACTTCATACTGTATATTATTTTCTATCTTGTCCTTAGGGAAAATTCTGGGCCGATACCGATGTTTAACATAACAACTTGGCCGATGCCGATATTTTTATTTTTGTTATTTATTGTGCACAGAAACATACAACAAGTCTTTCAGCTCTTCATCATACTATCCTTGAATGAGCACAAATTCAATCAGACAAATTTATGAAACTACCTTTAATGTCACTTTTTAGTTGACATATAAGATTAACCTTAATTCACATGACAGGTTCTTTTCTTAAAAATTGCTGCTAACTAATCAATGAAAAGATTGTACTTGAATTGCCCAACAAAATTATATGAGTGGTTTTAGCCTGATAAAAACTTAATGAGAAGATTTTTTTATGGCCCAACAAAAAATATTTTTGCGAAACACATCAAGTGTAAATGTAAAAATAAGTGGAAAATAAAAATTAATAAATTATGTTCTTCAATACAAACAGGGCTACCTTTCACCTTGTGTATTTCTCATATTAAAACATTACAGTGGTTCAGAAGTCACAGGTTGGAACGTGGGGCATCTTTAAACAAAATCGGCCTCTCAGGAAGAACAGTCCCATACAGCGGACTTTCTTTTCTGAACATTAATGATACGATGAAGTCACCTGCTGTATCTCTCGCCTACTTTTTAGTAAGATGCATGTTTTTATTTACACAGACAAGCATCTCTGCCTTGTCGCAGCAAAGTCTATTTCTCTTTTCATCCAAGACATGAGACACAGCTGAATAACCGCTCACTCTCTGTGCTGGTGCGTGGCGCACAAAGGTATTTGCCACATCGCCATGGTTACAGTGTTTTGAAAGGGGAGGGGCTCAGTCTGTGGAAGGGCGTTCTCGTGCCACCCGTATTAGCTTCCCTCCGTGCAGTTCCCCCTGATCATACGCTCCTCTTACACACAAAAACAGCACTACAGTCAAATTATGTCATTACTCCACAATATTCCGTGTTAAAATGTAAATTCCGTTTTAATCTGCCAATTCCGCGATAGTCTGACACTCACAACACAGAGAGCCACACAACAAACAACTGAAACCAAACACACACAAAGCCCAGCAGAGGGACTGCAAGGAACCAGCAGCAGGCCAGAGAGCCATCTCTACAAAGACCTGCTCACACAGACTCAGACAGGTGAGATCAATCCCTCAACCATGTAGGAGGAGCCAACCTGGAGGCAAATCATCCAGCAGGCCCAGGGCCGTCACTCAGTGTCGTCATGATGAGTGTTTGTGTTTCATGATGTTAACTTTCATGCTGATTCGGACAACAAAGGGTTACCAGCTGCTCTTCATGTAGCACCCACCGCTCTCTGTGACCTCAGACTCAGTCACCTCACCCTCAGCTGGAATGATGGGGTGTTAGGGTTCAGTGTGTAAGCTAGCTGCCACCAAGGTTTACCTATTGAAGTGAACTCATGATACTCTGCTGGTAATCAGATTACTCTATCCAATTTAACAGTAGATGTTTTCTCCTTGGACACACTTTAAATCACTGATCCCAGACAACTCTTTGTAAAACACTCAACACATGTTGACTGAACTTTTGACCCCGTGTACAGAACAATACTTTACCTTTGGTAAACACAGAGCCAGTAAACACATGATAAATTACAGCCCTTTGAAATAAACTGCTCCCTCTGTAAATACTGTGAACATTACTTTGACCTTACAACCTTACTCGGCACTTCTAACTGGCCTTCTCCCCAAAACATCAACTCATTCATTTACATTTCTCCCAGATCTCTGAAAAACACTCGACCTGTGGATAAAGTCTCTTTCCTCAGCAAAGTAACACTCAACTGGTTTAACTCACAGTTCAGCGTGGAGCCTGAAGAACCAGTCCTCGGTCTGTGGAGAAGAAATGAGATGACAGCGGCCATGGCCTCCTCTCCAGGAAATACACCGAGCCCGCTTCAAGGCGGAGCTTGACCAATTACTGCAGGTGACACTGATTGACAGCTGCAGTAACCAATCAGACAGAGCAGCTGAGAATAAAGGCTCAGTCTGTAATGACCTCTTATTCAGATCACTTCAGTTTTCACAGCTTATTCTTGCAGCTTTATTTCTACATTGATCGACCTTTTAATCCTAAATTATCTTCCTCAATAAGTTAACCATTTCCTGCCCATTTACTGATATTATTGATATATATTTATGACTGGATTCATGAAGCTACTTTCAGCTGGTTTTCATCCACCACATCATGCTTTCATTGAACAGTGCGGGTTCACCTTATTTAACTCCCTTTCATTTTTACACTGGGCTACATTCACATAGATCAGAGGCTGTAGTTCATCAATACTTTCCTCTGCTGCAGCCTTTAAACAAACAACTGGGATCATTAAGTTGAAGTCATTAAAACAAAAATACACAAAACCAGCAGAACACAACAATCTGACACAACTCAGAGACACAACATGAGCTAACAGAGCTTCAAATGATCGCTAGTTTCAGTGTGTGTGAAATGAACTGATCAGCCGACAGAGGTTCACTCTGATGTTTGAAAATGATTTTCATTCAGTGTAAATATGAATTGTTGTATTTTCAGAGTAAATTGCTGCAGGTTTTATTCAAACCTTTGTTAGAGTGCAGCTGCTGATCAGTTCCTCTTTAGCTGTGGGAGGTTTTTGTACGACTCTTTTTCACTGTGTGAACACTTCTTGACTGTTGATTACATGAAAACTCTGACAGTAATAAACTGCTGCATCTTCAGCCTGAACTCCTCTGATGGTCAGAGTGAAGTCAGAGTCTGATCCACTGCCTGAAAAACGATCTGGAATCCCTGATTCTCTTTCATCTGCTGCATAAATGAGCAGTTTAGGAGCTGCTGGTTCTTTCTGTTGGTACCAGGATAAGGAGCCAGAATCCTCACTGGTGGAACATGTGATGGTGACGGTGCCTCCTGGAGCAGATCTCTGTGCTGCAGACTGAGTCACTGTGACCTGTCCTCTGGACTCTGAGGACACAGAGACAGAGACATAAAGCAGCGTCTTCACGTCAGAGGGACGGATGTTGACAGAGGACTTTGATTCTCTGGACTTTACCTGTGAAGCAGCAGCAGAGGAGAGTCCAGACCAGGACGCAGGTCAGAGTCATGTTTCTGATGAGGAGGGTTTGTGCTGTGATGAAGGACAGCTGTCAGTCATCCAGTGTTCAGCTGTCAGGACTATAAAGTCTGTCAGAGCACTGGAGCATGCTGCTGCTGATGCAAAGTGGCTCTCTATGGAAATGAACAGGGATCGGTCTGATCAGCTGCTGATCAATGGATCAATCACTGTATTGGATCATTGATCAGGAATCAATATGTTTTTCAATCAGAACAAAGTGATGGATGTCAGAATCTTCAGTCGTTTCATTGATTTGCACATTGATCAGCTGAGTGTGACAGACACAGTGTTTCAGAGTCAGAGTGTGTGTCTGTGTGCAGTCAGAGGTTTTTGTACGACGCCTCCATCAGTCTGAATCACTGTGGTACACGTTCGGTGGAGGAACCAGACTGGATGTTGGAGGTAAGTTGAAACTTTTCATTTCAGACTAATTCTTATTTGTTGTGTCCGTTTCTGATCAGACAGAACAAATAAAAACCATCTTTCAGTCTTTATGTTGAATTTTCTTGGTGCTCAAACACACAGTGACTGTAAAAAGTGACTGTGCTGAATTGAACCCATGAGGATGGTTCAGAGGGGGCTGACTGCTTCTGCTTCTAACGGCTGGATTTTGAGGAGTGTAGCTCGGTCAGACAGTCGGAGCGCCCGTCTGTGTGCAGTCAGAGGTTTTTGTAGGACGCCTCCATCAGTCTGTGTCTCTGTGGTGGACGTTGGGTGGAGGAACCAGACTGGAGGTCGACTGTAAGAACCTCTGACTGCTGCTCAAACCCACAGAAACAGCATGTGTTCAGCTCACAGTGGATGAACTGAGTCTTTACTGGATGACTCCGATCTGTTCTTGTTGTTGGAGGCTGTTTAGCTCATGACTGATACACAGAGAAAGTTTAAACCTGGAAGAAAACACATGTCAGTATTTTAAATGTAGTCATTGTTGAATGTTGTTGGAATCATTTGTGTAAAATGTGTTTTTAAACATTGGAAACATTTCAAATCCTCATTAGAACCATCATCATGTCCCTCAGGAGCTTTTTACCTTCAGTACTGAAACCTGTCTGTTGCCACGGTTCAGCAGTGATGCCTGTCTGTTGCCGTGGTTACCGAGCTCAGAGAGGGAAGTGAAACAGTGAGGAGCAGTTTCCTCCCCTCTGAGGACCAGCAGCTGGACTTTCTGTTCTCTGTCTTCATGTCCTCTCTCTGTCTCCTCCTCCTCCTCCTCCTCCAGTGGGTCCAGTCCCCCCCTCCCTGACGGTGCTGCCCCCCTCCAAAGAGGAGCTGCAGAAGGGCCAGGCCACGCTGCTGTGCCTGGCTGACAGAGGCTTCCCCTCTGACTGGACCCTGTCCTGGAAGGTGGACAGACAGAACAGGGACAGCTCGGAGCAGAGCCGGAGCACCGCGCTGCTGCAGGACGACGGGCGCTACAGCTGGAGCAGCACCCTGAGGCTCTCTGTGGACCAGTGGAGGACGGCGGGCTCTGTGACCTGTGAGGCCAGGCAGGGCTCCCAGAATCCAGTGACACACACACTGAGCACAAACCAGTGCTCCCAGTCCTGAGTCTCTCTCTGCTCTCTGTGACTCTCTGTCTGCATCCCTGTCGCTTCAACATTTAGAAACAAGTGAACAAAGTTTGGACTTCATGTGTTTGTCGTGTTAACATTAGAGAAGAACCATGATGACTGTAAACAACAAGAACAAAAGAACACTGACTGATGACTGAACATCCAACATGTGGAAGAGTTCCTGATTAGAATCATCAGTGACTTACTCTTTCTTCACTCTCATGCTTCTGTCACATTTTCTATTCTTTCATCACAATAAAGACTTTTTCATCCACTCAGCTGTTTTTGTGTTTGAATCAATAAATGTTGTTTGAGCTGAAGTGAAAGTCAAAGGAGGAGAATAATAAAGAGAGTCTGTCTGAGAGGAAACCACTGCAGCTGAACCACAAAGGTGGATTTTACATGAAGGTTATATCAGCACAGACTCCTCATCCTCATCTTCATCACTTCCATCATCTGCACTGGAGACATTAAACATTATAGGGTGTAGTAACACACTCCCGTCCACTAGATGGAGCTGATGCTCCTAAAACTGTCTGTTCATTTCCATAGAGAGCCACTTTGCATCAGCAGCAGCATGCTCCAGTGCTCTGACAGACTTTATAGTCCTGACAGCTGAACACTGGATGACTGACAGCTGTCCTTCATCACAGCACAAACCCTCCTCATCAGAAACATGACTCTGACCTGCGTCCTGGTCTGGACTCTCCTCTGCTGCTGCTTCACAGGTAAAGTCCAGAGAATCAAAGTCCTCTGTCAACATCCGTCCCTCTGACGTGAAGACGCTGCTTTATGTCTCTGTCTCTGTGTCCTCAGAGTCCAGAGGACAGGTCACAGTGACTCAGTCTGCAGCACAGAGATCTGCTCCAGGAGGCACCGTCACCATCACATGTTCCACCAGTCAGGATGTTGAGTATGCTGGTGGTGTTCACCATTTATCCTGGTACCAACAGAAAGAACCAGCAGCTCCTAACCTGCTCATTTATTCAGCAGATGACAGAGCATCAGGGATTCCAGATCGTTTTTCAGGCAGTGGATCAAACTCTAAATTCACTCTGACCATCAGAGGAGTTCAAGCTGAAGATGCAGCAGTTTATTACTGTATGAGTGTTCATAATACCTACCATCAAATCACCGATATGGTTTTTGTACGACAGTTTTTCACACAGTGAGAAAGAGTCGTACAAAAACCTCCCACAGCTAAAGAGGAACCGACTGCTGCAGCTTCTGCACATGGTGACACACTTCAGTGAACACACACACACACACACTAATTAAAACTCATTTAAAACTTGCTGATTTTAATAACCCACGTCTCATATCAATCTTCTATTTCTTCTTGAAAACATTGGTGCTTCTGAACTTCATGCACATTCAACCACAGGTGAGTCTAATGATTCATTAAAGAGGTGTCCAGCAGACAGGTGACTATAAAAGGCTGTCAGCAATGGCTCCCTATGGAAGATATGAAAATATTTCTTTACCAAAAAAGGTGAGGGCTACAAGAAGATCAGCAAAGCTTCACATATCTGTCAAAATACTGCAGCAAAAGTGATCCAAGCATTTAAGAAAGATGGAAGTGCAACCATCTCACAGAGACGTCCAGGCCGTCCACGGAAGTTAACGTCTCGACAGGAGCGTCTTCTGATGAGAGGGGTTGAAGAAAATCACCAGCAAGTTCACTGCAGTTAACTAAAGCAGTAGAAAGCAACTGGAGTGACTGGCACCAAGATTTTGTGATCTAAGTTAGATTATTAACCTTAACTTCATGTTATGGAGTTAAATAAGTGTTTAATAAAACTCAGCCTTGTGAAAAGTTTGGAAATTGTTCTTTTGTTCATTGAGCTACTGATTAAATTCTTAATTTTTAAAGGGGGTGTACTCATTTATGCCGAGCACTGTGAGTCTGTGTTAGTGACATTAAATGTGGTATATAAATAAAAGAGACAACACAAAAAAGTCTGAAAAAGATGAATGATGTCTGACACTGACAGCAGTGCTGAAGCAGTCCACATCTACATGAAGTTTAAAGGAGAAAATAAAACACTGAGCAGAACAGAGTTCCTGTCAAAATGAGCTTCATGATAGAAAGTTGTATCGTCTGCACAACACAACACTTTGTATGTTTTTAGAACACATTTAAAATCAACATTTAAAAGAGTAAAAATCAACACTGAGACTTTTTTAGATCATCAGTCTGTTCATTTCCATAGAGAGCCACTTTGCATCAGCAGCAGCATGCTCCAGTGCTCTGACAGACTTTATAGTCCTGACAGCTGAACACTGGATGACTGACAGCTGTCCTTCATCACAGCACAAACCCTCCTCATCAGAAACATGACTCTGACCTGCGTCCTGGTCTGGACTCTCCTCTGCTGCTGCTTCACAGGTAAAGTCCAGAGAATCAAAGTCCTCTGTCAACATCCGTCCCTCTGACGTGAAGACGCTGCTTTATGTCTCTGTCTCTGTGTCCTCAGAGTCCAGAGGACAGGTCACAGTGACTCAGCCTGCAGCACAGAGATCTGGTTCTGGGAACACCTTAACCATCACATGTTCAGTCAGACCGGATGTTCGCTATGCTGGTGGTACTTACCTCTTATCCTGGTACCAACAGAAAGAACCAGCAGCTCCTAAACTGCTCATTTATAGGGCAAAACACAGAGAATCAGGGATTTCAGATCGTTTTTCAGGCAGTGGATCAGAATCTCACTTCACTCTGACCATCAGAGGAGTTCAGGCTGAAGATGCAGCAGTTTATTACTGTATGAGTCTTCATATCATCAACAGTCAAGCTGTGATCACACAGTGAAAAAGAGTCGTACAAAAACCTCCCACAGCTAAAGAGGAACTGACTGCTGCAGCTTCTGCACATAGTGACACACTTCAGTGAACACACACACACACTCATTAAAACTCATTTAAAACTTGCTGATTTTAATAACCCACGTCTCATATCAATCTTCCATTTCTTCTGGAAAACATTGTTGCTTCTGAACTTCATGCTCACCTCACTGAAATAAACTTCAGGAATAATTCCAATCTGTCTTCAGACCCCTTCACAGCACTGAGACAGCTTTCATTAAAATCACTAATGATCTTGCAGAGATGGACTCCTCACTGTTCTCATTGTATTGGACTGATATGCAGCTTTCAGTAGAACTTCTCACTCCCCCCTCACTGACAGATTGATCTCAGCTGGCCTCTCACACACAACCCTCCACTGGTTCACTTCATCTCTGACCAGTCTCAGTACAGTGGTCAGCATAAATGAATACACCACACTACATACCATACTACAAAATACTCCCACAAATGTGGCTCATTGATTGAAACAAGATTTGTTCATTTGCACACAAAAAGTGATTTTCCTAACAAATTCATTCAAGTCCATGTTGCAAAAATGAGTACACCCCAATTATAGTCTTAGGGAAAAAGCCACATTTAAAACTACAAAATTCTAATGAACAGGCATTCAACCACAGGTGAGTCTAATGATTCATTAAAGAGGTGTCCAGCAGACAGGTGACTATAAAAGGCTGTCAGCAATGGCTCCCTATGGAAGATATGAAAATGTTTCTTTACCAAAAAAGGTGAGGGCTACAAGAAGATCAGCAAAGCTTCACATATCTGTCAAAATACTGCAGCAAAAGTGATCCAAACATTTAAGAAAGATGGAAGTGCAACCATCTTACAGAGACGTCCAGGCCGTCCACGGAAGTTAACGTCTCGACAGGAGCGTCTTCTGATGAGAGGGGTTGAAGAAAATCACCGGCAAGTTCACTGCAGTTAGCTAAAGCAGTAGAAAGCAACTGGAGTGACTGTTTGCTGAAAAAGATGAAGACTACTGGGACTCTATACTCTGGAGGGATGAGACAAAGATCACTGTTTTTGGAACTAATGGTTTTAAACCTGCATGGCTTCATAAAGGTGAGGATTTCAAAGAAGAATGCATGGTGCCTACAGTGAACCATGGTGGTGGCAGTGTCCTCATGTGGGGCTGCATGAGTGCTGCTGGTGTTGGGGTCAGGGTTGCCAGATCTGAGTGACAGTTTCCAGCCCAAACTGAACGTAAAACCCGCCCCATGCGAAAAACAACAGCCCAAATCACAACCTCCCTAGAATCTTAACGTTCAGACTGCCATATGCAAGAAAAACACGTCATAAGCACACGTAACTTTGCTGCAGCACTAAATAACTAAAGAAAGTAACACAAACAAGCAAAGAGTGCAATCATGCAACAGCATAGACTGACCATTCAATACCAACAGACATGTGATTAACCCAACACTAGAATCCAACTTACTGTAAAATAATGCAGGCAGAATCTCAATGACTAGAACCCTGCCCTCACCTAAAGGTGCACATTGTGCGCTCACACACACACAGGGACATGAGTGTAGGTCTATCAAACGTTTCTCTCTAACATGTTCATCAGGTGAATGAATCAGTCATTATTACTTCGTCACAGTGATTCAGTTCAGACAGAACAGCACAGTGTTCCGTTCATGGAAATGACCTGTGCTCAGCAGCAGTGTTTATCTGTGAGCTTCTCTTGGACTGAACACTGAGGATCAGGCCACCATCAGTAAAAGCCAGGTCAGCGGGCTGATATAGTTGGCTGGCCAGTCAAGCACTGTGATGGCATGGGCATTAAACCAGGTTTTGGTGCTCCTGGCAGTATGGGAGGGGGCCAGGTCCTGCTGGAAGATGAAATCTGCATCTCCATACAGATCCTCAGCAGAAGGAATCATGAAGTCCTCCAAAACATTCTGGTACACTTTTGCGGTGACCCTGGATTTGAGAAAGCAGAGTTTACCAACACCTGCACCGGGCATTGCACCCCAAATAATCACTGACTGTGGATATTTCACACTTGACCTCAAGCAGCTTGGGTTCTGTTCCTCGCCCGCCTTCCTCCAAACCCTTGGATGACCACACAGAAGAAAATACTGCAGCCAGCCTGAGAGAGAGGCAAACCAGCTTTCCATCATTTCCATAGAGAGCCACTTTGCATCAGCAGCAGCATGCTCCAGTGCTCTGACAGACTTTATAGTCCTGACAGCTGAACACTGGATGACTGACAGCTGTCCTTCATCACAGCACAAACCCTCCTCATCAGAAACATGACTCTGACCTGCGTCCTGGTCTGGACTCTCCTCTGCTGCTGCTTCACAGGTAAAGTCCAGAGAATCAAAGTCCTCTGTCAACATCCGTCCCTCTGACGTGAAGACGCTGCTTTATGTCTCTGTCTCTGTGTCCTCAGAGTCCAGAGGACAGGTCACAGTGAATCAGCCTGCAGCACAGAGATCTGCTCCAGGAGGCACCATCACCATCACATGTTCCACCAGCCAGGATGTTTATTATGATGGTTCTGACTACATACTATCCTGGTACCAACAGAAAGAACCAGCAGCTCCTAAATGGCTCATTTATTGGGCAACTCGCAGAGCATCAGGGATTCCAGATCGTTTTTCAGGCAGTGGATCAAAGTCTAAATTCACTCTGACCATCAGAGGAGTTCAAGCTGAAGATGCAGCAGTTTATTACTGTCAGAGTTTTCATGAAATCAACAGTCAAGCTGTGTTCACACAGTGAAAAAGAGTCGTACAAAAACCTCCCACAGCTAAAGAGGAACTGACTGCTGCAGCTTCTGCACATAGTGACACACTTCAGTGAACTAACACACACACACATTAAAACTCATTTAAAACTTGCTGATTTTAATAACCCACGTCTCATATCAATCTTCCATTTCTTCTTTTAAACATTGTTGCTTCTGAACTTCATGCTCACCTCACTGAACCTAAACTTCAGGAATAATTCCAATCTGTCTTCAGACCCCTTCACAGCACTGAGACAGCTTTCATTAAAATCACTAATGATCTTGCAGAGATGGACTCCTCACTGTTCTCATTGTATTGGACTGATATGCAGCTTTCAGTAGAACTTCTCACTCCCCCCTCATTGACAGATTGATCTCAGCTGGCCTCTCACACACAACCCTCCACTGGTTCACTTCATATCTGACCACTCTCAGTACAGTGGTCAGCATAAATGAATACACCACACTACATACCGTACTACAAAATACTCCCACAAATGTGGCCCATTGATTGAAACAAGATTGGTTCATTTGCACACAAAAAGTGATTTTCCTAACAAATTCATTCAAGTCCATGTTGCAAAAATGAGTACACCCCAATTATAGTCTTAGGGAAAAAGCCACATTTAAAACTACAAAATTCTAATGAACAGGCATTCAACCACAGGTGAGTCTAATGATTCATTGAAGAGGTGTCCAGCAGACAGGTGACTATAAAAGGCTGTCAGCAATGGCTCCCTATGGAAGATATGAAAATATTTCTTTACCAAAAAAGGTGAGGGCTACAAGAAGATCAGCAAAGCTTCACATATCTGTCAAAATACTGCAGCAAAAGTGATCCAAACATTTAAGAAAGATGGAAGTGCAACCATCTAACAGAGACGTCCAGGACGTCCACGGAAGTTAACATCTCGACAGGAGCGTCTTCTGATGAGAGGGGTTGAAGAAAATCACCAGCAAGTTCACTGCAGTTAGCTAAAGCAGTAGAAAGCCAAACTGCAGTGACCGTTTGCTGTGACACCGTACGGCCACACTGCAGAGGAATGGCATGCACGGGTATCGTCCATGAACAAAGCCTCTCCTAAAGCCCATGAACAAAAAAGCAGGCCTAGAATTTGCTAGGGCCCACGCTGAAAAAGATGAAGACTACTGGATCTATATACTCTGGAGGGATGAGACAAAGATCACTGTTTTTGGAACTAATGGTTTTAAACCTGTATGGTGTCGTCAAGGTGAGGATTTCAAAGAAGAATCCATGGTGCCTACAGTGAACCATGGTGGTGGCAGTGTCCTCATGTGGGGCTGCATGAGTGCTGCTGGGGTTGGGGAGCTGCATTTCATTGATGGTATCATGAACTCAACACTGTGCTGGTCTGTACTGAAGGAGAAGCTGCCATCACACGACAACACAACAATGATCCAAAACACACATGTAGAGCTACTGTTGCATTTCTGAAGAACAGGCTGAATGTGATTGAACTGCCGAGTATTTCTCTTGATCTGAACCCAATCCAACACCTGTGGGGAATTCTGAAGCCATAAGTTGAGCATCACTCTCCATCCAGCATCCAGGCTCTAAAAGAGGTTATTCTTGAAGAATGGAAAAAGATAGATGTTGCAATATGTCACCAACTTGTTCATTCCATGCCTAGAAGACTTGGTGCTGTCCTTAAAAATCACGGTGCACATATAAAACACTAGATGTAGCAGGTTTGTTGTGGGGTGTACTCATTTTTGCTTCAAGATTTTGTGATCTAAGTTAGATTATTAACCTTAACTTCATGTTATGGAGTTAAATAAGTGTTTAATAAAACTCAGCCTTGTGAAAAGTTTGGAAATTGTTCTTTTGTTCATTGAGCTACTGAATAAATTTTTACTTTGAGTCTTTTAGTGACATTAAATGTGGTATATAAATAAAAGAGACAACACAAAAACACATCATTAAATTCTGAAAAAGATGAATGTCTGACACTGACAGCAGTGCTGAAGCAGTCCACATCTACATGAAGTTTAAAGGAGAAAATAAAACAGCTGAGCAGAACAGAGTTCCTGTCAAAATGAGCTTCATGATAGAAAGTTGTATCGTCTGCATAACACAACACTTTGTATGTTTTTAGAACACATATAAAATCAACATTTAAAAGAGTAAAAGTCAACACTGAGACTTTTTTAGATCATCAGTCTGTTCATTTCCATAGAGAGCCACTTTGCATCAGCAGCAGCATGCTCCAGTGCTCTGACAGACTTTATAGTCCTGACAGCTGAACACTGGATGACTGACAGCTGTCCTTCATCACAGCACAAACCCTCCTCATCAGAAACATGACTCTGACCTGCGTCCTGGTCTGGACTCTCCTCTGCTGCTGCTTCACAGGTAAAGTCCAGAGAATCAAAGTCCTCTGTCAACATCCGTCCCTCTGACGTGAAGACGCTGCTTTATGTCTCTGTCTCTGTGTCCTCAGAGTCCAGAGGACAGGTCACAGTGACTCAGTCTGCAGCACAGAGCTCTGCTCCAGGAGACACCGTCACCATCAAATGTTCCACCAGTCAGGATGTTGACAATGGTTATGTTGTTGCTTTAGATGGTAGTGTACAGTCGGGTTACTTCTTATCCTGGTACCAACAGAAAGAACCAGCAGCTCCTAAACTGCTCATTTATGGGGCAACTCACAGAGAATCAGGGATTCCAGATCGTTTTTCAGGCAGTGGATCAGACTCTGACTTCACTCTGACCATCAGAGGAGTTCAGGCTGAAGATGCAGCAGTTTATTACTGTCAGAGTTATCATTACATCAACAGTCAGCATGTGTTCACACAGTGAAAAAGAGTCGTACAAAAACCTCCCACAGCTAAAGAGGAACTGACTGCTTCAGCTTCTGCACATAGTGACACACTTCAGTGAACACACACACACACACATTAAAACTCATGAAACTCATTTAAAACTTGCTGATTTTAATAACCCACGTCTCATATCAATCTTCCATTTGTTCTTTTAAACATTGTTGCTTCTGAACTTCATGCTCACCTCACTGAAACTAAACTTCAGGAATAATTCCTATCTGTCTTCAGACCCCTTCACAGCACTGAGACAGCTTTCATTAAAATCACTAATGATCTTGCAGAGATGGACTCCTCACTGTTCTCATTGTATTGGACTGATATGCAGCTTTCAGTAGAACTTCTCACTCCCCCCTCACTGACAGATTGATCTCAGCTGGCCTCTCACACACAACCCTCCACTGGTTCACTTCATATCTGACCACTCTCAGTACAGTGGTCAGCATAAATGAATACACCACACTACATACCGTACTACAAAATACTCCCACAAATGTGGCCCATTGATTGAAATAAGATTTGTTCATTTGCACACAAAAAGTGATTTTCCTAACAAATTCATTCAAGTCCATGTTGCAAAAATGAGTACACCCCAATTATAGTCTTAGGGAAAAAGCCACATTTAAAACTACAAAATTCTAATGAACAGGCATTCAACCACAGGTGAGTGTAATGATTCATTAAAGAGGTGTCCAGCAGACAGGTGACTATAAAAGGCTGTCAGCAATGGCTCCCTATGGAAGATATGAAAATATTTCTTTACAAAAAAAGGTGAGGGCTACAAGAAGATCAGCAAAGCTTCACATATCTGTCAAAATACTGCAGCAAAAGTGATCCAAACATTTAAGAAAGATGGAAGTGCAACCATCTTACAGAGACGTCCAGGCCGTCCACGGAAGTTAACGTCTCGACAGGAGCGTCTTCTGATGAGAGGGGTTGAAGAAAATCGCCAGCAAGTTCACTGCAGTTAGCTAAAGCGGTAGAAAGGCAAACTGGAGTGACCGTTTGCTGAAAAAGATGAAGACTACTGGGACTCTATACTCTGGAGGGATGAGACAAAGATCACTGTTTTTGGAACTAATGGTTTTAAACCTGTATGGTGTCGTCAAGGTGAGGATTTCAAAGAAGAATGCATGGTGCCTACAGTGAACCATGGTGGTGGCAGTGTCCTCATGTGGGGCTGCATGAGTGCTGCTGGTGTTGGGGTCAGGGTTGCCAGATCTGAGTGACAGTTTCCAGCCCAAACTGAACGTAAAACCCGCCCAATGCGAAAAACAACAGCCCAAATCACAACCTCCCTAGAATCTTAACGTTCAGACTGCCACATGCAAGAAAAACACGTCATAAGCACACGTAACTTTGCTGCAGCACTAAATAACTAAACAAAGTAACACAAACAAGCAAAGAGTGCAATCAGGCAACAGCATAGACTGACCATTCAATACCAACAGACATGTGATTAACCCAACACTAGAATCCAACTTACTGTAAAATAATGCAGGCAAAATCTCAATGACTTGACCCCTGCCCTCACCTAAAGGTGCACATTGTGCGCACACACACACACACAGGGACATGAGTGTAGGTCTATCAAATGTTTCTCTCTAACATGTTCATCAGGTGAATGAATCAGTCATTATTACTTCGTCACAGTGATTCAGTTCAGACAGAACAGCACAGTGTTCCGTTCATGGAAATGGCCTGTGCTCAGCAGCAGTGTTTATCTGTGAGCTTCTCTTGGACTGAACACTGAGGATCAGGCCACCGTCAGTAAAAGCCAGGTCAGCGGGCTGATACGTCAAAACCTCCAACAACTGCCGGTCTGAGTGTGGCTGATGTTTATGTTCATGTAGATTGGTTGACCTCTTCACTCCACTGACCAGTAGGATTTCATGTTGCCATTGGACCAATGACCGTCATGCTTGATGCCACTCGATCAATTTAAAACAGACTGATAATATGAGGGGGAGGGCACCGCCATTTTTATTTCAATTAATCAAATGACATTTACTTTTTGCATAAAATGACAACTCGGATATTTTCTAAAAAAAAACACCAAATGCTGTGAAAATCAGCCCAAATTTTACGAACCCGCCCAGTGCTAATTTTTTTTAGCAAAACGTGTTTAAAAGAAGCGGAAGCACAAGTTGAGCATCACTCTCCATCCAGCATCCAGGCTCTAAAAGAGGTTATTCTTGAAGAATGGAAAAAGACAGATGTTGCAATATGTCACCAACTTGTTCATTCCATGCCTAGAAGACCTGGAGCTCAAAGCTCGCTGCCTTCAAACTGCAGACTTCCCAGATGACCACACAGGAGAAAATACTGCAGCCAGCCTGAGAGAGAGGCAAACCAGCTTTCCATCATTTCCATAGAGAGCCACTTTGCATCAGCAGCAGCATGCTCCAGTGCTCTGAAAGACTTTATAGTCCTGACAGCTGAACACTGGATGACTGACAGCTGTCCTTCATCACAGCACAAACCCTCCTCATCAGAAACATGACTCTGACCTGCGTCCTGGTTTGGACTCTCCTCTGCTGCTGCTTCACAGGTAAAGTCCAGAGAATCAAAGTCCTCTGTCAACATCCGTCCGTCTGACATGAAGACGCTGCTTTATGTCTCTGTCTCTATGTCCTCAGGGTCCAGAGGACAGGTCACAGTGACTCAGTCTGCAGCACAGAGATCTGCTCCAGGAGGCACCGTCACCATCACATGTAGAGTCAGACCACAGGTTGCTATTGGACCCAGTAGTCGTAAAGATCTGTTACAGTGGTACCAACAGAAAGAACCAGCAGCTCCAAAGCTTCTCATTTACAGAGTTGATGAAAGAGCATCAGGGATTCCAGATCGTTTTTCAGGCAGTGGATCAAAGACTGACTTCACTCTGACCATCAGAGGAGTTCAGGCTGAAGATGCAGCAGTTTATTACTGTATGAGTGAACATAACATCAACAGTCAAGCTGTGTTCACACAGTGAAAAAGAGTCGTACAAAAACCTCCCACAGCTAAAGAGGAACTGACTGCTGCAGCTTCTGCACATAGTGACACACGTCAGTGTACACACACACACACTCATTAAAACTCATTTAATAACCCACGTCTCATATCAATCTTCCATTTCTTCTTGAAAACATTGTTGCTCACTGAAAATTAGAGGTGGGCGAATCACTGACTTCTGACCATGACAATGACTTCTTTGGACGCTTTGAAGCACTCAACAGCACTCCTGCACAAAAAAATCACATCCTCTCCCACTGACCAGGTATTCTCCCTGTCCCGAGCCAGCGTGAAGACATCTCTCAGCCTGATCAACACACGCAAAGCTCCTGGTCCTGACAACATACCTGGCCGTGTGCTCAGAGACTGTGCTGAGGAGTTCCTGAGGTGTTTACAGACATCTTCAACATCTCACTGAGCCAGGCTGTTGTCCCCACCTGCTTCAAAGCCACCACGATCATCCCTGTGCCGAAGAAGTCCACCCACTTCAATGACTACCGTCCAGTAGCACTCACACCCATCATCATGAAGTGCTTTGAACGGTTAGTCATGAAACACATCCAGACGGCCCTCCCTCCCTCTCTGGACCCCTTCCAGTTTGCATATCGGCCCAACCGGTCAACCAGTGATGCTGTTTCCACAGCACTCCACACAGCTCTCACCCACCTGGAAAATAAAGACTCATACGTTCGAATGCTGTTCATAGACTTCAGCTCAGCATTCAACACCATCATCCCACAGCAGCTCATCAACAAACTGGACCAGCTGGGGCTGAACTCCTTGCTGTGCAACTGGCTGCTGGACTTCCTTACCGGGAGACCTCAGACAGTGCGGGTCGGCAGAAACACATCCAGCACCATCATAATGAACACCAGGGCTCCCCAAGGATGTGTGCTGAGCCCCCTCCTCTTCACTCTGCTGACCCATGACTGCACGCCAACACACAACTCCAACATAATAATAATAATAATAATAATTGAAACCTTTATTAGTCCCACAATGGGGAAATTACTTAAGGCAGCCCAGCAAAGAGCGCCATACACCAGTGAGTACACTGGAGGGTATGCAGGTAAAGTGCCTTGCCCAAGGACACACAACAGTGACTAGGGAGGAGTTGGGATCGAACCACCAACCTTCCTGTTACTGGACAACCCTGCTATACCACTGCGCCACTGCTGCCCACAACATCTTTGTGAAGTCTGCGGACGACACAACTGTGGTGGGTCTCATCTCCGGTGGAGATGAAACATACTACAGGAATGAGGTGCACCTTCTGGCCGAGTGGTGCAGAGACCACAGCCTCTCCCTGAATGTGGAGAAGACAAAGGAGATGGTTGTGGACTACAGGTGAGCACACAGTCAGCACACCCCTCTGACCATCGACAGTGCTGCTGTGGAGCAGGTGAGCAGCACCAAGTTCCTGGGTGTGCACATCACTGAGGACCTCTCCTGGACTAACAACACTGCATCACTGACCAAGAAGGCACAGCAGCGCCTCTACTTCCTCCGCAAGCTCAAAAGAGCCAGAGCACCCACCCTTCACACCGCTTCTTCAGTCTGCTGCCATCAGGAAAGAGACTGCGCAGCCTCCGGGCCAGGACCAGCAGACTGAGGGACAGCTTCATCCACCAGGCTGTCAGGAAGCTGAACTCTCTCCCTGCTGTGCCCCACTTTCTCCCCCTTCCCTGACACTACACCCCACCCCTCATACCAGTCTCAATAAGCTGTTATTATAAGTTAAACCACTCCTGTTTATATTATGCCAACTGCACTGTCTTGCACTATACATCTTTTGCATTCTTACTGCATTGTGCCTTCATTATGTGCCTTGTATTTTGTGTCTGCCTCATTGTAGGTACATTTTTTTACACTTTATATTTATCTTTAGTTTTTAGTTACATGTTATATGTTGCGGAGTGAAGAGCAACGCAATTTCGATTCTCTGTATGTCCAGCACATATAGCAGATTTGACAATAAAGCTGACTTTGACTTAACTCTACTGTGTCTGTGCTGTTACTGTAACTGTGGGACAAATCTTAATGTTAAAAAATTTTCCCTCTGTGATAAATAAAGGAATTCTGACTCTGACAGAGACATCACCACTGAAACACATGATTGACAGCCTCTGTGTGCTGAGCTCAGTGAGTGTCTGTCTGTCTGTGAGGAGCTCTGCACTCAGGCCTCTCCAGTAGTTAGTATCTTTACGTTTCCAGTTGATGGAGTGTTGACAGAATCTGTAAAACAACAGTTCACAGTTCGTTCAGGAACTGCTCGGGTCTGTACTGAGGGGCACAGAGTTTCCCTGTTTTTTTCAGTGTAAAGACAGAGCTGTATGCAGCCGCTTCACCATGGTTACAGTGTTTTGTTTCCGAGTCTGTGGAAGGGGGTTCTCGTGCCACTGTGCAGTTTCCCCTGATCATACGTTCCTCTTACACACGAAAACAGCACTACAGTCAAATTATGTCAAATTCCACGATATTCCGTGTTAAAATGTAAATTCTGTTTTAATCTGCCAATTCTGCGATTCCGTCCGTGATTCAAATCAAACGGCACAAAAAGCACAAACCTGGCAGAGTTCTTAGTCTGACACTCACAACACAGAGAGCCACACAACAAACTGCTGAAACCACACACACAAAGTCCAGCAGAGGGACTGCAAGGAACCAGCAGCCGGCCAGAGAGCCATCTCTACAAAGACCTGCTCACACAGACTCAGACAGGTGAGATCAATCCCTCAACCAGGTAGGAGGAGCCAACCTGGAGGCAAATCATCCAGCAGGCCCAGGGCCGTCACTCAGTGTCGTCATGATGAGTGTTTGTGTTTCATGATGATAACTTTCATGCTGATTCGGACAACAAAGGGTTACCAGCTGCTCTTCATGTAGCACCCACCGCTCTCTGTGACCTCAGACTCAGTCACCTCACCCTCAGCTGGAATGATGGGGTGTTAGGGTTCAGTGTGTAAGCTAGCTGCCACCAAGGTTTACCTATTGAAGTGACCTCATGATACTCTGCTGGTAATCAGATTACTCTATCCAATTTAACAGTAGATGTTTTCTCCTTAGACACACTTTAAATCACTGATCCCAGACAACTCTTTGTAAAACACTCAACACATGTTGACTGAACTTTTGACCCCGTGTACAGAACAATACTTTACCTTTGGTAAACACAGAGCCAGTAAACACATGATAAATTACAGCCCTGAAATAAACTGCTCCCTCTGTAAATACTGTGAACAACATTACTTTGACCTTACAACCTTACTCGGCACTTCTAACTGGCCTTCTCCCCAAAACATCAACTCATTCATTTACATTTCTCCCAGATCTCTGAAAAACACTCGACCTGTGGATAAAGTCTCTTTCCTCAGCAAAGTAACACTCAACTGGTTTAACTCACAGTTCAGCGTGGAGCCTGAAGAACCAGTCCTCGGTCTGTGGAGAAGAAATGAGATGACAGCGGCCATGGCCTCCTCTCCAGGAAATACACCGAGCCCGCTTCAAGGCGGAGCTTGACCAATTACTGCAGGTGACACTGATTGACAGCTGCAGTAACCAATCAGACAGAGCAGCTGAGAATAAAGGCTCAGTCTGTAATGACCTCTTATTCAGATCACTTCAGTTTTCACAGCTTATTCTTGCAGCTTTATTTCTACATTGATCGACCTTTTAATCCTAAATTATCTTCATCAATAAGTTAACCATTTCCTGCCCATTTACTGATATTATTGATATATATTTATGACTGGATTCATGAAGCTACTTTCAGCTGGTTTTCATCCACCACATCATGCTTTCATTGAACAGTGCGGGTTCACCTTATTTAACTCCCTTTCATTTTTACACTGGGCTACATTCACATAGATCAGAGGCTGTAGTTCATCAATACTTTCCTCTGCTGCAGCCTTTAAACAAACAACTGGGATCATTAAGTTGAAGTCATTAAAACAAAAATACACAAAACCACCAGAACACAACAATCTGACACAACTCAGAGACACAACATGAGCTAACAGAGCTTCAAATGATCGCTAGTTTCAGTGTGTGTGAAATGAACTGATCAGCCGACAGAGGTTCACTCTGATGTTTGAAAATGATTTTCATTCAGTGTAAATATGAATTGTTGTATTTTCAGAGTAAATTGCTGCAGTTTTTATTCAAACCTTTGTTAGAGTGCAGCTGCTGATCAGTTCCTCTTTAGCTGTGGGAGGTTTTTGTACGACTCTTTTTCACTGTGTGAACACATCTTGACTGTTGATGATATGATAACTCTGACAGTAATAAACTGCTGCATCTTCAGCCTGAACTCCTCTGATGGTCAGAGTGAAGTCAGAGTCTGATCCACTGCCTGAAAAACGATCTGGAATCCCTGATTCTCTTTCATCTGCTGCATAAATGAGCAGTTTAGGAGCTGCTGGTTCTTTCTGTTGGTACCAGGATAAGAGGTAAGCAACACCATTATAGAAAACATCCTCACTGGTGGAACATGTGATGGTGACGGTGCCTCCTGGAGCAGATCTCTGTGCTGCAGACTGAGTCACTGTGACCTGTCCTCTGGACTCTGAGGACACAGAGACAGAGACATAAAGCAGCGTCTTCACGTCAGAGGGACGGATGTTGACAGAGGACTTTGATTCTCTGGACTTTACCTGTGACGCAGCAGCAGAGGAGAGTCCAGACCAGGACGCAGGTCAGAGTCATGTTTCTGATGAGGAGGGTTTGTGCTGTGATGAAGGACAGCTGTCAGTCATCCAGTGTTCAGCTGTCAGGACTATAAAGTCTGTCAGAGCACTGGAGCATGCTGCTGCTGATGCAAAGTGGCTCTCTATGGAAATGAACAGGGATCGGTCTGATCAGCTGCTGATCAATGGATCAATCACTGTATCGGATCATTGATCAGGAATCAATATGTTTTTCAATCAGAACAAAGTGATGGATGTCAGAATCTTCAGTCGTTTCATTGATTTGCACATTGATCAGCTGAGTGTGACAGACACAGTGTTTCAGAGTCAGAGTGTGTGTCTGTGTGCAGTCAGAGGTTTTTGTACGACGCCTCCATCAGTCTGAATCACTGTGGTACACGTTCGGTGGAGGAACCAGACTGGATGTTGGAGGTAAGTTGAAACTTTTCATTTCAGACTAGTTCTTATTTGTTGTGTCCGTTTCTGATCAGACAGAACAAATAAAAACCATCTTTCAGTCTTTATGTTGAATTTTCTTGGTGCTCAAACACACAGTGACTGTAAAAAGTGACTGTGCTGAATTGAACCCATGAGGATGGTTCAGAGGGGGCTGACTGCTTCTGCTTCTAACGGCTGGATTTTGAGGAGTGTAGCTCGGTCAGACAGTCGGAGCGCCCGTCTGTGTGCAGTCAGAGGTTTTTGTAGGACGCCTCCATCAGTCTGTGTCTCTGTGGTGGACGTTGGGTGGAGGAACCAGACTGGAGGTCGACTGTAAGAACCTCTGACTGCTGCTCAAACCCACAGAAACAACATGTGTTCAGCTCACAGTGGATGAACTGAGTCTTTACTGGATGACTCCGATCTGTTCTTGTTGTTGGAGGCTGTTTAGCTCATGACTGATACACAGAGAAAGTTTAAACCTGAAAGAAAACACATGTCAGTATTTTAAATGTAGTCATTGTTGAATGTTGTTGGAATCATTTGTGTAAAATGTGTTTTTAAACATTGGAAACATTTCAAATCCTCATTAGAACCATCATCATGTCCCTCAGGAGCTTTTTACCTTCAGTACTGAAACCTGTCTGTTGCCACGGTTCAGCAGTGATGCCTGTCTGTTGCCGTGGTTACCGAGCTCAGAGAGGGAAGTGAAACAGTGAGGAGCAGTTTCCTCCCCTCTGAGGACCAGCAGCTGGACTTTCTGTTCTCTGTCTTCATGTCCTCTCTCTGTCTCCTCCTCCTCCTCCTCCTCCAGTGGGTCCAGTCCCCCCCTCCCTGACGGTGCTGCCCCCCTCCAAAGAGGAGCTGCAGAAGGGCCAGGCCACGCTGCTGTGCCTGGCTGACAGAGGCTTCCCCTCTGACTGGACCCTGTCCTGGAAGGTGGACAAACAGAACAGGGACAGCTCGGAGCAGAGCCGGAGCACCGCGCTGCTGCAGGACGACGGGCGCTACAGCTGGAGCAGCACCCTGAGGCTCTCTGTGGACCAGTGGAGGACGGCGGGCTCTGTGACCTGTGAGGCCAGGCAGGGCTCCCAGAGTCCAGTGACACACACACTGAGCACAAACCAGTGCTCCCAGTCCTGAGTCTCTCTCTGCTCTCTGTGACTCTCTGTCTGCATCCCTGTCGCTTCAACATTTAGAAACAAGTGAACAAAGTTTGGACTTCATGTGTTTGTCGTGTTAACTTCAGAGAAGAACCATGATGACTGTAAACAACAAGAACAAAAGAACACTGACTGATGACTGAACATCCAACATGTGGAAGAGTTCCTGATTAGAATCATCAGTGACTTACTCTTTCTTCACTCTCATGCTTCTGTCACATTTTCTATTCTTTCATCACAATAAAGACTTTTTCATCCACTCAGCTGTTTTTGTGTTTGAATCAATAAATGTTGTTTGAGCTGAAGTGAAAGTCAAAGGAGGAGAATAATAAAGAGAGTCTGTCTGAGAAGAAACCACTGCAGCTGAACCACAAAGGTGGATTTTACATGAAGGTTATATCAGCACAGACTCCTCATCCTCATCTTCATCACTTCCATCATCTGCACTGGAGACATTAAACATTATAGGGTGTAGTAACACACTCCCGTCCACTAGATGGAGCTGATGCTCCTGAAACTGTCTGTTCATTTCCATAGAGAGCCACTTTGCATCAGCAGCAGCATGCTCCAGTGCTCTGACAGACTTTATAGTCCTGACAGCTGAACACTGGATGACTGACAGCTGTCCTTCATCACAGCACAAACCCTCCTCATCAGAAACATGACTCTGACCTGCGTCCTGGTCTGGACTCTCCTCTGCTGCTGCTTCACAGGTAAAGTCCAGAGAATCAAAGTCCTCTGTCAACATCCGTCCCTCTGACATGAAGACGCTGCTTTATGTCTCTGTCTCTGTGTCCTCAGAGTCCAGAGGACAGGTCACAGTGACTCAGTCTGCAGCACAGAGATCTGCTCCAGGAGGCACCGTCACCATCACATGTACAGTCAGACCACAGGTTGCTATTGGACCCAGTAGTGGTAAAGATCTGTTACACTGGTACCAACAGAAAGAACCAGCAGCTCCAAAGCGTCTCATTTACAGAGTTGATGAAAGAGCATCAGGGATTCCAGATCGTTTTTCAGGCAGTGGATCAAAGACTGACTTCACTCTGACCATCAGAGGAGTTCAGGCTGAAGATGCAGCAGTTTATTACTGTCAGAGTGCACATGAAATCAACAGTCAAGCTGTGTTCACACAGTGAAAAAGAGTCGTACAAAAACCTCCCACAGCTAAAGAGGAACTGACTGCTGCAGCTTCTGCACACAGTGACCAAGCGGCAACCTTCGGGGCTCAAAGTGGAAGCCCATGCGGAAGTGTCAAAACTTGTAATTCACGCTGCAACAGCTGGGGGCTGGCTCCAAAAGCGAGTCATTTCCCATAGACTCCCATGTTAAAATGGCCGACTTCACAGCAGAAAAAAACATGTTTACAGCCTGGTACAAAAAACCACTCTGGTCTCAGATGATAGGTTCTCTGCTAGTGTCAATTGTAGGGAGGGTGAATTTTTTTACAACTCACTCGTTTCAATTGTATTCGGACTTAAAATTACGCCTAATTATGGGCGTTGCCGCTTGAGTGACAGACAGTTGACGTATCACAGTGTGAGTTTCCTGCTTCCACGATCGCCCGCCCCCCTAAACCCCGCTCGTGCTCCCCCTCTTTGTCCATATTCGGAGTTTTAGTTGACGTGACGCTGCCAACATGGCGGCGGTCATCAAGTCCCGGAACCTCCCACCGAGCCTCAAAACGGCTCTTCAGAAACAAACGGGTGACGTCACGGAGGCTCTGTCCATAGTTTTTACTGTCAATGACAGTGACACACTTCAGTGAACACACACACACACACTCATTAAAACTCATTTAATAACCCACGTCTCATATCAATCTTCCATTTCTTCTTGAAAACATTGTTGCTCACTGAAAATTAGAGGTGGGCGAATCACTGACTTCTGACCATGACAATGACTTCTTTGGACGCTTTGAAGCACTCAACAGCACTCCTGCACAAAAAAATCACATCCTCTCCCACTGACCAGGTATTCTCCCTGTCCCGAGCCAGCGTGAAGACATCTCTCAGCCTGATCAACACACGCAAAGCTCCTGGTCCTGACAACATACCTGGCCGTGTGCTCAGAGACTGTGCTGAGGAGTTCCTGAGGTGTTTACAGACATCTTCAACATCTCACTGAGCCAGGCTGTTGTCCCCACCTGCTTCAAAGCCACCACGATCATCCCTGTGCCGAAGAAGTCCACTCCCGCCTGCTTCAATGACTACCGTCCAGTAGCACTCACACCCATCATCATGAAGTGCTTTGAACGGTTAGTCATGAAACACATCCAGACGGCCCTCCCTCCCTCTCTGGACCCCTTCCAGTTTGCATATCGGCCCAACCGGTCAACCAGTGATGCTGTTTCCACAGCACTCCACACAGCTCTCACCCACCTGGAAAATAAAGACTCATACGTTCGAATGCTGTTCATAGACTTCAGCTCAGCATTTAACACCATCATCCCACAGCAGCTCATCAACAAACTGGACCAGCTGGGGCTGAACTCCTTGCTGTGCAACTGGCTGATGGACTTCCTTACCGGGAGACCTCAGACAGTGCGGGTCGGCAGAAACACATCCAGCACCATCACAATGAACACCGGGGCTCCCCAAGGATGTGTGCTGAGCCCCCTCCTCTTCACTCTGCTGACCCATGACTGCACGCCAACACACAACTCCAACATAATAATAATAATAATAATAATTGAAACCTTTATTAGTCCCACAACGGGGAAATTGCTTAAGGCAGCCCAGCAAAGAGCGCCATACACCAGTGAGTACACTGGAGGGTATGCAGGTAAAGTGCCTTGCCCAAGGACACACAACAGTGACTAGGGAGGAGTTGGGATCGAACCACCAACCTTCCTGTTACTGGACAACCCTGCTATACCACTGCGCCACTGCTGCCCACAACATCTTTGTGAAGTCTGCGGACGACACAACTGTGGTGGGTCTCATCTCCGGTGGAGATGAAACATACTACAGGAATGAGGTGCACCTTCTGGCCGAGTGGTGCAGAGACCACAACCTCTCCCTGAATGTGGAGAAGACAAAGGAGATGGTTGTGGACTACAGGTGAGCACACAGTCAGCACACCCCTCTGACCATCGACAGTGCTGCTGTGGAGCAGGTGAGCAGCACCAAGTTCCTGGGTGTGCACATCACTGAGGACCTCTCCTGGACTAACAACACTGCATCCCTGACCAAGAAGGCACAGCAGCACCTCTACTTCCTCCGCAAGCTCAAAAGAGCCAGAGCACCCACCCTTCACACCGCTTCTTCAGTCTGCTGCCATCAGGAAAGAGACTGCGCAGCCTCCAGGCCAGGACCAGCAGACTGAGGGACAGCTTCATCCACCAGGCTGTCAGGAAGCTGAACTCTCTCCCTGCTGTGCCCCACTTTCTCCCCCTTCCCTGACACTACACCCCACCCCTCATACCAGTCTCAATAAGCTGTTATTATAAGTTAAACCACTCCTGTTTATATTACGCCAACTGCACTGTCTTGCACTATACATCTTTTGCATTCTTACTGCATTGTGCCTTCATTTTGTGCCTTGTATTTTGTGTCTGCCTCATTGTAGGTACATTTTTTTACACTTTATATTTATCTTTAGTTTTTAGTTACATGTTATATGTTGCGGAGTGAAGAGCAACGCAATTTCGATTCTCTGTATGTCCAGCACATATAGCAGATTTGACAATAAAGCTGACTTTGACTTAACTCTACTGTGTCTGTGCTGTTACTGTAACTGTGGGACAAATCTTAATGTTAAAAAATTTTCCCTCTGTGATAAATAAAGGAATTCTGACTCTGACAGAGACATCACCACTGAAACACATGATTGACAGCCTCTGTGTGCTGAGCTCAGTGAGTGTCTGTCTGTCTGTGAGGAGCTCTGCACTCAGGCCTCTCCAGTAGTTAGTATCTTTACGTTTCCAGTTGATGGAGTGTTGACAGAATCTGTAAAACAACAGTTCACAGTTCGTTCAGGAACTGCTCGGGTCTGTACTGAGGGGCACAGAGTTTCCCTGTTTTTTTCAGTGTAAAGACAGAGCTGTATGCAGCCGCTTCACCATGGTTACAGTGTTTTGTTTCCGAGTCTGTGGAAGGGGGTTCTCGTGCCACTGTGCAGTTCCCCCTGATCATACGTTCCTCTTACACACGAAAACAGCACTACAGTCAAATTATGTCAAATTCCACGATATTCCGTGTTAAAATGTAAATTCTGTTTTAATCTGCCAATTCTACGATTCCGTCCGTGATTCAAATCAAACGGCACAAAAAGCACAAACCTGGCAGAGTTCTTAGTCTGACACTCACAACACAGAAAGAGCCACACAACAAACTGCTGAAACCAAACACACACAAAGTCCAGCAGAGGGACTGCAAGGAACCAGCAGCAGGCCAGAGAGCCATCTCTACAAAGACCTGCTCACACAGACTCAGACAGGTGAGATCAATCCCTCAACCAGGTAGGAGGAGCCAACCTGGAGGCAAATCATCCAGCAGGCCCAGGGCCGTCCCTCAGTGTCGTCATGTTGAGTGTTTGTGTTTCATGATGATAACTTTCATGCTGATTCGGACAACAAAGGGTTACCAGCTGCTCTTCATGTAGCACCCACCGCTCTCTGTGACCTTAGACTCAGTCACCTCACCCTCAGCTGGAATGATGGGGTGTTAGGGTTCAGTGTGTAAGCTAGCTGCCACCAAGGTTTACCTATTGAAGTGACCTCATGATACTCTGCTGGTAATCAGATTACTCTATCCAATCTAACAGTAGATGTTTTCTCCTTAGACACACTTTAAATCACTGATCCCAGACAACTCTTTGTAAAACACTCAACACATGTTGACTGAACTTTTGACCCCGTGTACAGAACAATACTTTACCTTTGGTAAACACAGAGCCAGTAAACACATGATAAATTACAGCCCTTTGAAATAAACTGCTCCCTCTGTAAATACTGTGAACATTACTTTGACCTTACAACCTTACTCGGCACTTCTAACTGGCCTTCTCCCCAAAACATCAACTCATTCATTTACATTTCTCCCAGATCTCTGAAAAACACTCGACCTGTGGATAAAGTCTCTTTCCTCAGCAAAGTAACACTCAACTGGTTTAACTCACAGTTCAGCGTGGAGCCTGAAGAACCAGTCCTCGGTCTGTGGAGAAGAAATGAGATGACAGCGGCCATGGCCTCCTCTCCAGGAAATACACCGAGCCCGCTTCAAGGCGGAGCTTGACCAATTACTGCAGGTGACACTGATTGACAGCTGCAGTAACCAATCAGACAGAGCAGCTGAGAATAAAGGCTCAGTCTGTAATGACCTCTTATTCAGATCACTTCAGTTTTCACAGCTTATTCTTGCAGCTTTATTTCTACATTGATCGACCTTTTAATCCTAAATTATCTTCATCAATAAGTTAACCATTTCCTGCCCATTTACTGATATTATTGATATATATTTATGATTGGATTCATGAAGCTACTTTCAGCTGGTTTTCATCCACCACATCATGCTTTCATTGAACAGTGCGGGTTCACCTTATTTAACTCCCTTTCATTTTTACACTGGGCTACATTCACATAGATCAGAGGCTGTAGTTCATCAATACTTTCCTCTGCTGCAGCCTTTAAACAAACAACTGGGATCATTAAGTTGAAGTCATTAAAACAAAAATACACAAAACCAGCAGAACACAACAATCTGACACAACTCAGAGACACAACATGAGCTAACAGAGCTTCAAATGATCGCTAGTTTCATTGTGTGTGAAATGAACTGATCAGCCGACAGAGGTTCACTCTGATGTTTGAAAATGATTTTCATTCAGTGTAAATATGAGTTGTTGTATTTTCAGAGTAAATTGCTGCAGTTTTTATTCAAACCTTTGTTCGAGTGCAGCTGCTGATCAGTTCCTCTTTAGCTGTGGGAGGTTTTTGTACGACTCTTTTTCACTGTGTCAACACTTCTTGACTGTTGATGGCATGATAACTCTGACAGTAATAAACTGCTGCATCTTCAGCCTGAACTCCTCTGATGGTCAGAGTGAAGTCAGAGTCTGATCCACTGCCTGAAAAACGATCTGGAATCCCTGATTCTCTGTGATCTACATAATAAATGAGCAGTTTAGGAGCTGCTGGTTCTTTCTGTTGGTACCAGGATAAGAGGTAAGCAACACCATTATAGAAAACATCCTGACTGGTGGTACATGTGATGGTGACGGTGCCTCCTGGAGCAGATCTCTGTGCTGCAGACTGAGTCACTGTGACCTGTCCTCTGGACTCTGAGGACACAGAGACAGAGACATAAAGCAGCGTCTTCACGTCAGAGGGACGGATGTTGACAGAGGACTTTGATTCTCTGGACTTTACCTGTGAAGCAGCAGCAGAGGAGAGTCCAGACCAGGACGCAGGTCAGAGTCATGTTTCTGATGAGGAGGGTTTGTGCTGTGATGAAGGACAGCTGTCAGTCATCCAGTGTTCAGCTGTCAGGACTATAAAGTCTGTCAGAGCACTGGAGCATGCTGCTGCTGATGCAAAGTGGCTCTCTATGGAAATGAACAGGGATCGGTCTGATCAGCTGCTGATCAATGGATCAATCACTGTATTGGATCATTGATCAGGAATCAATATGTTTTTCAATCAGAACAAAGTGATGGATGTCAGAATCTTCAGTCGTTTCATTGATTTGCACATTGATCAGCTGAGTGTGACAGACACAGTGTTTCAGAGTCAGAGTGTGTGTCTGTGTGCAGTCAGAGGTTTTTGTACGACGCCTCCATCAGTCTGAATCACTGTGGTACACGTTCGGTGGAGGAACCAGACTGGATGTTGGAGGTAAGTTGAAACTTTTCATTTCAGACTAATTCTTATTTGTTGTGTCCGTTTCTGATCAGACAGAACAAATAAAAACCATCTTTCAGTCTTTATGTTGAATTTTCTTGGTGCTCAAACACACAGTGACTGTAAAAAGTGACTGTGCTGAATTGAACCCATGAGGATGGTTCAGAGGGGGCTGACTGCTTCTGCTTCTAACGGCTGGATTTTGAGGAGTGTAGCTCGGTCAGACAGTCGGAGCGCCCGTCTGTGTGCAGTCAGAGGTTTTTGTAGGACGCCTCCATCAGTCTGTGTCTCTGTGGTGGACGTTGGGTGGAGGAACCAGACTGGAGGTCGACTGTAAGAACCTCTGACTGCTGCTCAAACCCACAGAAACAACATGTGTTCAGCTCACAGTGGATGAACTGAGTCTTTACTGGATGACTCCGATCTGTTCTTGTTGTTGGAGGCTGTTTAGCTCATGACTGATACACAGAGAAAGTTTAAACCTGAAAGAAAACACATGTCAGTATTTTAAATGTAGTCATTGTTGAATGTTGTTGGAATCATTTGTGTAAAATGTGTTTTTAAACATTGGAAACATTTCAAATCCTCATTAGAACCATCATCATGTCCCTCAGGAGCTTTTTACCTTCAGTACTGAAACCTGTCTGTTGCCACGGTTCAGCAGTGATGCCTGTCTGTTGCCGTGGTTACCGAGCTCAGAGAGGGAAGTGAAACAGTGAGGAGCAGTTTCCTCCCCTCTGAGGACCAGCAGCTGGACTTTCTGTTCTCTGTCTTCATGTCCTCTCTCTGTCTCCTCCTCCTCCTCCTCCTCCAGTGGGTCCAGTCCCCCCCTCCCTGACGGTGCTGCCCCCCTCCAAAGAGGAGCTGCAGAAGGGCCAGGCCACGCTGCTGTGCCTGGCTGACAGAGGCTTCCCCTCTGACTGGACCCTGTCCTGGAAGGTGGACAAACAGAACAGGGACAGCTCGGAGCAGAGCCGGAGCACCGCGCTGCTGCAGGACGACGGGCGCTACAGCTGGAGCAGCACCCTGAGGCTCTCTGTGGACCAGTGGAGGACGGCGGGCTCTGTGACCTGTGAGGCCAGGCAGGGCTCCCAGAATCCAGTGATACACACACTGAGCACAAACCAGTGCTCCCAGTCCTGAGTCTCTCTCTGCTCTCTGTGACTCTCTGTCTGCATCCCTGTCGCTTCAACATTTAGAAACAAGTGAACAAAGTTTGGACTTCATGTGTTTGTCGTGTTAACTTTAGAGAAGAACCATGATGACTGTAAACAACAAGAACAAAAGAACACTGACTGATGACTGAACATCCAACATGTGGACGAGTTCCTGATTAGAATCATCAGTGACTTACTCTTTCTTCACTCTCATGCTTCTGTCACATTTTCTATTCTTTCATCACAATAAAGACTTTTTCATCCACTCAGCTGTTTTTGTGTTTGAATCAATAAATGTTGTTTGAGCTGAAGTGAAAGTCAAAGGAGGAGAATAATAAAGAGAGTCTGTCTGAGAGGAAACCACTGCAGCTGAACCACAAAGGTGGATTTTACATGAAGGTTATATCAGCACAGACTCCTCATCTTCATCACTTCCATCATCTGCACTGGAGACATTAAACATTATAGGGTGTAGTAACACACTCCCGCCCACTAGATGGAGCTGATGCTCCTGAAACTGTCTGTTAATTTCCATAGAGAGCCACTTTGCATCAGCAGCAGCATGCTCCAGTGCTCTGACAGACTTTATAGTCCTGACAGCTGAACACTGGATGACTGACAGCTGTCCTTCATCACAGCACAAACCCACCTCATCAGAAACATGACTCTGACCTGCGTCCTGGTCTGGACTCTCCTCTGCTGCTGCTTCACAGGTAAAGTCCAGAGAATCAAAGTCCTCTGTCAACATCCGTCCCTCTGACGTGAAGACGCTGCTTTATGTCTCTGTCTCTGTGTCCTCAGAGTCCAGAGGACAGGTCACAGTGACTCAGTCTGCAGCACAGAGATCTGCTCCAGGAGACACCGTCACCATCACATGTAGAGTCAGACCACAGGTTTATGTTGGACGCAGCAGTGGTAAAGATCTGTTACACTGGTACCAACAGAAAGAACCAGCAGCTCCTAAACTGCTCATTTATTGGGCAAAACACAGAGAATCAGGGATTCCAGATCGTTTTTCAGGCAGTGGATCAGACTCTGACTTCACTCTGACCATCAGAGGAGTTCAGGCTGAAGATGCAGCAGTTTATTACTGTCAGAGTTATCATGAAATCAACAGTCAAGCTGTTTTCACACAGTGAAAAAGAGTTGTACAAAAACCTCCCACAGCTAAAGAGGAACTGATCAGCAGCTGCACTCTAACAAAGGTTTGAATAAAAACTGCAGCAATTTACTCTGAAAATACAACAATTCATATTTACACTGAATGAAAATCATTTCATATCTAAATATTTAATGCTGAATATTTGTTAGGTTTCTTTATTCATTTTACTCACTTTAATACTTGACTATATTTCTATTTTAGTACTTTATTTAATTCACTCTTTTAAAGTTTTGATTTTTTTTTTTATGAAAACAGCAAATGGAGCAGCGCTCCCACATCACGTTGTGTGCTCTGGTATATAATGACAATAAAGGCTTTCTGATTCTGGTTTATCAAAGCTTTTAACATTTGCTACTTACCTGCAGAGCCCCAGTCAGGACTGGCCTCTTCTTTCTTTGGACCAAAACGGGCTCAACAAGCCTGAAATTAAATCAAAATTAAAGTGGTGCAACAAACAAGGACATAGCAGTGCATGTGTGTGTGATTGCCGTGATATATCACAACTATTTATTCAGCACTCCTGATGAGACTCACTGCTACTCACACATACTTACCACTAGGGGTCATCGCAGGCCTACTTCACCCAGGACACTGTTCAGAACCGCAACACAGACAGTTGGCAACTTTACCCAGACCTCTGTTTTTCTGTTTAATGGAACATTTGCTCATGTGTTTCTGCATTATTTACCTCGACATGTTTCCACTGCTTCCTGTAGTCTTCTTCAGAAGTCACGTGACGTCACCGGGGACGTGTCCGCTGATCATCAGTCACCTGATCAGCTGATTTTATGCAGGTTGTGGCGCCATTCTCCCACTACTCCAGGTAGTAGGGGAACAGCGGCACCTGTAGTCCGGCTTCTTCAGCACAGTGTCCCAGGTGTGGGACAGCAGTCTGGTCTCCTCAGTACAGTGTCCCAGGTGTGGGACAGTGTGAATGTCTGTCCTGTCGTTGGCCCGCTTCCTGATTTCGATTGCCTCCTTAATGCAACGTTTGAATTTGTTGTCCTCGTTGCCGATTACTTTTGGGACACCTGGGAAAATCAGCTGGCGGACACGTCCCCGGTGACATCACGTGACTTCTGAAGAAGACTGCAGGAAGCAGTCGAAACATGTCAAGGTAAACCCTCGTCTTCCTTTGAGGTTCTACTGAGAACTGTTGTTTTGTGGAAGGAGCAACGATGTATTGTAGCAACAAAGAAATACTTAAAATAAGAAAACACGATGTTACTGAGATACATAAACAATCATGACACAAAAAATTTTCACAAAGTTCTTCATTACACAATCATCAAAACAACACAGGCTTCACCAGCCAATGAGTTACATGGTTTCATATCGGCCTCACGCTAATCCTCTGCACTCTTCTTCTGACCCGACCTAACTGCTCTCGTACGCAATAAACAAACACAGCGACATTCAATTTTACTGTATTCAGAATTCACACCTACAAAAACATTTTAACAAATGAATGACACGCTGTACAGCCACGAGTACAGCACGGATGACGTTTGTTTTCAGCATCAGGAGATCTTCTGGAAAACAAACACCAAGTAGATACCTGCACAGAACAAAAGCTGTAGTTAACCCTCGGCTGGCCTTTAAGCACACACACTGTATCGATACTGGTCACAAACTATACTTATGTACTTGAACACTTGTGTGAACCCGGTCCAGGTTTTTTTTTGTAAAACGACAAATCTCCATGAAGTTTAACAAAGGAAAACATTTGTAGGACACTTTAATCAAATAATGAAAAGCATTACAAATGATTATTGCCAACTTCAATAACTTGGACAATGTCATGATTTGAGTTTTATGTACATTTTCTGGTCGCTTCCGGATGTATAATGAAGGTTAGGCGTTATCAAAGGCCCCGTTCACACTGGAGAAAGTCAGTCCAGCTAGAGTAGGATTGTATCTGGATAGTCTTTAAGCTGGATATGTTCAGACCCATTTTCAAATCTGGCTATCACACAAGCGTGTCTGCACTCAATCCGGCTTAATCCAGCTTGTTTGCAGTCCTCCAAACCACTAGGTGGCGCCTTGTAATATACAGTCCTCCAGACCGTGTGTGCGCATGCGTCATGCATTTTTTTTGTCCTGTGAACCGGAAGTAGCACATCGCTAACCGGAAGTAGCACATCACTAACCGGAAGTATCATGTCACTAACCGGAAGTAGCACGTCACTAACCGGAAGTATCATGTCACTAACCGGAAGTAGCACATCGCTAGCCGGATTCGCTCGCCACATTTGCGTTCACACCTGAGCCACATTTGAGCCAATCCGGCTAGATCCACCTCTCGTGGATGGATCTAGCCGGATTGAAATCAAACTGGATACAGCCGGATTCGAGGTGTTCACACTCAGAAAAAAACACATCTGGATTGATCTGGATGCGGCCCTAATCCCGCTTTAGCCAGATTTATTTCCCCAGTGTGAACGGGGTATCAGAGGTCACCTTACAAACAGTGAACTACAGTCGTCTTGTGTTTTTTTTATTTTGGGTTAGGTGGGTTAAGGGGTAGCTGATTTGAACTTGAACAGCAAGTCAGTGCTGGCCTCTGATGTGTTTTAATGTAATGACAGAGAAACTGATGACCAGCTATCTTTTAAGGATCATATTCAACATGTTGCTCTTATTAGGATTTGACTACAGAGACCAGGTTTGCTTCTCCTTTTGTGTGAAACTAAAATTAGTGGAAACCTTTCCGCCTGTTGCCGACTGTGGAGATCTGTGGTATATGAATGCTTCTGATCGCTGCCTTGCCATGCTGGACGGTGGTTATCACGGGGCTCTAAGGTTCATTACTAAATGTGGTCCCGTCACTCACCATTGTGTGCGCTGAAGTGAACTGGACGTCTTTATACGCCCGACGCCTCTGCATTTATTCATTTACAAAACGATTCTAGGCATCACCCCTCTTGTCTTTCTCGTCTTTTAACAAGAAACATGGAAGTCATGATCTCCGTTCAATGGATGTTCTGCAATTATTAGTCCCCAAAGTTCGAACTGAACTGGGCAAAAAGGCGTTTAATGTAACTAATGCTCTTGGCCAGGTCCCCCCTGTAAAACAGACCATTGATCTCAATGGGACCAACCTGGTTAAATAAAGGCTAAATAAAAACAATACAAACTTACTGGCTGCTTCCCATTCCGATCTGCTCAGCGTTCCCTGAAAACAAAAAAAGAAAAAATGTTGAACAGAAATGGACAAAGCCGACTGAAGCACAGTGGAAACAGCGGCAGACTGACCACTGGTGGCCTCACTCCAGCTCGGGCGCAGTGCTCTTTGGCATGGCGGTACTCCCCGCTGCTGCCTGTGGTCTGACCGTCTCCATCCTCCAAGGGAAATGGCTGAAAACACACGTGGTATGTTACAGGGATCCTCACAACAAGCTTCATCAGCTCATTACTCTTCAGTAGCAACCGAACAGATGATATTCGTTAATAATTGGCTGCATTATTATTGATTATTGAGAATGCACCGCTGTACCTCTAAAGCCGTCATCTTCATCATCAGGCTGCGATGATGCTCCTTCTTCACCTTCTCCTCAAAGAACTCGGAGAACCTCTGCCTCAGCACCAGCCGCATGTTGTAATTCTTGGCCATGCTGCCAGCACAGCCAAACACAGTTACAGCCGATATCAGCACACGTCACTTTTCAAAGCATCCGATAAAAACATTGTTCGCAAAAAGTGGACAGGCTGTGAAATGTAAATAGGAACAGAATGCAAAGAGAAAATGTAAAACATGTGATACTTAAAAAAAAAAATAGGACAAATAGTCCACAACAGAGGATTATCGCCCAATCCAAGCTCATTAAGAAACTCACTTCCTGTACAATGTAATCAGTAAAAACAAAGAACTCAAAGAGTGTAACACACCTGGTGGACTTTACAAGCACCAATCACAGGAGGGGTTATAAATCTGAATATTTACTGAAGTTGTGGTCAGTGCAGCTATGGATCAAAAATGATCAACCCCTACATCACAGCTGTGAAATGCTGATTGGCTGATGTTTTGTTTCAGAGCTTTGATGTGGTCCTTGATACATTAATTAACAGGGGGGCCTGACCAACTGGGTTGATGCTCCCACCACCAGACGTGTCTGTGGGGACGGTAGTTTTAGGGTTGAATGCTTCAGCCTTTCTCCTTTAAACTAAATCCACAGAACCTCTGCAGAACCTCTGCAGATCTGAAGCAGAACTGAAGAAGCCACTCGAAACATCTTTATACATATATATATATATATATATATACATATACATATATATATATATATATATATATATATATATATATATATATATACATATACATATATATATATATATATATATATACATATATATATATATATACATATATATACATACATATATATATATATATATATATATATATATATATATATATATATATATATATGTGTGTGTATATATATATATATATATATATATATATATATATATATATATATATATATGTGTGTATATATATATATATATATATATATACACACACATATATACACACACACATATATACATATATATAATTATTAAATGACTGCATTCTGTTTCTGTTGACATGGTAATCTTGGTTCGATGTGTGGTCCATCGATGTTTGGTTAACGTCTGCATTGTGCATTCACAAAAAAAATATCTTACTGTTCTAAAAGAGGGAAGTAGACGAGGAACTCGGGAACGTCCACAACATCCTCCAGGCTGAAGTGATACTGACATCCAAACAGAGGGTAGTCACCTTTGGACCCAAAGGAGACTTTAAAAACCTCGTTACCAAACGACAGAGAGTCTGAGGCCTCCAAACGTTTTCTGCAGACGGGGAGGAGGAGGACAGAGAAGCAGGACCAGAGTTAACGTGCACAGAGTTCTATACAGACAGAACACATTCTTCATGCTCACAAACAGGAAGCATCAAAGCACTGAGCACAGAGTTTCAAGGAATCCTTGCACTTACACAAGTTCAAAGGCATCTGGCGTCGTTCCAATGAAGAAACCTCCGGGCTTCAGGCGCTCGCAGGCATTCCGGAGCATCATGTCAGCCTTCTGCTCGCTTTCAAAGGAGTAATGATACACAAACTGGCAGCTGCAGACGTCAAACTGTAGCTCGGCGTCCTCCAGCTTCTCTGACAAAACCTCCTGCACAAACGTCAAAGGTCACAATGGTTTCAAGAGACACCGAGAAGGACCAGTGATACATGTGAGCGTACGGGGTCCTTGGTAAGTTCAGGGACACTGACTTATCAATCAACGGTCACACGGCGACCTACGGGAGCATCTACACGGGTTCAGATGAAGCTGTTCTACCTTGGTGCAGTCTGCAGTGATGAACTGGGCCTTGAAGATCTTCTCATTGATGTGACTTTTCCTCTTCATCTCCTCATAGCGGCTCTGACACTGTTCCACAGACACTCCTGCGATATCTGAACATGCACAACCACAGTAAGTACCACAGAAAAGTTACCATGCAGTTACTCAGTAAACAAACATATCAGCACCTGCGCAGACCAGGTGATCGATCCCTCCTCTTCTCCACTTAAGCAAGTCTCCTCCTTTTCCACAACCCAGGTCCAACACAGACACCCGTCGACATCCTCCCGCCCGCACCTGCTCCAGAATCTCCCCTGTCAATCAACAGGTTCATTCGGGTCATCAGGAAACAAACATGAAGCGCTGACTGATGATGAGCAGTGTTGATCAGATACCTATCAGAACGCTCTTCATCCAGTTATTAAAGTTCCTCATGAAAAAGATTCTGCTTCGGCTGCGAGCTGCGAGTCCCACTTCCTGGAGGCTGTTGTAGTGACTTGCCACCTTCACACTGTGGTCGATCACCTGACAGATCAATGACACGCCGTCAATACCGCCACCTAACAGATCAATAACATCCTGTTCAAATGCTGGTCCAAACTATTGAGAATTTACCAGCTTCTTCTTAGCACACTCCTCCTCCTCCTCCTCTTCCTCATGTCTCCTCTTCATTTGTGCCTTCTGACCCCGCCGTCCTCCTCCAGGACTCGGCCCTTCCTCCTCCTCCTCCTCCTCCTCTCCTCCATCCTTCCTCAACAAAACATCCATATTTCACCCTGAAAGCAGATGTCACATGCTCCTCAGTCGGTGTGTAACTGTCACTGTGTGCGTAGCTTAAAACAAAACGCGAGAACAATGAGAATCAGAACCAGGACTAAGACTCAGTAATGAAAAGATTCTGATTCTTTCTCCAGCAGAACTAATAGAAGCGCTTGCAAAGAAATGAAAGGACTGATTGTTGATCCTAGTCTGCTCACAGGCTAATAAGTGCAGCAGCACATCACAAAAGGACCGAGCTCACTCTGGGTTTCTACTCTGGTCTAGTCTGGAAAGACGAACACACAGCTGCTCGGCCCGGCTGGGACCAGAACCAGCGAGCGGACCGAACGCGCCAGCTGCTTATTGACAAACACAAACACAGCAGCAAGTGTTTAAAAGTTGAAAGAGAGAAAAGAACTCACGGTGCAGCGCAAACAGGACGCGTGCGCTCTGAACTGCTTCCGGGTGCTCGTACGTCATATTCTTGCGTCTCATCTGGAACAACATGGCGGCAAAAAAAAAACAAGCTTACAGAAGGACGATCGTTCTTCCCCTCGGGAGGTTCGTGTCGCCGCAGCCGAGGCCGTTTCTCAGCCTGCGGGCTCGTCTGTGTCGTGGACCTCGAACCGCACCAGTTACCCCCGAAGTTCTGTTCGTCCTCAAACACGTGCCCACCATCGACCGCATCCCCGGATGTCACTGAGTGACGTCAGTCCTCCTACAAATAAAAAGCAGAAAAACGATTTGAGGACCTGGAGCTAAAGTCCCACATTTATTACTATTTTATTTTTTTTATCTACTAATATTTATTTACATATTATTGTTATTATTATTATTATTATTATTATTATTATTATTATTATTATTATTATTATTATTATTAGTAGTAGTATTATTATTGTTATTGTTATTGCTATTATTGTTGTTGATGTTGTTATTATTATTCATATTATTATTATTATTATTGTTATTAATATTATTATTATTGTTATTGTTATTATTATGATTCACAGCTTCTTCCCCAGAGCTGTGAATCAGCCCACTTTCCCAGACACATCCCACCCAAAGACTGAGCAATAAGTCTGTACACAGACAGACTGTACTTTTGAACAATGCTGCGATATATTCACACTGCTCACTTTAAAAAAAGTTAATTTGCACTGTTAGTTTTACTGCTTTTATTCTGTATTCTATTTTATATTTATTTAGATATATTTTGCCTTTTTTCATTCCTGTGTGCCTTAAGCCACGAGCTGCTAAAGAAAATTTCTTTGTGCCTTGCATAGTGACAATAAAGATTCTTGATTATTATTATTATTATTATTATTATTATTATTAGACCCAGCAGCCAGGACACTCACACCTGGCCAGGATGAGACACAAAACTAAAGAAGCTGATTTTTTCAGAAAGGATAAAAGAAGGGACTTCTTCCAGCGTGTCTTAAATGCAATGAACTCCAGCAGGGGGACCTGCAGCTCCTCTTTCTGGGCACAGATGCTGGAGCGTCACTGACTCAGCCACCTCTGATAATTATCACAGAGAGTGAGCCTGATAGAGCAGGGCAGCAGTCAGTTTGCCCTCTGGTGTTTCTGCTAAGGTTCACACACACATTGTGAGTTTTTGACTCCTAAAAATGATGAAACAGTGGTTTTTGTTTGGCTGTGAAGCTACACACCGGAGCCTTCATGTCATGTTCCCAACGATGAGCAAAAACACACCAGGCTGCTTCTGCTCATGTGAAGATTTCTGTGTATGCAGGTCAGCTTTGATTTGATGTCAGTGGTCCTGATGTGTGCTGATGTGTATGAACGCTCTTATTTCTGAGTGGATGACTTGATGTGGACAGACACAGTGTGCTTCAGTTTCATATCAGCTGATCCTGGATCACTTTCATGCAGTGATCCTGTCTGGTATGTCTGTAATTCATCCTGCTGATGGCGATCTGAGAGATGAGACTTATTACCCTGCTGGCAGACACTCTGGCTCGCTGTTGTCCAACGGTGCCCTCACCAACTCACTCCAAAGATCAGTTAGCAAGAATCCAAAAACTAATAACTTTGGAATTTTTCATGAAAAGACCCTAAAACATCTCAGAGGACATGCCCTTTACAAGGTCACTCTGTTTGGTCACATGACATATTCATATCCAGCAAGAGGAGTTTGACCTCTAGTCTCACAATCCATTAGATCAACATGTAACATAAAGGGGTTCAGATTCTTCAAACAGGAAATAATCATGAGGGGACGAAGGCGAAGGAAGCCATTGGCTGGACACCGTGGGCACAAGGCCTGGTGGAGGGAGACCTTGAGTGGACGATCTAAGGATGGAAGAGGCCGGTGGGACCAAACGTACATGTGCTATATGCTTGTGATGCGACTCAGTCTAACTCAGGTTGAGTATTTTATGTTCTTCTAACAATCCATGTGAACATATTGATGAAAACCCCCAGTCTTTGGGTCAACTCTAGCTTCTGTGAATGTCGCACGGTCATAAGTTTGGCCGTCTGGTCTAATTGTCTTGTTTTAATATCGTGGTGCCTCCACTCTGGAGCAGCTTGATGAATGCTGTAGTGTTTCCTATGGTCATCCTCTGTTTCAGGTCCATCTCTTCTGCTGCTGTGGAGGGGCGCCTTCAGACAGACACAGGATGGAGGATGGATGGGTGAAAGGAATGGATGGACTGATTAATGGATGGAAGGCTCTATAAACATGTAAATCTGACCTTACAGTGTTTCAAAGCTGCAGCGCTGCTGAATGAAGCAGCGCTGCTTTAAAAAGCTTCTTCAGCCGTTCAGCCGACTCTCCGTTTACACAGAAAGACGTTTTCAGACAGAAGAGGCTTTGATACTCAAATACCACACAACCCTCCGAAACCCCCGAACCTCCCCACTGCCCCCTTTAACCACCCCCACCATTATCAGTGTGTGTCTGTTAGAGGGGGTATCTCCAGGGACAGAAGCCATTTCACCAGCTTTTTCTTTACAGCACACACACACAGACCTGTGTACGACTGTTTCTCCTGGCTCTGGCAGTAAGCGAGCAGAAGACATAAGGTTGATAAACAGCTGCTAACAGGTGTGTTACTGATCCAGACAAAAACACCTTTGTATTGAACCGATGTATGAAGCAATACAGCGGGACAGCTTAGTGACATCATAACATGTGAATAAGACGGGATTGTCCCTAGCCAAGACGTGTGTTTTTTCCGGGCTGGACGCCTGACCAGTTGTTACGGACTTCTTGAGTTGGTGAAGTTCAGAACTGGTTCTGGTTAGTCCGGTGGGTCAGATCTGCAGTGGTCAGTGTGGTGCTTCAGGTCTGTGGTGGATCTGGTTCCAGGTAAAGCGTTATTGTTCTGCTCTGATTGTTGTTCAGGTTCTATCAGAGCATCTGAGTCCTGTGAAACTCGACCTGCTGCTAATGTCCAGACTATGTGTGTTTGTTCGATGGGGGATTCCCTGAACTGTGAGGACGCCAGGAAATTCCACAAAGACTGTGTGTGTGGGTGTGTGTGGGTTGTCCTGGCATTGTTGCATTTTAGTTTTAAACTGTGTCATTAAATCTTTTGCGACATGAAAACAACTCTTTCAGAATTATTCTTTTAGAATGACTGTTGACATCTGTTGGATTTACTCAAGAATCAAATCCAACTTCGAGGCATAAAAGATGTTAGAAGTTACTTCAGACACTCGGGAAAATAAATATGTTGCCTCTTCATATCTTATGAACACACAGAGGAGGTCATCTGTGTCTCAAGTTAAAGTAGGGTTCAGCCTTCGTCCTCACAAATACAGAAAAACCTGTGGGTCAGTGAGTCTTCTTCACCTCCGCCTGTCGAACATTCACATAGAAACCTGAACCTGCCGCACACACACACACTAACAAACACACACTGAGGTCCGTCCTCTGTCCCGGTGACATTTAGGCAGATATATAAACCACCGCCAGACGCTACGAGCCAGAAGATTCCTGCAGCCCAATCCTGAAGTACTGTAACCGCCACCTGCCTGCCGAGCGTTCACCTGCGCCTACCCGTCGTAACCGATCAGGGACCTGTCTGACCTCACAGCACCATGCTCACCAGGTAGGTGCATCCTCTCACACACACACACACGAATCAAAATCAACAGTGAGCATGGAAACAGAGGCGATCTGTGTGTTACCCTAACCCTTTTAAAGCTTCTTGATCTTTGCACATCAACGCCAAAAATGCAGCAGGTTTCCTTTCAGTGTCATCGTGTCCTGGCAGCCCATTGGCTGAAATTTGTGATTAGTTAAATGTATGTGTATAAATATTTGGAGTATTTTTCTATCCCGATTATTAAGCACAGCTGTATTAACATACAGTTAAAAGTGCCGTGCGACAGCATCAAATCCGCCGAGCGCTCGGTGTGATCTCTGTATGATGAGCCCGCTCTGAGGATTTGTTTGTTCCAGGAACTTTGTCCTTCTGTTCTCTCTGTTCGTCCTGCTGGTGGAGGGAGACCTCGACTCCAACGGTGAGCTCAGAAGTGATTCATGATCCCACATCACATCTGTATGTGACTTTATAACGAAATGTTGCCGTTCACAGATGCTGCAATACAAGCCGTGTCAACAGGTAACTCATGTCTTTGTCCCATACACATGCACGCTGACTGCACCTGTCTGTCTCTGACCTGTCTCGCCTGTCTGTCAGATAAAGATTCAACGTCTGATGAAGCTCCCACAGGTGAGTACACCCTAACCCTCTCACTGCAACTCAACCGGACATTCTGACTGAAGTGTTGTTGTTGTTGTTCCAGAGAGCATGAATGCTGTCTCTCCAGACCAGCCTGGTAAGACCTCAAAAACTCATTTACTGCCTTTATTTTTTACAGTTTACATCATGACCATGTGCATAAAAGATGAGGCTTTTTTCAGCTTGACATAACTTCATAGGCAGCTCCACAAATCCCAACACCTGAACCAAAACAAGCTTCATGATCAAAAGTTTGACTGAACTTGGGGAATCAGAGATGACAGAATAACCATTAAACACAAATGTGTAACTTCTGTAGTTATTGTGTGCACATCATATTGTGCATTGGTTTGTCCATGTGGGTTTCTGCAGATTTTTCAAACCATAGACGAGAGCTCAACCAACGCCTGCAGCTCGTACAATAATACATTCCAACAAGGACATTACATGTCAGTGAAAGTCTCTGCCTGCATCAGTCCTTCACAGGACACTAAACACAACAATGCATGTTGTAGGGAGTTACTACATAAACTGTTTACACTGGTGATGCACAATCACAACTCAGCATGACGGAAACATCCTTACTTCCTTGATTCCAGATGATTCCCACACTTATGGAGGAGGGCCATCAGGTAGGGACGGAGCGCTGACATGAACATTCTGTGTTACACAGCTTCAATCGTCATTCACTCGTTCACCTGTCCACATGTGTTTCAGACATCAGCAGCTCCAGTTCAGAGACAGCAGACAGTGAGAACAACTTTGTGGTTTCATGTATTTTCACTCATCCTCACAGTTTACTGTAGAAACCGATCATTGGACCTCTTCATTCATTCATTTGATTTGAATGTGTTTTTCTGTCAGCTCCAACAGCCAATCAGGTGACTGCCTCTGGTACGTGTCATCTTTACAACTATGGAACATCTGAGTTAACTTCTGACTGACTGACTGACTGACTGACTGATTTACTGACTGACTGACTGACTGACTGACTGTTTTACTGACTGACTGACTGACTGACTGACTGATTTACTGACTGACTGACTGACTGTTTTACTGACTGACTGACTGATTTACTGACTGACTGACTGACTGACTGATTTACTGACTGACTGACTGTTTTACTGACTGACTGACTGACTGTTTTACTGTCTGACTGACTGACTGATTTACTGACTGACTGACTGACTGTTTTACTGACTGACTGACTGATTTACTGACTGACTGACTGTTTTACTGACTGACTGACTGACTGTTTTACTGTCTGACTGACTGACTGATTTACTGACTGACTGACTGATTTACTGACTGATTAACTGACTGATTTACTGACTGATTGATTTACTGACTGACTGACTGATTTACTGACTGATTAACTGACTGATTTACTGACTGATTGATTTACTGACTGACTGACTGATTTACTGAATGACTGACTGATTAACTGACTGATTTACTGACTGATTGATTTACTGACTGACTGACTGATTTACTGAATGACTGACTGATTAACTGACTGATTTACTGACTGACTGATTTACTGACTGACTGACTGATTGATTTACTGACTGACTGATTTACTGACTGACTGATTTACTGACTGATTTACTGACTGACTGATTTACTGACTGATTTACTGACTGACTGATTGATTTACTGACCGACTGATTTACTGACTGATTGATTGATTCATTGATTGATTGACTGATTGATTGACTGACTGATTGATTGCAGAACCAGCTGTAGCAGCAAACAGTGTGGAGGAAGAAGACGGTAAGACAGCAGCACCTTTACTCACTATGGAACTAAACAAATAAAGTAATAATGAATAAGTCCAGTAGGAACCCTGTGGCTGTGGAGCTGTGGTGTATATATGAATCTCTGCCATTTATTCTGTCATATGTTAACAATAAACAATAATAATGCTATAACAATTAAGACTAAATCAGCAGACTTGTCTTCTAACTAGAAAACATACTGAGCTAGGAGGTAGTGGAGGCTGAACTCACCAGCATTAAAACTGTCACTCAGCTATTTCCTTTGGTTTTGGTCTAACAGACGATGAAAGCGCCGACTCTGAAGAGGCAGGGAGGAAAAAGTTCAGCCCTCGCTCGGCCAAACCTCAGAGTCCCGCCCACAGCCATCCAAACCCCGCCCATGTCCTTCAAAGCCCGGCGCTTCCACCACAGCCAATCATCCCCCAGCCAAAGGCTCTGGTGAGGAGCCGAACATCCAAGAGGCGATCCAGGACCAATCGTCGCCAGATATAACTCATCAGCAGTAGCACACAATGATCACATGATAATGCAGAAATATGTAACCTATCACACACACATGTGATCGTATGTACTCCCAGAAACTCACAGGCACTGTATGAACACGCATGTGGAAGATAAAACACGTGCAGCATCGTGTTCCCTTTACTCTCACTGAAAACGAACCTGACTGCAGACACAGCAAGCCTTCTGATTGGGTGTCTGACCACAACAAATGCCAGTGTCCAGGATGCAGATCAGACATCTGGGAGATAAGGGTCACCGTATGAAATCACAGCTGTGAATACTGATCTGCTGTTTGTGAGTTTGTCTTTGATATTTGAATGAAACATTAAACTGGTGCATCAGACGATAACAAACCACCATGTGACTTTTTTGATTTTTGTTGTTGTCCTCTGTAGGAAGGCCCCAGATACACGCTTTCATCTGGGCCCTGGAAGGTGTCATAAAGTTAGACACTCACATACCTCAGAGTATTAAAGCTGCTTGTGGTGTTCCCTTCTTCTGTTTGTTCCTTTTATCTTATTTTAATAAAGTTAAACTGAACACTTGACCCCTGACCTCTGCTCCTGTCCACATGGAATTACTGAGCTGGTTTTTCATGGGTCACTTCAAGTGTTCATCAATAACTAAACTGAAGCTGTCAACTTCACTGAGTGATGGAAGTAAAAACCTAACTTTGCTGTGTAGCACCTCCTGGAGGACAGATAATGGAATGATTTCTGTTCCGGGAACACAGGCCTGGGACCTGATGGGGAAATAAGTCAGTGCACCACTAGAGTCATGTTAACAGCAGCTCAATGATCAAACATGCAGCTTTCATGAGAAGCATCACTTTACTCTGTGGCTCCAGACACCACTGCTGTGTATTCAAGGGATTGTGACAGCAGATCTGTGTGTGTGTGTGTGTGTGTGTGTCTGTTTGTGTGTGTGTCTGTTTGTGTGTGTGTGTCTGTGTGTGTGTGCATGTGTGTGTGTGTGTGTGTCTGTGTGTGGGTCTGTGTGTGTGCATGTGTGTGTGTGTCTGTGTGTGTGTATGTGTGTGTGTGTGTGTCTGTGTGTGTGTGCATGTGTCTGTCTGTGTGTGTGCATGTGTGTGTGTCTGTGTGTGTGTGGTGTCTGTGTGTGTGTGTGTCTGTATGTCTGTGTGTGTGTCTGTGTGTGTGTCTGTATGTCTGTGTGTGTGTCTGTGTGTGTGCATGTGTCTGTGTGTGTGTCTGTGTGTGTGTGTGTGTCTGCGTGTGTGTGTGTGTCTGTATTCTGTGTGTGTGCATGTGTCTGTGTGTGTGTGTGTCTGTGTGCATGTGTGTGTCTGTGTGTCTGTCTCTGTGTGTGTGTGTGTGTGTGTGTCTGTGCATGTGTGCACGTGTGTGTGTGTGCCTGTGTGTGTGCATGTGTCTGTGTGTCTGTGTTACATACTTGTTTAGTTGAAGCTGTTGCTGCAGAAACAAACAGCAGCTCTCAGCAGTTTAGTTCAACACAATGAAAAATGTTGTTTGTCTTGAATTTCTTTTAAAATGAGTCAGTGAGACAGAGACAGAGGCAGAGGCAGAGGCTGAGGCTGAGACAGAGGCTGAGACAGAGAGAGACAGAGACAGAGACAGAGACAGAGACAGAGATAGAGGCTGAGGCTGAGACAGAGACAGAGACAGAGACAGAGAGAGACAGAGACAGAGACAGAGACAGAGACAGAGATAGAGGCTGAGGCTGAGACAGAGACAGAGACAGAGACAGAGACAGAGATAGAGACAGAGATAGAGGCTGAGGCTGAGACAGAGACAGAGACAGAGACAAAGAGAGACAGAGACAGAGACAGAGACAGAGATAGAGGCTGAGGCTGAGGCTGAGACAGAGACAGAGACAGAGATAGAGACAGAGATAGAGGCTGAGGCTGAGACAGAGACAGAGACAGAGAGAGACAGAGACAGAGACAGAGACAGAGATAGAGGCTGAGACAGAGACAGAGACAGAGACAGAGACAGAGACAGAGACAGAGATAGAGACAGAGATAGAGGCTGAGGCTGAGGCTGAGGCTGAGGCTGAGACTGAGACAGAGACAGAGACAGAGACAGAGATAGAGACAGAGGCAGAGGCAGAGGCAGAGGCTGAGACAGAGACAGAGGCTGATGCTGAGACAGAGACAGAGACAGAGACAGAGGCAGAGGCAGAGGCAGAGGCTGAGACAGAGGCTGAGGCTGAGACAGAGACAGAGGCTGATGCTGAGACAGAGACAGAGGCTGAGGCTGAGGCTGAGACAGAGACAGAGACAGAGACAGAGACAGAGATAGAGGCTGATGCTGAGACAGAGACAGAGACAGAGACAGAGACAGAGGCTGAGGCTGAGGCTGAGACAGAGACAGAGACAGAGACAGAGACAGAGACAGAGACAGAGGCTGATGCTGAGACAGAGACAGAGACAGAGACAGAGGCAGAGGCAGAGGCAGAGGCTGAGACAGAGGCTGAGACAGAGACAGAGACAGAGACAGAGACAGAGGCTGAGGCTGAGGCTGAGGCTCCATCTGTGTTTCACACTTTTTATATTTACTTCAGAGTAAGTGACCGGACGAACATTCAAATCAACAGAAGTGATCAAGACGCCTTCAGGTAAAATATCCAGGAACAAACATTCCTGCAGCTGTTATCGTGTTTTATCTACATTGAACCTGTTCATCACCTCCAGAGGTCACATGACTCTACTGCCATTGTCCGGACGCTTCCTGTCCCCTGGTGTCTTTCCCTCCCCAAACTGAGACTCAGCTGATTTCTCAGAAGAGAACCCCGGACCTACTTAGAGGCTGTTAGCTTGCTGACACACACACACACACACAAACACACTGACAGATTTATCCTTTTCTCTTTCTTTCAGTGTTTTCTGTCCTCAGATGACCTCTCTCCTGAATCTGTGCGAGGACCTTTTCCCTTTTCATGATCAGAGGAACATTCGGCTTCGTGTTTGTATAAGGATAGCGTTGGTGATGGCAGCTGATGGGCTCAGCAGGAAGCGGACCTGTGTGATCAAGGATCCAGGAACAAACTGAGAAAAACAGCAGTTTTCTTGTTTGGCAGGTTGAGGGTTTTTCCCAGAAGGCGTCACTTACAAGGAAACAGTGTGCTGAAAAAGTGCAGTATTGTTACCATGCTTCCATCATGGAAATCACTGCAGACAGTGAACGGGAATCAGTCACATCAACTCTTAAGGTGGTCTTCACCCTGTGAAGGCTCGGAGGAGGCTGGACCAGCAGCAGTGTGGAGCTGCTGTGTGTTTACAGGACCAGCTCAGGGTTTCTGACGCCTCTCTTTAAGATGGCGGCTTGAAGAGCCTCTCACAGTCACATACACAACACACGCTGACAGCTGTCTACACTATAACACACACATGTAACACTATGAACTACACTGTGATCTTTGCATTAACGTTAGTGTGTCACAGCTTCATGTGCTGCAGGCGTGTATCAGATGAGTGTCACCGTTTCATCACATGTACACACTACTCTGTCAGACTTGGGTGTAGTGTAACCATAGCAATGCATATATTCATGTTTGAAGCCTGGTGTACCTCACAGCGTAAAGATTCCAGGTGACCGAGAAAGCTCTGGCTCTCTGGGTCTCTGGCTCTCTGGGTCTCTGGACTGGGACTGAAGAAGATCAGGCTGTAGCTGTATGCATTATATATCTAGACAGGGGCCTCAGTGATGGTGTGACTCAGCTTGATGCTGAATGTTGTGTCAATAAAAACAGGAGGAACCAGCAGCTCCCTACTTCTGTTTGAACATGTGCATGTAACATCATACTTTTACATGTTCAGTTCTTCAATCGTCTGTAGAGAGTCTATCCTTGCAGTGTCTTTACTTGGTCCTGGCTCGAGCCTCGCAGGCCCAGGGGGCAGAAAGGATCCTTGTGACTGACGGAGCTAACCGCTGCAGACTGTGATGAGCACATGCAGCCACTTGATACGCTGCAACAGATCACACTGAATGGACTGAAGTGCAGACATTCAGGTGAGGATGACAGAGAGGAGGGGAGGGAGGAGGAGGAGGAGGAGGAGGAGGAGGAGGAGGCGGAGCCTAAGTATAAAAAGCTGCCGCTCCGTTTCAGCCGAGTTCAGAAACTCAACAAACACTGAAGTGTGATCTGATCAAAGTCTGTCTTCTGTGGACCTGCTGACAACAACATGCTGCACTGGTGAGTTTGTCTTATGAAGTGTCTTAGTTCAGCTTAAAACCCGATATATATGTATATATATGTATATACATGTATATATATGTATATACATGTATATATATGTATATACATGTATATATATGTATATACATGTATATATATGTATATACATGTATATACATGTATATACATATGTATATACATGTATATATATGTATATACATGTATATACATATATATACATGTATATACATGTATATATATGTATATACATGTATATATATATATATACATGTATATATATGTATATATATGGGAACATTTTGTGCTCTTTAGTAAATCAAACTTTAAAAACATTTCTGTATTTGTTTTAAGTGTCTAGTTAAAAAGAATCGATCCTTAAACTCCTTTAAAATCCCTATTTGACTTTTTTTCTGACAACATTTGTCTCCCTGCAAAGACAGTGCATAAAGTGTGTTTTAAGTCCAGGACGTGTATTTGTTGTGTTGCTGATTGTTGTGTTTTATTTGTCGGCCTGTGTGCAGCGTGCCTCCGGGCTGAGGCTGCCTCTCTCTCACTGGGCATTTCAGTCCCATCACGAACTCTACAGCTTTCTCCTGCAGCCCGTTTGTCTCTTACCGTCGGAACAAGAACAGATGCTTTGTGTTTTTTGCTCAAGAAGAAACACAAAGAAAGGCTCATTTAACCCTTTGGGTTCCTCTCAGTCCATTCACTCTGCATCGAAGACCTCTTAAAGTGTGTGTCTGTGTGTTACAGGTCTGTTGTGTTGCTGCTTTGTGCGCTCACTGCTGTTTCTCTTGCAGCTCCTGTCAACAGTAAGTAATCAATGATCTTCTTATCACTAACATTCATCGTTATCGTACTTTATTTCTGGTTGCTCATCGTAAAGAGGATGAACCCTTCGGTCTAACTTTTCATTGTGTTTTGTCGTCTTTGTTTCTCAGAGGAATCGACGGATGACGGTATGTCCCGCTCAATCACAGGAACAGATTCAATCCGAGCTTCGCTCGGAGCCTGTTTGAAGTCAAACAGTCAAAACTCTGCCCCCTTCAGGCTGCTGTGGTCATTACACAGTACCAACAAAAAAACAACAAGTTTCACCTGATCTAGATTGTTGTTTGTTTCAGAGAGAACTGCACAACTGCTGACACACCTGAACGGTAACACACGCAGACACACAATCCCTCACAGAAGGCTTAGAAGGTCATGATGAATAATTCAATTGTGGTTTTAGGACATGGTACAGATACACCCGTGACAGCACAACCAGGTAAGACACTGCAGAACTACACAATATACACACGATATACACACAATATACACACAATATACACACAATATACACACGATATACACACGATATACACAAATGTCAGTACTCATTGTTTCCCCCACAGATGCTTCTGACAGCAAAGAACAAACTGAAGGTATACTGTCTGTTTACCTGTCTGTCTGTACACCTGTCTGTTTACCTGTCTGTCTGTTTACCTGTCTGTCTGTTTACCTGTCTGTTTACCTGTCTGTCTGTTTACCTGTCTGTTTACCTGTCTGTCTGTTTACCTGTCTGTTTACCTGTCTGTCTGTTTACCTGTCTGTTTACCTGTCTGTTTACCTGTCTGTCTGTTTACCTGTCTGTTGACCTGTCTGTTTACATGTCTGTCTGTTTACCTGTCTGTTTACCTGCCTGTCTGTTTACCTGCCTGTCTGTTTACCTGTCTGTTTACCTGTCTGTCTGTTTACCTGTCTGTGTTTCAGCTCCCTCAGAATCAGATGAGACCACTGAATCACCAGGTGAGTGATGAACTTTATTAAGCTTGACATTCCTATGAGTCTGTTTTATTGTAGGTCGTGTTACATCTGTCAATATGTTTTAAATAGTAGTATAATAATAGAAGTAACATCAGTCTATCTTTTCCCTAAGCTGACTCAGATGACAGACATGACAGTAGTTCTGTGATGGACAACTCTGAAGGTAGGAAGGAGCATTCATCAAGAAACACCAGTAAAGACACAGAACTGGTGACGAACAGCTGACATGAATCATCACTATGAAACATGTTTGACTCCACAGATGACAGCAAAGCTTCCCCTGAGCAGAGCGAAGGTAAACTGTTTATGTGTATACAAGGCTTTTCAACGTAATACTACATTGATGTTCAACTATCATTACATCCAGGCAGAAAAGCTGTGATAACAAAACCTTTAAACTTTCCACAATTAAAGAGCTGTTAACTTACATTTACATGGCAGCAACACATATGTACCCACTCTGAGCTCTCCCATGAGAAGCCTGCACTGACATAGAATTATGTTATGCTCCACGATTTGTGACTAAAGAGGAATTATTATACATCCATGCTGACCTATGCTGATCTCAGAGATGTACAAAGAACACTGAATACTGCAGAATGACTCACGTTTAAGCACCATACTCAAGTAGAAGTATTGAAGTAGTACTTAAGTATTAAAAGTTAAAATGTATTCCAGTATCGAAAGTAAAAGGACGAGTCTGAAGTTTGAATATGTAGCTAATAAAGAAAGCAGTCCAAACCTCCGTCCTATAGCTCGGTGGTTGAAGCTGAGAGGCAGGGCGGAGCAAACTGAACGACATGTTGGGAGGCAGCTTGATCGTCCAATGATCACCCAGCTCCACCCAACCTGCCGGTGCTCAGCTGCAGAGCCACACTGCTCTGGCAGCCATGCTGGATTAATAATGGAGCTCCTGCTCCAGTGTGTCACTCATGGTCGGCCAGAACACGACTGAAGGCCTGAAAGTTCCCGGAGTGCCTGATAACATAAACTGTGAGCGCTAACATCAGCACACTGTCATCAACCTGCTGTGTGCTGTAGGCACAGAAAGTCTGAAAACAGAAACTGATCACTGTCCAGACACAGTGATCAGTATAAAAAACTTGTATAAAAAAATGTTCTGTTCTCTGTTGCAGCAGAATCAGCAGAGACAACTGAAGCTCAAGGTCAGTGTGTGTCCAGTTCCACATGTAACTTCATGTTCTAATGACATAAAAGCAGTGAAAAGCAGCACAGGTGCCCATTCACTGCCATTAAACTGAGCTCTGTGGCCTGCTGTGTGTGCAGGTGACCAGAGTCAGGAGTCTGAGGTGGACGCCTCTGAGGATGGTAAACACAACATAATACTTCATCTATGCTCATCAAACTATGAAATGAATCTTAGCAGCTGCCAGCACTGCTGCTGGTACTGGTCCTGTCTGAACACACATCTGTTCCTGATTCTACACGTTTCACAACCAATACTTCCATCAGTTCCACTGCTGCTGTTATCAATAGTACCACTGCTACGTCCTCATCACAAGTATTACACCTGTCACTCTGTCACAAACACCAGTGGTCTGGTCCACACTAGAAATGTATCACTGGTAACAATCTGCTGCCCAGCCCTGCTGATAGAAACTGCTTCTGTAGCCTGCTACTGTCCATGCTAACAGCTCTATGTTCATGTTTCTCTCTACAGATAATGACGGACCTTCTGATGGTAATTCATGTTCTGTTCTGTTGTAGCTTCAGGGTTCCTTCCTTCTTTACTTTATGTGTGATTGTTGTAGTGTTGAAAGCTTCTACATACAGAGTCAGGCTGGGAGGAAAAAGCTCAGAGCTGCAGAAAGAATGAGGAACTTAGATCTGACAAACACAAGAGGAAACACATGTTCTGTTCTCTGTTGCAGCAGAATCAGCAGAGACAACTGAAGCTCAAGGTCAGTGAGTGTCCAGTTCCACATGTAACTGCACTGTAGGCAGATCAGCTGTCAATCAGCTGTGTGTCAGACCTCATGTTCTAATGACATAAAAGCAGTGAAAAGCAGCACAGGTGCCCATTCACTGCCATTAAACTGAGCTCTGTGGACTGCTGTGTGTGCAGGTGACCAGAGTGAGGAGTCTGAGGTGGACGCCTCTGAGGATGGTAAACACAACACTCAATCCACACAATGAACTAAAGAATGAAGTACTAAATAAAGATGAATAAGAACTGGTGGGAGCTGTGGACAGAACCGTTAGTGCTACTGGGCCTGCACACGCTAACAGCTTCACGCTAACACATGTTTGTCTCCACAGAACTGGTTGATCCTGCTGACGGTAATTTGTCTTTCCATCTTTGCTCAGTAACTCTTTATAGTAACAGGCAAAGTAATTGATTTACCTTTGAAAGAAGTCACCAGTAACTAATAATGATTACTAAAATGCAGGAACTTTCCAAAAGCTGTCGCTACAAACAGTCTCTAAAAGACGTTTTCTGTCTTCTGTTCCAGCAGAATCAGCAGAGGCAACGGAAACTAAAGGTGTGTGTCCTGTTTTATACTGAAGTGGCTTATATTAAAGATCTGCTGGGCTGCATTGAAACTGAAGCGGTGCCTATCACCTGAAACAGATTACTAATGTCTAACAGTCGTCAACAAGAGTCATCTCTGATACACAATGTGGACAATAAATGTCTAAGAACCATGTTCTGTTTTCTGTTGCAGCAGAATCAGCGGAGACAACTGAAGCTCACGGTCAGTGTGTCCAGAGTTTCAACTGTTCTGTAAACCATGAGGGAGCTTCCGCTGTCAGTCTGTCAGGGTTCATTCCATATTTATTAGGGATGTCCCGATCCGATCACGCGATCGGAAATCGGGCCCGATTACGTGATTTCAGACTCGATCGGAATCGGACATTACCTCCCGATCAGGACTCAAATATATTTATTAGGACTCTCAAAGTTAACGCCTTCTGTACAGGGTGGCTCTGTGTCCTGTAGTGTAGGGGTATGACAGTCGCTTTTGGCGCGAGAGGTCCTGGTTCGAGACCTCGATGAGCCGCTGCATGTGTGAAATCTCCTAGCGTGGCGGTCTGGACACACACACACGTTTTGCTAGGATCGGATCGGGACTCGGTATCGGCAGATACTCGAAATCAAATGACTCGGACTCGGGACATCCCTAATATTTATAAAGACATAAAACTCACAGACAAGCACGACGAACAGGGGGTGACGTGTACAAGGAAGCAGGCTGAGTGAGCCACTTCAACGAATACCGGCTATCACAGCGCTGGTTCTAAACTGCTTTTTGTTGATGTCCACTCACATTGAAGCGAGGGGTTTTACTGCTGTTAAACTGTGTTCTGTTGGACTGCTGTGTGTGCAGGTGACCTCAGTGAGGAGTCTGAGGTGAAGACCACTGAAGACGGTAAACACAGCACAAATTCATGCAACACGTGTTTAAATTAGCTAAAGAATTAAGGACTGAAAGACAGAGTCATTAGACCTGCTGTGGACATTTTGTTCTACTGCTGCTACTGTCCATGCTAACAGCTCTATGTTCATGTTTCTCTCTACAGATAATGACGGACCTTCTGATGGTAATTCATGTTCTGTTCTGTTGTAGCTTCAGGGTTCCTTCCTTCTTTACTTTATGTGTGATTGTTGTAGTGTTGAAAGCTTCTACATACAGAGTCAGGCTGGGAGGAAAAAGCTCAGAGCTGCAGAAAGAATGAGGAACTTAGATCTGACAAACACAAGAGGAAACACATGTTCTGTTCTCTGTTGCAGCAGAATCAGCAGAGACAACTGAAGCTCAAGGTCAGTGAGTGTCCAGTTCCACATGTAACTGCACTGTAGGCAGATCAGCTGTCAATCAGCTGTGTGTCAGACCTCATGTTCTAATGACATAAAAGCAGTGAAAAGCAGCACAGGTGCCCATTCACTGCCATTAAACTGAGCTCTGTGGACTGCTGTGTGTGCAGGTGACCAGAGTGAGGAGTCTGAGGTGGACGCCTCTGAGGACGGTAAACACAACACTCAATCCACACATGATACAAAGGAGAGCCTCCGAGGACCAGGGCCCTTAACATGAGATCATTTAAAGTTTCTGTTTCTACTGTTTTCTAAGTATTACTCCTCACCAATTGATTGTGTTATAAACATGAAACAACCTTAATGTTACCCAGAGTCAGTCCTGGGTAACAGTGACCATCAGGTGTATGGCTGCAGTGTTGGTATCATCCATTTAGGACTTGAGGCTCAGTCAGACTGTCATCACATGGTCTAACGAGCTCTCTGCTGCAGAGAGACTTCGATAAACAGAAAGGTCTCAACAGCAGCTGAGAACAGAAAGATGAGGATCTAATGAGTCCACATCACGTGTGAGGTGTGCAGACACTGTTCACAGCACACATAACACAATGCAGACACACACATCAGGTCTGTGCTCAATGAGAGCATCAGAAGGCCAGACCTCCTCCAATCACCACATACCTCAGCTCCAAGGGTTAGGGGAGGATTCACTGATAGCAGCAGACCTCCCACTATGACATAAACCAGCAGCAGGTGTTCCCAGAGTCTTTAAACCTGATATCAGTGTGGATCGTCTTTCACCCGCAGATACTGAGGATGCTACAAACACGAAGAAAGATGACGACACTGATGAAGACTCTGACTCTGACTCTGACTCTGATGCTGAGAGAACTCCAGGAGACCAGGACAGCAACGACAAGACCGATGATGACAGTGTGGAGGAGGGAGACGCAGCGAGCGAGGAAGCAGCAGAAGAGGAGGAGCTTCAGAAGGAGGAGATGGATGAGATGAGTGAAACAGATATGTCAGAGGAGCTCATGGAGGAGAATGATGACAGTATGAGTGAGATGAAAGAGGATGGTGATACAACAAGTGATGGAGCGAATGAGATGAGCCAGTCCGACAGTGACACCTCTGACGATGAAGCTGAGCCTGATGGCATGCCTGCCTCTGACGGCAAGGAGGAAGAGGATGTGATCCAAGACGACTCCGTAATACCTGACACCGAAGGAGCTGAAGAGCAGAGTCCAGACGCCCATGACTCCACTGAAGGTAAACTCAGCGCGAACAGGACAGCCGCACTGTTGGAGGTTTCGAGAGTTACGTTGCTGCTTCACTTTCCTGTTTATTTCCCTTTCAGTTCCTGCTGCAGCAACGCCTGCTGACCAATCAGATGATGCCGTCCCAGCCACCACAGCGGGTAAAGTCCACATGCTGCTGTGACAACACACTGCTTCACAGCCAATCACACGGCTGATGTTTCTGCTGCGACACATAGACCTAGCACATAAACAAAGATCCTGTTTTCTTCTTGTAGCCACAAATTAGAAGCTAAGCCCGTGATCTGTGGAAGCGAACTGACTCCAGGTAGGATCACACTCTGCATCGCACTGAGACCAACAAGTCCGTCAGAGACAGGAACCAATGCTAAGTTTTGGGTTCTGGTAGAATTAGTCAAATGTGAGTGACAGTCCTGTAGGCGCCACACTGAGAAATGTTTAAGAACGCTTTGATGTCATGTGCGTATTTTCTTTTCTTGTGTCTTACAGAGCCACGCCCACGGCCTCCACAGAGGAATACTGTTGCCATGACAACAACAAGCTAAATTGCAACTAAACCTCATCCTCTGGCTTTCTGTTTGTTTCTCTCCTTTGCCTGGTTCTGATTGGTTGTTTCTTTTTTTTTTTTTCAAACATTTCCCTCCCTTCCACCAAGCGACCCTCTCTGTGATGTGTTCACTGCACAAACATTAAACCAGCTGCTGATCGTAGTTTCGCTTTGTGTGTCTGATTTAACGTGTACATACAGTCCATCGTTTACTTCACAAACGTTACCACTGCTCTTCCAGCAGGTGAGCACAGAATGATTGTACACAGAGGAACTGCTAATAAAGTTTGAACTGTCAGAAACCCACGGAGTCTTTATTTCAGTGCTGAGCTGACTTTAAACATCTGTTTGTAGTAACTGGTTTCTGTTGATCTGATTGTCCACGCAGTGTTACAGTCTGTCAGTGCACTGTGACGGCATGTTGGAATGAATGCTCTGTTTTACATACCTATGAGTGTAACTGCATAAGAAGACAGAAAAGAAACATGGAGTTACTGGAAAATAAATACGATGACACGCTTCTGTCGTTAAATTACTCAGCGTTGGATCCAAAATGGTCATGAGCTTTGGGTAGTGACCGAAAGAATGAGATCGCGAATACAGGCGGCCGAAATGAGTTTCCTTCAAAGGGTGGCTGGGCGCTCCCTTAGAGATAGGGTAAGAAGCTCAGTCACCCGAGAGGAGCTCGGAGTAGAGCCGCTGCTCCTCCACATCGAGAGAAGCCAGCTGAGGTGGCTCGGGCATCTGGTTCGGATGCCTCCTGGACGCCTCCCTGGGGAGGTGTTCCGGGCATCTCCCACTGGGAGGAGGCCCCGGGGAAGACCCAGGATGCGGTGGAGAGACTATGTCTCTCGGCTGGCCTGGGAACGCCTCGGGATTCCCCCAGAGGAGCTGGAGGAAGTGTCTGGTGAGAGGTTACCCAGCCCCGGATAAGCGGTTGAAGATGGATGGATGGATCCAAAAGGTCACGAAAGAGGCAACTGGACACACAGCATACTTTTCTAAAGAAGATGTACCCTTCCTCAAAAACTCCGTACCAACTATTACTTATATTTCACCACTCTGGAGGTTGTGAGAACAACCTCGTAATGTCTGTTTTATAGGCAGCTGGTTTAGACGAAGCCGCTTCTCGTGAATATTCAGGCTAAATAACTATTGCGTCGATCAGATAGTGAGGACAGTGCTAGCAGTGTTCACAGGTGTCACCCGTAGTCACACAACCAAACTCCAGGATAGGTTCCAGCTACACAGACACACGTCTTTTTAAGTTGAGGAACCTGCTGTGATTTAAACTCCGTTGAGTTCCTCCTCATACAGGAAGTCACAGCCTATCAAACCACATTCCTGATGTCCTCCATGCTGCTGCTAGTCCACATTCCTCTGCTGCAGGAACAAGGATGTAAAGAACACAGCTCTAACTTTTAGCTTTCCTCTGTCTCACAACAGTACACTTTCCACCGTCAGTGCAATCGCTGACAACAAAGGACAGTGTGGTCATTGACATTTTACGGCAGATCACCTGGAGCTGATTACAGGTGTGTTGGAGGGGGAGGAGTCGGGTTACCTGGTGCCACAGGTTGCTGGTGTGGAAGACTGACTCCTGGGCTGGGAGGGATGAAGTTTCTTTCAAACAACTGCTGAAAGCTGACCTGCAGGTCCTCAGAGGTTAACCGACCCACACACACCTAACCAGGCTGGGGGGTCGGGGGGGCACTTCCTGCCACATAAAGGGTGTTTGTTTCAAAAAGACCTCTGATTGGTTAATAGGGGCCATAGCCGATAGCAGGAGACAACTCAATGGAGCTTGACATAACTGTGTGTGTGTGTGTGTGAGAGAGAGAGAGAGAGAGAGAGAGAGAGAGAGAGAGATGTAAAATAAAACTTTGTCCAGGGGACTTTCACATAGCAGCAGCTGATAGGTTGATATCTGTGAGAAGAGATTTACCTTCACCTGAGACACACACCTGAAAATGTTTCCGCTAAGATTAAATGAGGACGTCACTGGGATCACTTTGGTTTTATGGTTACCACCATAAAGATTCTCTAAGTTTAATATGTGAGAAAATATTTTTCATGAATATTCATTAGTATTCGTCTCCCTTGCTGTTCTTGCTTCTCGACTGTCCCACAGCTCTTGGTTTCAGTCAGACATCAAGATCAAAGGTCCAGGTGAGCTCCAGTCATTCAGAACCAATCTGGACCAGACTATACCTTAAAGTGCCCCTAATTCCTCCTCTGGACCTGATCCCAGAGTTCAGCCGGGCTCCAGCTGGGTTCTGGTTTCAGGACGTCCTGCAGCAGATGGATGCAGACTCATGTTCTGCCCTGATTCCCACAGGCAGCAGGAAACCCACTTCAGAATAGAAGCGGAGCAGGTTAATGGGCTTTATAGCACGTTTTGTCTTTTCGATGGTTTCGTACACAGTGTGGACCACGGGTTGTGCAAACTTTCCAGTTTGTCCTGGTGTTCTGTTCAGTTTTTGAGTTTGACAGTTCACCTTGTAGTGGATTTGAAGTTTTGCCGTCAACAGGCTTCATAGATGAAAACTCACAGCTGTATAATCACCATTTGTTTCACTAAGACGACGACACTGTGAGGACGTCTGCACACTGAAGGGTTTGTGCTTGAGTTTCAGAGCAGGAGGAGGAGGAGAAGGCAGGAGGTCACGGATGTAGTTTGGAGGAATGTTGGCGCCTTTTTCTCTGCAGCTCTGTATCAGTTCAATAAAGCGTCCTTTCTATACGTCCTCTAAGCCTGAACAGACACACAACAGAGCTGAAGCTGTGGCCGCTCACTCGGGTGAAACTCAAGGAAATGAGTTTTGTGTCACTAATTAGTGTCAGGCTGATCGCTCCCTGAAGCTGGTTTTCACTCGTCTGAACTGTCACACACACACACACACATGTTCACATCAGGACTGACTGAATGCTGATGTTAAAATCTTGAACAATAACATGTTTTAATTACAAGGGAAACCTGATCCACTCAGAAGGGAGGAGGAATCAGAGGAGAGAGGTTTGTATGGATCTGTGCACAGCTCTCATGTGTGTGTGTGTGTGTTTGTTTGTTTGTGTGTGTAAGTGTGTGTGTGTGTGTGTGAGCGTGTGTGTTTAGCAGCAGGTTAGTTGTGCCCTCCTCTGGCTGACAGCTCACACTGTTGATGTACTCTGGCCTCCACTACGACTTTGAGGAACCTCGGAGTCATCTTTGACCAAGACATGTGGTTTGTCTCTCATATTAAGCAGGTCTCCAAGACCGCGTTCTTCCACCTCTGTAATATTACTAAGATCAGGAGCATCCTCTCTCAGAGTGATGCTGAAAAGTTCATCCATGCTTTTGTCACTTCAAGACTGGACTACTGCAACTCTTTATTGTCAGGATGTCCACATTACTCCATCAACAGTCTGCAGCTGACCCAGAAGCAGCAGCTAGAGTTCTGACAGGAAGCAGCCAAAGGGATCATATCTCTGCTGTTCTAGCGTCTCTTCAGTGTCTCCCAGTGGACTCAAGAATACACTTGAAGATCCTTGTTGTAACGTACAAGGCTCTTCATGGACTTGGTCCATTGTATGTGCAGGAGCTGATTGTACCATATGTTCCTAACAGGACACTCAGATCTCTGAGGTCAGGTTTACTTGTAGTTCCTAGGATTCATCAAAGTAGAATGGGAGGACGAGCTTTCAGCTATCAGGCACCGCTACTATGGAACCAGTTACCAATCTGGGTCCGAGAGGCAGACACCGCCTCCACCTTTAAGACTAGACTTAAAACTTTTCTGTTTAGTAAGGCGTACAGTTAGCCTTAGACCTAGTGTGTAGCACAGCTATGCTGCTCTAGGCCTACGTTGTCGGGGCACAAACATGATCCTCTGAGCAGTTTCCCCCTCACCCTCTAACCTCTGCTCTACTCTCCTTAGTCTAGATCACACTGGTAATATCAGAATCAGAATCAGAATCAGAATCAGAATCAGAATCGAGTTTTCTCACATGACAGTGACATGGCAAACCAAGCAAGGACACAAAGTCTGCGTTTAGGTTAGTAGGCTACAGCTCAGACTGTCAGGTCTGTATAGACGTAAATCAGATTTTTGATCGGACTCGAGCCTTCTTATGATGTCATCCTAAATCATCAATCATCAAATGTCTGATTGGTGGCCATGTGTTTGGCGTTACACATGTAGTGTTCCTACACATGTTTTGCAGATGTGTGGAGGTTACATATTCTCCTGGACTAATGAGAGTGTGTGTGACTGGTTGTTTGTGTTGTTGTTGTTGTTGTTATGTCCTGTGATAGACTGGCGACCTGTCCAGGGTGTGGACCGCCTCTCATCCACTGACAGCTGGGATAGGCTCCAGCCCCCTGTGACCCTGCACTAAAGGACAAAGCAGCTTATGAAGATGGATGGATGGATGATGTGTGTCATTTGAACACTTTCATCAATGGTCAAAATCTCCTGGAGTCACTCAACAAACAGTGATGGAGATGGAAACATGGTCAGACTGGAGGTCAGCAGGTAAATGACAGGAGCCAGCACAGTTATAAATTCTATCACTACACATAAAGAAACCGTCTAACATTACCGGCTGGACATAATCACACCAACATCCCTACGTGTCCAGGCGCACCCTGCCCCTACCCCAGTGCATTATGGGATGACACATGATGGCCGCTGCAGGTAACACTAACAGAACAGTAATGGTAAGCTGTGTTCTTGTGCTGAAAGGCAACAGTGATGCATTGAGAGAAGTGTTGTGCTGTTAGCTGCAGTAATAGAATGAGCAGCCCCTCCTCCGCCTCTCGGTGTATAAATATGAGTGTTTGAAGGAGGAGCTGCAGCTTTTTCAGCTGCTCTTCTTTAGACCAACAGAAAAACTGTCAGACAGCAGCATGCTGCCCCCGTGAGTACTCACTGTTATACTGCTGATGCTTTACTGATCAATATACTGCTATCATACTGATCAATATACGGCTATCATACTGATCAATGTACTGCTATCATACTGATCAATGTACTGCTATCATACTGATCAATGTACTGTTGATGCTTTACTGATCAATATACTGTTGATGCTTTACTGATCAATGTACTGCTATCATACTGATCAATATACTTCTGATATCATACTGATCAATGTAGTGTTGATGCTAGACTGATCAATGTACTGTTGATGCTAGACTGATCAATATGCTTCTGATATCATACTGATCAATGTACTGTTGATGCTAGACTGATCAATATAATGCTGATATACTGATCAATGTACTTCTATCATACTGATCAATGTAGTGTTGATGCTTTACTGATCAATGTATTGCTATCATACTGTTGTATGTACTGCTCATGCTAGACTGATCAATATACTTCTGATGCTTTACTGATCAATGTCCTGCTGATACCATACTGATCAATATACTGTTGATGCTAGACTGATCAATATACTTATGATATCGCACTGATCAATGCACAGCTGATATGCTATAGATCAATGCACTGCTATCATACTGATCAATGCACTGTTGATGCTAGACTGATCAATGTGCTGCTATCATACTGATCAATGCACTGCTATGTACTGATAAATGTACTTCTGATATCATACTGATCAATATAATGCTGATGCTTTACCGATCAATATATTGCTGCTATCATACTGATCAATGCAGTGTTGATGCTAGACTGATCAATATAATGCTGATATACTGATCAATATAATGCTGATGCTTTACTGATCAATGTGCTGCTATCATACTGATCAATATAATGCTGATATACTGATCAATACAGTGATGATATCATCCTAATCGATATACTGATAATATCAACTTGATCAATATATAGCGATGAGCCTGAATGCTACAGTTATTTTCTCTCCAGTAACACGATCAATCAATCAATTTAAGCGTCTGCTTGTAACTTTGTGCTGATTGGATACAGACTTAACGGACAGTTTGATGAGCCAATCAGAGATCAGATTTGATTGGCTTTGCATTAGATGACATTGATCGTGCTGACTGACGTCATTCCAATGATTAATACTGAGCCTGAAGTCTTTTTTATTAATCCATGTCTATTTATTGATCGTATTGACCAGTGATCTGCTCTACCAACAGAAACCTACTGATCGTGTCTATGCTCGTCTTTCTGGCAACGACAGTTTCTATGGCTCCTGTGGAGGGTAAGAAACACCTCAGTGTCAATCACTGCTCCTTATTCTCACTTCCTCTGTGGACAAAAGACTTGTCTTGTGTCTTCCAGAGAAGGAGCAGGAGGAGGTGGAGGTGGAGGCCGCAGAGGAGGCGGAGGGTGAACTCTCTGAGGAGGAGGAGGGTAGGCCTGTGTGTGTGTGTGTGTGACGCTGAGATGACTCATTCATCGGATTTTTTAACGTTTTGTGTCAAAGAGTTAAAAAAGTTAAGGTATAACTTTTTTTAATTAGCATTTGTGAACGCCTCTAAATCTGTTTGTTTAGTCACCATCATCCACCACATGTCGTTACCATGACGACTTCTCTGATGTTAGCTTGTTCCTCCGGTGCTTCGGCAGCTTTACGGAACAAAATTCACAATTTTACGCAACGAGAAAAACTGTTGGTCTGAGACCAAACGGACACATGCGACACACGTTTGACTCAAAGTGCGGAATAAACCAAACCGGAGGAGAGATAAGAAAAGAAGGTTTTGATGCAAAGATGCTGTTAAACCCGTGTTTAATTAGAGAAATAAATGTTGAATGTCTTTTCTTTCCAGATGACGATGACTCCCAGAGTCAAGATAAGATTCAGGGTGAGAGGATAAAACACACAGCGGCCTTTAACCCTTACCACATAAACCTGCATAAACACAAACAAACCATACGTTTAAACTAAACCAGCGTGGTCTGTTTACTTTTGTGTTGACAGCAAGATAACCTCCGAATAACGTTGTTTTAGAGAAACAGAACTGAATAATAAACTCTCCATCGGCCCGATGGGAACAGGTACGTTATTCATTCAGACCACCTGATACTTTCTCGCCCCCCTTCTTTCCTCCCCCCTCATGCAGGCGCTCTTGGAATGCAGCAGACCACCACCACAGCGCCGGCGGCCGGAGGTTCAGGTGAGTCGACCCTGATCAGGTTTTTCCTCCTGAACAGTTTGTTTGTTCCTGTTTGATCTCAGGTTTAATCCAGATTAAGTGGCTGGTATTCAGACCGAGATTAACCTGATTTAGTCTGGTCCACATCCTGAAGTTTCTGCAGGTCTCACATTTCTGTAGGTCTAACATGAAGGTTTCTTTTCAGGAGAATGTTGAGAAACAAGGATTAAGTAACTTAAGGGTTTTTAATAAACTGAACCACCTAACGTCACGTAACGACTTTACAACTGTGCATGTTTTTGTTTCACAGATATCTCCTCCAACATTCAGGGTCTAAGCGGTGAGTTGGATGCTTCATACCCCGTTCACACTGGGGCAAAAAATCTGGCTAAAGTGGGATTCGGGCCTATCCAGATGTATCCAGATGTTTTTTTCTGAGTGTGAACACCTCGAATCCGGCTGTATCCAGTTTGATTTCAATCCGACTAGATCCACCTCTCGTGGGTGGATTGGCTCAAATGTGGCTCAGGTGTGAACGCAAATGTGGCGAGCGAATCCGGCTAGCGACATGCTACTTCCGGTTAGCGACATGCTACGTCCGGTTAGCAATGTGCTACTTTTGATTCACGGGGTGCGACACGGGACAAAAAAAAACGCACGACGCATGCGCACACGCGGTCCTACCGCGGCCTGAACGGACTCTGTATATTACGAGGCGCCACCTAGTGGTTTGGAGGACAGCAAACACACTGGATGAAGCCGGATTGAGTGTGGAGCTTAAAGGCTGTCTGGGCTCAATCCTACTCTAGCTGGAATGACTTTCTCCAGAGTGAACGGGGCCTTAGTGTGCATGAGTATGTGTTTGTCTACAGTGACAGTTGTGTTTATTTACAGCTTCCAGCGGTCACTCAGCACATGGAGGAACACATGGTGCCGCCGGAAGCTCATCAGGTAACAGAACCAATGATGAAGGTAAACACTGCGCTACATTGGAACTGTGATAACCCTGTGTGGTCTGACACCTGTCAGTGAGAACCAGCTGGACCTCTTTAATCTGACTTCACTTCAGCTTTCTGAGTATCGAGGTCTTTGTTACTGTCCTCTCTGACACCTGAAGGCAGGCAGACATACAAACTGAGAACTTAAAGTATGACTTGCTACAGTGTGACGTGTTTAATGACTATTGATGACAGGGACGATAAACTATGAATCAGAGCACTGAACCACCGTGCTCCTGTTGGATGAAGAAATCAAACTCAGGTTTCTTCTTGTTTTTTCTAACAGCTGGAGGCCAAAGCAGTTCAGCAGGTAAATATTAATAAGGGTAAAAAAAAGTAATCACTAATCGCCGGACTTCATAGAGTGATACTGAGAAATGTTCCTAATCTCTGGGCCTGCTCTCACCTCAGGGTCTGTGGGATCTGTGGTTGTCTCTGGGCTGTCTGCGCCCTCTGCTGGTCAGGCTGCAGGTAAACACCAGGTTGTCTTGATATTTGTGTTGAACATTCAGAGGAGGTGTTTTCTGTGTTTTTAGCAAGCGGCAACCTTCGGGGGTCAAAGTTGAAGCCCATGCGGAAGTGTCAAAACTTGTAATTCACGCTGCAACTGCTGGGGGCTGGCTCCAAAAGCGAGTAATTTCCCATAGACTCCCATGTTAAAATGGCCGACTTCACAGCAGAACATGTTTACAGCCTGGTACAAAAAACCACTGTGGTCTCAGATGATAGGTTCTCTTCTAGTGTCAGTTGTAGGGGGGGTGAATTTTTTTACAACTCACTCGTTTCAATTGTATTCAGACTTAAAATTACGCCTAATTATGGGCGTTGCTGCTTGAGTGACAGACAGTTGACGTATCACAGCGTGAGTTTCCTGCTTCCACGATCGCCCGCCCCCCTAAACTCCGCTCGTGCTCCCCCTCTTTGTCCATATTTGGAGTTTTGGCGGACGTGACGCTGCCAACATGGCGGCGGTCATCAACATCCTGGAACCTCCCACCGAGCCTCAGAACGGCTCTTCAGAAACAAACGGGTGACGTCACAGAAGCTCTGTCCATAGTTTTTACTGTCAATGGTTTTTAGGAGCCAAACCTCCAACAGCGTCTTCTCACACAGAAACAAAGGGTAAAAAATCGGCCCGCTGAGCCCAAAGCTGCACAAAGGCCTCAGATTAACGTCATTTCTGATCATCACTGAGATTATTTTAGTTTAGAACTCTGCTCCTCATGTCAGCAGGGCGCATGTTTATTTGAACATGGTTTGGGGTTTCTGTTGAACTCTCTGATTTATTTCATACTAATCAATGAATGAAGAGTACATTACGGAGTGAACCTCTCAGCTGTAACGCCTTCATTTGTGTCTGTAGGTTCTGATGGAGCTGACTCAGACTCTAATGGTGATTTGTTGTTTTTATTATAGCAGCATCAGAAAAGACGGAAGGCATATGAATTTTAATAAAGAGTGTTATTGATTGTCATACGTTCAGGTAATGGACAGAAGCAACTAAATGGAGGAGGTGCAGCAGGAGGCGGAGCTGACAGTCAAACAGGTAGGTTCAAGGGGCAAGGCTGACAGCTGAGACCAAGAACGTCAATGACCTCTGTCTTCTCCAGGTGTTCTGGGATCATATGGGGGAGGGGTTTCTCACCTGGACTATACAGGTGAGTGTCCAGGTGAGGTGTGTGTCAGCATCTTTCTTCTTGATTGTTAAAGGTCGGGTAGGAGATTTCATCCTGATGCACTTTGTGTTAAATTAGTGTAACTTCTCTTTACAATCCGATAGCAACCGATTAGTTCGGCAGTTTCGCATTAAAATGAAGAATATGAATCATCTGAAGCTATAAAACACTAAAAACATCAGCCAATCCTTGCACGGAGTATTGGCTGGTTGTCACTCTCTTCCTGCTCTGTGCACCGGAGAGGTACGTGCATGATGGCCGAAGTCACAGACTGGTTGGAGGCGTGGCTTCGGGGTGAGCTCCGACAGAAAGGGGCGTGTGTTTACTTTAGAAATCTGGCTGACTCTCACTGAGTTTTCAGAATCTCCTCCCTACCTTTAATGCTCTCCTCCATAAACATCAATGAGCAGTCCCGCTCAGCTAAATGAAGGATGGATGGATAACCTCCATCTTGTTATTTTGACTCACTCTTCTTCTCCTCCAGGGATCATTGAACCATCCAGCCATGACTTCCTGCTCGGCCTTATGGGTAACATTATGATCAATATTAACTCTCCTACAGTGCATCACATTTAATACACTGTTTATGACAGTGTGTCATTCTGTGGTTAAATGTTTGATTCGAGTTGTCTGTGAAGACTCTTACTCTCTCTCCCTATTGAAATGCAGAAGGTTATTATTATTACATAGTCTTCTTGCGGACACGGCGTCGCAAATTTGACCCCTAAAAGTGCTCAAAAACTCAAAAGCCAAATTTGGCACAAAATTGTCCCCCGGGGAAAGTCGCGACTTGACACTGTCACCATTGGCAGCAACTCCTACAGATTTGACACTTGGTACACAAAAAAAGCCTATTGGACGAAAATTCCATGGCGTACAGGCGCCATTTTGAAAAAACCATGCGATCTTCCATTACGCACACCCCGCACTTTTGCGAACTCCTCCTAGGGGAATAGCTTGATTGGGCTGAAAATTGGTGCACTCGCCCTTAGGGGGTCAGGGACCAAAAGTAGAAACGCAGCACTTCGTCATACGGTCTGGCTGTGGCGCCGCCACGAATTTGACCCTTTGCCAACGCACAGGAAATGGATGTTTTTGTGGCTGTATCTCCCACATACTTCATCCTATGTGGATGAAAAAAAATCATGCATGCTGAGCCTGTCATTCTGAACAGATTGATATGCTAATGAGCTGATACACTCATAGCGCCACCTACTGGCAGCATGAGTTGTGATCAGGCTGATCAGGATGTTACACCGTGTGGGCGGAGCAACGCCACAAAGGTGACCCTTTGCACCATAGACAAAGCTGCTGTGTTTCTTGAGGTGTTCATCCTACCTGCCTCTTACTCTATCATGACATCGTCATATGTGGGCGTGGCCACATGGCTCAGCAGTGCCCCCTAGAATGAGATCTGACTCCCCATTTGACCTACAGATACGAAAATCGGTACACATATGTATCACCTCTACACGAGAAAAAAAGACTCTTGGAGGTATCCTCTAAAACGCACAGGAAGTCCGCCATTTTGAAAAAACTGCACCATTTTGCATTTTTCACTCCCTGCAGTTTTACTGGATTTGTCCAATCCAGCTGAAAATTGGTCCTGTTACTCTTAAAGCATCAGGGACCAAAAGTTATCAAACATGCAGCACTTCGTTATACGGTCTGGCTGTGGCGCCGCCACGAAGTTGACCCTTCGCCAACGCACAGGAAATGGATGTTGTTGTGGCTGTAGCTCCCTCATACTTCATCCTATGTGGATGAAAAAAATCAGGCATGCTGAACATCTGACTCTGCACGCATTGACATGCTGATATGCCACTTTCACTGCGCCACCTACTGACTGGAGGACCTGTCCTTTGTATATGTGTATTTTGGTGCACTGCTCATGCCGGTAACGGGGGAGAGAGGACGCGGGATGATAGGGGAGGTGGCGGGAGTGCGAAGGCCCGCCATCGCCGCCTGCAGCTTTAGTTAGGGCCCGAGCACTAAACGTCCTATTGAAATGCAAGCGTTTCTTATTATTGTTCTCTTTTTTTCTTCCGTGTCATTGGGCGCAAATTTGACCCCCTGAACGTACTCGAAAACTCACCAAAATTAGCAGACTGGCTCTGCAGCGCCCCCTAGAATTTGAAAATATACTGTGCGAGGGCCCACCATCGCTGCTTGCAGCTTTAATTGATATTATTATTGATGAGGCAGCAGTTTGTTGTTGAATTATCATAGTTTGATGTTTTTCAGGTGGCGTGGACCCGTTCAATCCAGATGGTCCTGTCAACCTTCCAGGTTTGATCTCAGGTGTCTTTCACCTTAGAAAACAGCTGTCAGTGACACCTTGAGGTTTACTTCTGATATAATTGTCTTATTTGCACAGGTCACATGACCCCACCCACTCCTGGGGAATCCACAGGCAAGAGTTCCTTCTCTTCTGCACATTGTTCTAAGTTCTGCTGTTGCTAATCCTTTGAGGTTTTTATTGATCAGCTGTGTTATTGATCAGCCTGCTTGTTGTTTGTGTTTCCATCATAAGTCCTGCTGTGATTTTTCATTTACTTTTGAAGATCCAACTCACGTCCCTGGCATCAGCATCAACCAATCAGGATCAGACCATGTCTCTCTGACCTCAGGAAGTGACCAGTCTCTGTCCAGCTTTGTCCCTGACTCTTCCCATGCTACAGGTTGGTAGAGTAGTGACCTTAACTCTGGAAGTCTCAGAAGTTTACATGTATTCCTATTTCTCTTCTTAATGCATAGGAGCTTCAGCATCGTCATCACTCAGTGAGGCTCACAGAGAACAGACAGGTACAGGTATACCTGTGGGATAACTACACCGACACCAATAAGACCTGCTGGTCAAACACTGACAGAACAAAGCTGGGTCCTGAGTCACTCATGATATATTTTACTACACGCTGTGTCGCAGTGCTCTCTGAACGTTTCTATTGTTTTTCTGCTGCAGCCGTCCTCGCAGATGGTGCTGACTCACCTGATGCTAACGGTAACGTTGACATTTTTCTTTTCATCCTCAGATGTTCTTACATTTCCGCATGTGTAAATACTCCTGATTACTTGGTCTGATCAATGTGTTACTCAGGAAACGGTCGTCAGACTCTTCTGACAGACACTAATGAAGGTAAACCTTTACGTCTTCTTCTACACTCCCAACATCTACTGATGGTCTAGGATCAGCTGGCCATTCCAGCACTTTCACATTCTTTCTTGTATCCATATCTCCTCTGATATGAACCAAGCAGCTGTGTTTCTAACCAAAGCAACTGTCTGACATTCTGACACTGCTGCTGCTTGTGTGTCTGCAGCAGTGACGGATCAACTGGTGTCCTTCAGTAACCTTCAGACTCAGAATCTTCAGGGGGATCTCACAGGTACAGACTGAGCTTTTGGATCATTATTGGCACCTGTTTACTGCAGTGACTTTAAACAAATGCTAGGAAACTAAACTATAGACACAAATGACGATGAGTTGCTGTGAACACCTGCAGCAGCTTCTGTAGGTTCAAACATGTCATATGTTTCTGTCAGGTCCTGTTCAGTCCACTGTTATAAACGTTATTTTATTCTTCAAGTTCATGTACCACTAATTTTAAATAAAGTGCAATGACGATGATGATGTCATCAGGTGGAGCCGAGTCAGTGACCGGCCTTCACATTGACCTCACAGGTAAGACGAACCAATAGATCTATAAATTAGTGCATCAATAAGCATGTTTCTCACCAATGACACTGCTCTGATAGATCCAGCTTCTGGTCTGGGATTGGCCCGTGATGTCACAGGTAAGACTTCAACTCAACTGTATTATGATATGTAGATGTAGAGCGTACAACAGTCTACATGTCTATAGACGTCATCATCATCTGACAGGTTCTCTGTAATAATGTGCCCAAGATACTTGGTTTTGTTTGTGACACCCAGCACAATATTAGTACTCTTATCTTCTCTGCTCCTGCAAACCATGACCACACTTTTAGATGGAGTGTCCTTAATGTCAGGCTCCATACACTGCACAGATGTTAGGTAGTTGCTGTAAGCCAGCAGATCATCCGCAGACATCAGATGATTGAGTATAAAATTACCAGCCACACAACCAGTGTTGCAAGCTCTAGTCATTGTTGTGTGTCCTTGGGGAAGACACTTCACCCGCACCGCCTCCAGTGCACTCACTGGTGTGGCGCGCCCTGCTGGTCGTTGTGTGACACTGCTTGGCAGCAGCCTTAAAAAAACAATTTCCCTCTGGGATTATTAAAGTATCTAAAAATACATAAATAACGAACAATATATCCGGGGACACCTTTTTGTGTCAATTTCATAAACAATTTTTGGTGATTCACTGATAAAAAGCTTTAGACAACACATACAAACTTGTATTTCTCTTTCATTTCTACTAATAAAACATACAGCACACATACTGGGCACCTCACCTAATTTTACCTGTATCATTATACACACAGCAAATAGCACTGATGTGCTCAGGATCTCTGCTTGTCTGGATATTCCTTAGCAAATGATCTGTGCACATTCATTTAGCTATCAACCAGTTCACTTCAAGTTTAAATCTTTTAACACAAGGGTCCAGTCTCTTGTCCCAGAGAACTGCAACACCCCCAGGAATCCGTCCTGCTATTATTCCATCCATTATCCACACTGGACTCCCCAGCCCCGTGAACATATTCATTCACTGCCTCCTGCAGGCACAGAGCTTCACATGGACCCAGCAGCTGGTCTACAACACAGCTCTGTCCTCTGCACTATGGCCCAAGCAGTTGGCCACAGGGTCACATCTCCACAGTTCAGGGTCACATCTCCACAGATCAGGGTCACATCTCCCCCACAGTTCAGGGTCACATCTCCACAGTTCAGGGTCACATCTCCACAGATCAGGGTCACATCTCCCCCACAGTTCAGGGTCACATCTCCACAGATCAGGGTCACATCTCCACAGATCAGGGTCACATCTCCCCCACAGTTCAGGGTCACATCTCCACAGTTCAGGGTCACATCTCCACAGATCAGGGTCACATCTCCCCCACAGTTCAGGGTCACATCTCCACAGATCAGGGTCACATCTCCACAGATCAGGGTTACATCCCCTCCACAGATCAGGGTTACATCCCCTCCACAGATCAGGGTTACATCTCCCCCACAGATCAGGGTCACATCTCCACAGATCAGGGTTACATCCCCACCACAGTTCAGGGTCACATCTCCCCCACAGATCAGGGTCACATCTCCACAGATCAGGGTTACATCCCCTCCACAGATCAGGGTTACATCCCCTCCACAGATCAGGGTTACATCCCCACCACAGATCAGGGTCACATCTCCCACCACAGATCAGGGTCACATCTCCACAGATCAGGGTCACATCTCCACAGATCAGGGTCACATCTCCACAGATCACTGCATTCAGAGGCTTTAAAGCAGCCTGCTACTGTCAGAGCCTGTTTTCAGGCCTGCAGCTTCCGGCCCAGTTGAGCCTGAAGATAGTCAGTTCACGTCTTTACATCCAGATCAGGCGAGAATTTAGAAGCGGAAACACTCACCGGCTCTGTGGTCCCTGTCTGTTTGCTTCCTGCGGCGCCTTCAGCAGGATACACCCCGGGTGTGGAACGGCGTGAGCCCGCTTGCCGCTCCCCTCTTTTCACGCTGTGGGGCTTCAGGTGGATGCGTCATTTGTTCAGAGATGTTCCCATCTCCACGAGCGCCTCCCACGCGTCTGGCCCGCGCCTCCTCTCCCTACACGTGCTGCAGATCCGGCAGCCGCGGTAACCGGCACGCTCACGGCGTCTCCTTCCGGTGTCGGACCTCCGACGCCTTTGCCTCCGCCCCGGCCCTCATGCAGCATATGCGGCACAGTCCAGGCCACACACCCGGCGGTTCATGTCAGATCACACGGAGGTCTCAGCGCGCCCTCATGGCTCCAATCTCAGCACTGCATGCTCCGTTTTCTAAAAAGACCGCAGACATCCAAAAAGTAACAGATACTGTGAGACAAAGCGTGCCACATTCACTCAGGACCTTCAGGTGGGACAGAGCTGGAGGCCTCAGAGTCCAGCGTCTTAAAACCAGCTCATCCCGGCTCCAAGTTCTTGTTTCTACAGCAAGAGAACTTCACAGCTCACCCTCCGCCATGATTAGCCATGATTGGCCACAATTACTGACATCATGAAGGAGAGAGAGAGAGGAGAAGAAGAGGGAGACAGGACAGAGAGGATGAAGGAGAGAGAGACAGGACAGAGAGGATGAAGGAGAGAGAGGAGAAGAAGAGGGAGACAGGACAGAGAGGATGAAGGAGAGAGAGAGAGAGAGAGGAAGAAGAGGGAGACAGGACAGAGAGGATGAAGGAGAGAGAGAGAGAGAGAGGAAGAAGAGGGAGACAGGACAGAGAGGATGAAGGAGAGAGAGAGGAGAAGAGGGAGACAGGACAGAGAGGATGAAGGAGAGAGAGGAGAAGAAGAGGGAGACAGGACAGAGAGGATGAAGGAGAGAGAGGAGAAGAGGAGGGAGACAGGACAGAGAGGATGAAGGAGAGAGAGAGAGGAGAAGAAGAGGGAGACAGGACAGAGAGGATGAAGGAGAGAGAGAGAGGAGAAGAAGAGGGAGACAGGACAGAGAGGATGAAGGAGAGAGAGAGAGAGAGAGGAAGAAGAGGGAGACAGGACAGAGAGGATGAAGGAGAGAGAGAGGAAGAAGACGGACAGAGAGGATGAAGGAGAGAGAGAGGAGAAGAAGAGGGAGACAGGACAGAGAGGATGAAGGAGAGAGAGAGAGGAGAAGAGGGAGACAGGACAGAGAGGATGAAGGAGAGAGAGAGGAGAAGAGGGAGACAGGACAGAGAGGATGAAGGAGAGAGAGACAGGACAGAGAGGATGAAGGAGAGAGAGGAGAAGAAGAGGGAGACAGGACAGAGAGGATGAAGGAGAGAGAGAGAGAGAGAGGAAGAAGAGGGAGACAGGACAGAGAGGATGAAGGACAGAGGAACAAACAAACAATGGAAGGTTATTGTCAGGATAAGTGTGAGAACCTGTGGCCTTGTAGCCCTGCTGTAGCTGTAGCTGTAGCTGTAGCTGTGGCTGTAGTCAGGCCCCTCAGCCCAACACCGGCCAATCACAGCTCAACGTCCAACCACTCATGTTTGTGTGTTACAGAGTCATCACCCATCATTCTGCACACACAGCCTGTTGGCGGCATCACACACACACTGAACCCAGGTACACCTGTCTGTCTGACACACACCTGTCTGAAACACACCTGTCTGTCTGACACACACCTGTCGGTCTGTCTGACACACACCTGTATGTCTGAAACACACCTGTCTGTCTGTCTGTCTGACACACACCTGTCTGTCTGACACACACCTGTCTGACACACACCAGTCTGTCTGTCTGACACACACCTGTCTGTCTGACACACACCTGTCTGTCTGACACACACACCTGTCTGTCTGAAACACACCTGTCTGTCTGTCTGTCTGACACACACCTGTCTGTCTGACACACACCTGTCTGTCTGAAACACACCTGTCTGTCTGTCTGTGTCTGACACACACCTGTCTGTCTGACACACACCTGTCTGTCTGACACACACCTGTCTGTCTGAAACACACCTGTCTGTCTGTCTGTGTCTGACACACACCTGTCTGTCTGACACACACCTGTCTGTCTGTCTGTCTGACACACACCTGTCTGTCTGTCTGTCTGACACACCTGTCTGTCTGACACACACCTGTCTGTCTGTCTGTCTGAAACACACCTGTCTGTCTGTCTGTTTGACACATACACTGTTGTGATCCAGTCTCAGGTCTTTACTCCAACACAGACCTGGTTACTGTGACTGCAGACTACTCAGGCACAGGTAAGCATCTTCCAGCAGGGGAGACAGTGAAGCAGCAGGCAGGTGAGAAAGGTCAAAGGTCAGCCATGAATTTACCTGTGTATTTTACTTCCAGCTGATCCAACAGGAACTCCATTTGACTCCAGTGAGTTACATTTATTTAAACAGAAGCAGAGTGTGTGTGTGTGTGTGTGTGTGTGCACAATGAATGCACTTATTCTCACACCCGTTTGTTCACAGGTCATCAGACTGTGATGGATCACACACAGGCGGCTGGTAAGTTTTATATGATTCAGGTGAACGAAGCAGGTTAGTTAGGTTCCTGTTAGTTGTGGGTTCTGCTTAGGACGGATGGTTACGTGAGATCAGGTGCTGAAGCCTTGTTCTTTCTCTTTTCTTGGTTCTACTTGTTCTCTGCAGGTTCAGTCACTGAACAGTACAACCCATCTGGTCAGGGTCCTGAAGGTTTGTAACAACTCACTCTGACCTTTGACCTCTAACCTGTAGCACCTGTACCGCCTTGTTCTCTCCCCGGCTGCTGTCTGATGGTGCCTGGTGCATCATGTCTGTGTATCCTGCTGCTGTCAGTAGAACATGTATCAGACTTTCAGAGACTTTCCTAACCTGTATTTCAACCACTGACTAACTGACTAATACTTCAAATAAAAAACAAACACCTACAGATGTAGCAGGTCAAGCATCGGCCAATAGATGATTATTGATCATTAGCTTTTCAAATGCTGCTCAGGTTGAATCTTTGCTTTGGTGCTCAGGTGCAGAAAATGTGGAACTGGAGGATACCTGCTGACTTTCACATCAAGCCACGAGTTCAGTTCCTGCGCTATCGATTCCAGTGTACTGACCATTCGGCATGGCCCAGGAAGTCTGGACCATCCCACTAGCTATAGGCCCCGCCCACTGAACAGCAGTGGTCCATTATTTTTTTAATATTTAAAAATGTTGTTTATAGACGTTTATTTTGTTTTAGGGGACGGTAAAAGTTTCAGCTTGACCGATTCAGTTTTGATGACTTGACAATATCACACATGTGGAATCATCTTGTAAAATGTGGTTTAAACTTCTACAATAAATGTTTTTGTCTATTTTGAACATCAAACGGATCGTTTGTCTGTCCAGACTCAACAGTCTTGAAGAAATCACACAACACAGCTGTGTTGAAAACATTTTATTGAACCAAACATTTGCAGCCAAAACACATTCAAACTGACCTCTGACCCCACCGTTTTTCCATGATCCTCCACTTTAACCAGGTAGATTAAGCAAGCACTGTACATCCATCAGTTTAAATACAAACAGATATACTGATGACTTCCTGTTTGTACCACAGCTGATCAACTTAACACCAGTCTGTCACACTAACACTCACTTATGAGGTGGCATCAACAGATTTTAAATGTGTGAAGATCTACAAAGCTGCTCATCACCACGTGACATGTGTTTCTCAATCTGTGCCACCACAGCGCTCTGCTGTCGGACGGCCTTCTTCCCATCAGGCTACCGACCGTCGGAACCTCCTGTTGGCACTCGGACCTTGATGCTGGAACTGACATGAGCTCACATTAACGTAGCATGAAGCCGACTAAATAATGTGGATCAATCACATGTAATGTACACATATTAACACAATACTTCGCCAACGGGTGGGGGCTCATCCGGTGCCAGAAACACCATCTCATAATTACTTGGCAGTCCGTGGAAAACTGGTGGAATCAATGTGGTCCTGTCAGCCGTTTTCATGGTAAATAGAGGTGACAGATAATCACTCCGTAATAAAATGTCCAAAATATATATTCAGCTTCTCTTCCATATGTTTTATATGTTACACATGATAACAAAGACAACCATAAAAGCTGACATGCAGAAGAACAGAGATAACCTGAGGCCCACGTCTGATTGGACCAGGAAGTACACGTGACCCAGACTCTCTGAGAAAGTTTTTACAGTGAGCAACAGAGGATTTATTTAAGAGGCGAAGAAGAAACGAAGCTAAACGAAGAGCAAAAGATGGTTAATATTCAATAATAACATCTGCATAATAAAAACATGACCTGACCTACTGATTGATCTACAGCTCATCGATTGATTTCACCATCATCTATTGCTGCAGCTGAGTCGGTGCTCAAAGTCCTGTTGCTATGGTTACTAAAGAGTCTGCACATTTCTGATGATGTCAGAGGTCAGACTCCAGCAGGGTGGCAGGGTCGTCAGTGGGCGGCTCCACTTGAAGAAATGGCTCCAACAGAGACGGCAAGTCGGCTCCACCCTCATCCAGACTGACCGGCTCAGACATGTGGACAGGCGTAGCTGTGTAGTGCACCAGCTGTTTCCCTGCACCAATCAGAAACGGCACAACATTGCTATGGCGACTGGAGAAGATTGTTTGTGAGTGCGTGTGTGTGTGTTACCTGGGTTGACTTCATCACTTCCTTTAGGAACTTCTTCAGACAGCAGCTGATGGGAAACAATCATCAAAAACCACTCCACAAACACACGGGATCTCTCTGAGAAACATCTGTGATGTTGGACTCACCGTGTCCAGGCTGTCCAGGTCAAAATCTCCAGAAGGACAGGACGAACCGAAAAACTAAACACACACACACACACACGGCATTAACACATGCTGAGGACGTGTGACGCACAGCGACGCTTGTGCTAGACTGACCTCGAGGAGCGGAGATGTGTCGAAGGTGAAGGTCTGCGTGTTCAGGATGTTCTGCAGGTTTTCCAAGCTGTTGTCCATTTTACCCACGTGATCCAACAGTTCGGCCCTGAGACACACAAAGGGAGCAGAGTTATATCATCAGTCTCATAGTATGTTTTCCTTCTTGTCCACACCAGTCCAAACCAACAGTGTGTCTCAGACCTGCATTCTCCTGAACAGGTGCCATGAGGTCACAACGCAACCTCTGCCCCTGAACTGAAGGTGCAACTTCTAGGCACTGCTTTATGCAGAGGACTAATCCACACGGTGCGTGTCGGCTGAACACGCACCGTGTTGGTTTGGGTTGAAGACAAAAAGAAAAGTGTAGAAGGTCATGTTTAAATGTTATGGATCATTTACAGATTCATAGATTCACTTGTCAGGTTGTGTTGATGTGAAGCGCCAAACTTCAGGTGAGAGTCCACCTGCAGTGGGAGGGGGGAGGGACCTAAGGGAAGCACAGGGGTTTTAATAACACACCAAAACTGCAACAGGACAGTCATGTGACAGAAGACTTTTCATTACAACGAACTCAAAACACATCCTCAAAGTACAACACAGCACTGTCAGTGTTTTACTTAATCTACCTCCTTGTTGGCATTGTGTGTGTGTTTAAATGTCGCCATGTGTAACTCAGTTTTTGGTTTTTATGAGTCTGTATCCCGACAGTGAATCTGCGGTTTGTTGTATCATTGAGGTACAATGACAATAAAGTGTCTGTTCATTAGTCAGTCTCACAGAAACACTCTACATGTTATAACCTCAAAAACGATGGTACAAACTAAAAAGTATACATGTTAAATCTAAAAAAGATCATCGGCTCATCACAGTGTCTTGTGGTTTCTTTTTCCCCAGGCCTCAGTGATCTGGATCAGGATCATTCCATTTAATTAAATTCAGTTGTATTTATTTAGGGAGACAGGACAGAGAGGATGAAAGAGAGAGAGGAGCAACATGCAGCAAACATCATACATTACAGAGAACATGACAGTTTGTTTATCTGTGGATGCTCTCATTCATCCAGGTCAAGAGTTTAAATCGAGGTTTTTAAGACACTCCCCCAAGCGGCTTCTTCAGTTCTGCTACTGTTCTTGTTGGGAATCTCACATGACTAAGATCACTATAGTTGGTTAATGGTCAGTTAACGACCAGAACCTGTGTCTGGGCCATGTGCAGGACTAGTTGACGGCCCATCGTTAGAGTTTGAATGTGAGTGAAGTCTGCTAGGAAGGGATCATTGCAGATCATTCATATGGCGCAAATTGCACGAGCAACGAGCAACTTGCTATTTGCCTTTGTAGAGAACCCTAAAAGTATCGGATCAGGACTCGGTATCTGCAGATACCTAAAATCAAATGATTTGGACTCCCTGATCGGGACATCCCTACTTCAAAGCATTAAAAGCTTCTTGACACTGGGCTGTCCATTCAAACCTTCTTCCATTTTGTGTTAGTGCATTAAGTGGTTCCACTGGCTGAGAGAAACTGGGGCCAAAGCGGTGACACCAACCAGCTACCCCAAGGAACCTTTGTAGTTCTTTGATCTTTCTAGAGATGGGATCTTCTTGGACAGTGTTTGTCTTCTCAACATCAACTCCCACAGCAGATAGATGGTGGCCCAAGAACTTCAATGATGTTCTGAAGAACTGACTTTTCTTCATGTCAGATTGGCTTCTCATAGCTAATGCAGTTTTCTCCCAACTTTCTTCATCCATCTGCACCTGGCAGTACCCATGGTTTAGGGTCATTTTTCTTTGGAAGCCACAAGTTTGCTGCACTAGGAGTGGATGGCTCACTAACGTCTTTTTCCAACATGTCCTTTACATGTACTTAAATCATCTGAAGCTCGGCAGGAGATGCTGAGTGGCCCGTCATGGGTGAGATAGATGGAAGAGTTTTCCCCCCCCCAAACCATCCAGCTGAGCATCATCAGTGGCAGCTTTGACACGATCTAGCTCAAAGAGGTGAGAAATCACTTCTGCAGGGGGCACCACAGAAAAGACAGCCAGCTGCCTAGGCGGGTTTCATGTTTCATGTTCCTCTTGTTGGATTTGAACCAGTATTTGTTGCCACAGATGTGAGCTAGTGAAGAAGATGAAGTCTAGCCATAGGACAACAGAAAAACTGAAGTCACGTGCAGGTAAAACAACACAAGGTAAGGTTACAAGTTGCTTGCTAAGTTTTAATTCATTCCAACCTAATGGTGGTCTTTTTCTCCATCAGCCAAACACAACGGTTCCAAGGTTCAGGGTTTAAGCACCCTGTATCCAGGATGGGTGTACCAGCCCGGTTCCCAATCTTCAGGGGTACCAACAGAAAGGGGTCCAGGTGTTCCAGGAGGGTTAGGATGGGTAGTGGTTCCAAAAGGTGGTGACTGTGTGAAGGTCCCAGTTGTAGCCGAGCCCTCCTTAGTGCTCGTTTGTTTCCAGCCATGTGGACAAGAAGCAGGTGCACGCCATGCTTACAATACCAGCAATATACTTGGAAAGCCCATTAGACTCAAGGGGAATTTGGTTTGATGAGATTTTCTTTATGCAGTGGAAATACAGCTGATTCAGGAACAGGAGGTTTACAGGTTTTATTTACCACGTCCTTTCTCTGATCGTATTCCAGCTGGTTGTTCCAATCCTTCTCCAATTGTTGCCCTAGACAGACCAGCTGACTGGCCAGTTGAGGGTTCATATTTTTTCAGAATGAACAGCCTCCTCCTCTTTAATGTCTAGTTTCCAGCATGTGCATAGCAGTTGGAACATATATACAAAATCTCTGATGCTCCGACATTCTTTCTGAATTCTGTTGAGAATATTTTCTGCCAGTTCATCTTCATAATCCTCAGACAAGAAGGCAACTCAAAAATTAGCTTGGAATATTCTTCCATGTGTGGATTTTATTGCAAGCCACATCCCACCAATGTCTAGCTGTTCCATGGAGTACAGTACGTAGTGTAGCTAGAGTAAAACACCTTGAGCGTCGGCGTATGATGGCGATTCGACAACCTGTAGCTAAGTTAGTTACTGATATATATGCTGTTGTTAAGTCCTTGAATATGTCCATATGAGCGGCGATAGTTTCAGTCATTTGTTACAGTTTTTGTTTAAGCTCCTGCTGGTGATGATGATCTCCAACCCTTCCTGAAGTTGATCCTCTACATTTGTGGGGTTTAAGGGATTCGCAAACTCAGGCGCAGCATAAAGGTCCATATCCAGTAGAGAATAAGTGGATTGGTTGACATGGTAGCAACATAGCTCCGCTACGTCAGACTAGGCGCTCCTGTGCTGCCATTTTAAAAACTTGTTGCTGGCTACAGACCCGATTATGGACGCTAAGGATATTCCATGTTTTCCTTCATGACGGCATCAGGGCATCTGCGGGGGTATACCCTTGACGCACAAGTATAAACCAGGCTTAGTTTGGTGAAATTTCCCAACCTGGGATGAATAAAGTACTTTTGTATTCTATTCTATTCTGTTCTGTTCTAGCATCGGCGAACAGCAGATGGGAATCACCCCTGGGGCTACTTGTATAGAACTTTGACTTACCTGTCAATACAGGCGATGGTCTGACATCTCTCCTGGGGTGTGGAAGGGCTCAGGGCAGAGTCTGATCTGGCACTGGAGATGAGTGACTGGGGTGACTGGCTGGTTGGGGCTGGTGTGAGGGGCCAGGAAGGAGCTGGGCTCATCACCACAATAGGATTGGCTGCAGCAAACACAGAGGTCAAACTGAGAGATCCTCCAATATGCCCAACAACCAGTCCACATGTACTGGGTACCTGCGGGAGGGTTCGTGGAGGAGACAGCTGCCTGCGACTCGCTGTCCTGCAGGATGGAGTTGATGAAGGTGGTGGGGGAGAGGGGCGTGTCTATAGGTGTAGGACACACCTCCGCCTCAGGACTGGACGGCTCCTCCTTAATGCCAGCCGATTGGCTCTCTCTGCAGGTAAAGTTGTGTTAAAGCCACCTGCCGATCAATCACTTACTGACTGAAGAGGACTTGTCTGACTGATCCTCACCCTTTGTCTGTCCAATCACTGACCACATCACCTATGGTGGGTGTAGCCACCTCTGTGATGTCAGAAATAATTGGTCCAGAAGTCAGTGTGGAGTCAGCTGTGAAGAGACTGGCTGCCCCCTGTAGACACAAACACAGACTGAATGACACATTACCTGTATTATATATATATATATCACAGTTTAGGACAGCAATCCCACCAGTACTCCCCACAGTCCCATGTATAAGTACTGATGGGGGTACCAACTTAAATATTACTCCTGCAGAACTGGACCGCTTTGTCAACAACACTGCAGACACAGTACACCCAGTCTTTAACAGCATTGCTCCACTGAAGAAGAAGAAAACTACAAACCAGAAGAGGCTAGCTCCGTGGTACAACTCAAATATCCGATCACTGAAACAGACTACACGAAGGATGGAGAGGAAGTGGCAGTCCTCTAAACCAGATGACTCCCAGAAAAGTAAAGCTAGGACAGTTTGCTGACGTATAAGAAGGCTCTTCGTAAAGCTAGGACAGCCTACTATTCATCACCAATAGAAGAAGACAAGAACAACCCGCGCTTTCTCTTTAACGCTGCAGCCAGGCTGACAAAGATTTCCTGCAGCTCTTAGTAGTGAAGACTTCATGAGCTTCTTCACTGATAAAATCACCACTATTAGAGGACAAATCAACCACAATCTCTCTGTGACCGCTGAGGATACACCGCCACTTCTGGACACGGATCCTGATCTAACTCTGGACTGCTTCGTGCCCATCGGCCTCCCTGAGCTGACCACCAGCATTAGCAAGTCTAAACCTACCACCTGTCTTTTGGATCCGATCCCATCACGGCTCCTCAAGGATGCTATTCCTCTGATCGGAGACTTTTTATTAGGACAGATCTCTCAGACTGCGTTCTTCCACCTCTGTAACATTACTAAGATCAGGAGCATCCTCTCTCAGAGTGATGCTGAAAAACTCATCCATGCTTTTGTCACTTCAAGACTGGACTACTGCAACTCACCATTGTCTGGATGTCCACATTACTCCATCAACAGTCTGCAGCTGATCCAGAAGCAGCAGCTAGAGTTCTGACAGGAAGCAGCCAAAGGGATCATATCTCTGCTGTTCTAGCGTCTCTTCACTGGCTCCCAGTGGACTCAAGAATACACTTCAAGATCCTTCTTCTAACCTACAAGGCTCTTCATGGACTTGCTCCATTGTATCTGCAGGACCTGATAGAACCGTATGTTCCTGACAGAACAGTCAGATCTCAGAGTGCAGCTTTACTTGTAGTTCCTAGGATTTATCAAAGTAGAATGGGAGGACGAGCCTTCAGCTGTCAGGCAGCTCTACTATGGAACCAGTTACCAATCTGGGTCTGAGAGAGAGACACTGCCTCCACCTTTAAGACCGGACTAAAACATTTCTGCTTAGTAAGGTGTATAGTTAGCCTTAAACATAGTGTGAAGGGCTGATGTTGATTAAGATTCTCAGTCATCCAGGTCATAATACGTAGAGAAGATTGAAGCAGGGCGTCTGGACTTGTAGAGTTTCTCTCTGGACTCTACAAGTCCAGACGCCTTGCTTCAATCTCCTCTATGTAGGGCTGATAGGTATAGATACAGGCACAGGTATAACAGGTATCATAGGGCCGATCAATTCTTAACTTTTAGCACAGCTATGCTGCTTAAATAATATCTGCGCCACCCCGGTCCTAGTTTGGATCAAACCCTAAAAGATACTGATGCACAGATGGGTCAAGGCAGGTTACCTTGTTATGCTCCAATGAGAAGGTCCGACTGTATTTAGGCATGGAGTGGGTGGAGCTGGAGTCATTGAGCATCAGAGGACTGCAGATGGAGAAAGAGATACACACTGATCACTTCCAATCTTTAAATTATTTGAACACTTTGTAGTACTAGTAGTAAAATGTGTAGGAGAGTAGTAAACTTGCATCTTCCTCTTGACTCCTAGGATCCGGTTGGATTGGACGAGAGACACTAGAAACTGGATTAGCTGCAAAGAGAGAGAGTCCTCAGGTGGGGTTCAAGTCCTGACAGCAGCAATACCACAGCGTCAGTCTGCACACAGGTTTGTACCTTGTTGACGACTTTCTGTTGTTGGACATGTTTCTGTCTCAGAAGGGCCACTTCTCTCCACAGAGCCTCGTTCTCACTGACACACAGACAAGCATCGGTTCAGTAAACGCCCAGACTGCGGGTCAAGGTTCTGATTCAGGTTCTTACTGTTTCATGGCAACAATCCTGGAGTCAATGGTGTCCTGTTTTCCCTTCATCTGCTGGACGTCACTCAGAATTTTGCTGACTTCATCAGAAGACATCTTTACTTCCTCCTGACGTACGGATGACACCTGAACCAATCACAGCAGAGACCAGGGGCCTTAGTGATCAAACAGTCAACAGAAACGTTTTCTACAAGCGTGGACGCAGCAGGTACTTACATTGGTGACTTTGCGTTTGATGTTCTCCAGCAGGTGTTCTTGGCCTCTGATGAAGAATGGGTGCTGGAACTCCGTGTCATCTTTCTCTGGTTTCAGCAAACCACCCTGCTCGATGTGCACAACCTTCCGGAAACCATCTGAACGTAGACCATCAACCAGCTGATCAATAACCAATAAACACTCGTCATAAGAACTGACTTCAGGACCTGATGGCCGCCTAAGTACTCACACATGTTGAGCTGTCTGATGAAACTGGCCATGTTGTTGTGTTTAAAGAACTTTGGCAGAACTTCTTTGGAGAACCGACCCTGATCGAACACATGGAAGCTGGTTCCACTCTGACAGGAAAAAACACAGACAATCGTCAATACATTGACAGATATTGATCAGTGATTTCCTCAAGTAGTCAATGTCAGAAATCATCTCAGAACCAACAGAACCCATCAGGTGTGTCCGGGATGTTCAGATAAAGTGGGTCTGCTCTGGAATGGCGTGTGCCTAAGTGCAGGTGGAGCGGACTGTTTAGATCACAGCTGATCTAAACCGATCTAAACCCAGGAGAAACCTCCACCCTCAGCTCAGTGACATGTGATTTTAGCCATTCCTCTGCAGGAGAAGCTAACAGCTGATCACATGAACAAACACCATCCGAGTCCTGTGACGTCCAGGCACCAGATCTCATTATCCCAATGATCATCTGTTAGCTAAGCTAACAAAGCTAACCGTAAACAGCTAACTGAGCCCATATTAGTCCACACTGCCATTTATACACGGTTAATTTGAGTTAAACATTCGCCGTTAGCTCTGCTATGTGAGGCTAGGATATGCTAGGCTCAAGTGAGTACCGGGCTCCAGCAGATTAGCGGATCGGTGTCCGGGTCCTCCACCAGGGTCCATAGCTTTGTTAGGAAGGCCGGGACGTTCCCACCACTCAGCACCGCGGCTCCTCCTCCGGGATATTCCATCAGAAGTCCAAAAAAACCAAACACACACCCAACTCTTCGACAGACACTGCTGCTAATCTGAGCTAACGATGCTAACAGTTGGTGTGCTGCTAGCGCCACCGGGTCTCAAAAAAAATAATAAACCGCGACCCGAAGCAGGAGTGCAGTCCGATCCGGATCATAGAGGGACTCGATCAGGGCTCCGAGTTAGTGAAGGTCTTTCCTAGTCCACGGATGACCCAATAAACTTGTAACCCCGCTCTCCGTGGGGAAATTTCGACAAATCCGCTAAAACAAACAACTGCGTAGCTAACTGTGCGTCGCTCTGTGATGACGTCACAGCCAAACGTAACGGGAACGTTTGGCCGTTTGGTGACGTAAGTACCTAATACGGATTATGTCTAATTTTAACAGAATCACGCGAGTTACAGACAGCTGTCGATGGTTGGAGATCATTGATTATTCATCTTAGACTTTATGAATTAAAACAATCTGCACATCAGGTCCAAAGGAGAACAGCAACACAGGGACTATTCATAACATTCAACTCCAGGAACATCAGAAGGGTCCTGGGCGTGCTCCTGATGAGGCGGGGGATGTTCTCCTGGGGGACCTTCTCCCAGACCTGGATTAAAGCATCAGTCAGCTCCTGGACAGTCTGTGGTGCAGCGTGGCGTTGGTGGATGGAACGAGACATGATGTCCCAGATGTGCTGGATTGGATTCAGGTCTGGGGACCGGGCAGGCCGGTCCATAGCATCAATGCCTCCACCATGCAGGAGCTGCTGACACACTTCAGCCTCATGAGGTCTACCATTGTCATGCATCAGAAGGAACCCAGGGCCCACTGCACCAGCATGTGGTCTCACAGTGGGTCTGAGGATCTCATCCTGGTACCTGATGGCAGTCAGGGTACCTCTGGCCAGCACATGGAGGGCTGTGCCTCCAGAAGATAAGATAAGATAAGACTTTATTAATTCCGAAGGAAGTTCTTGTGCCTTAGGTATCAAGTTACATTAAGAAGAAGAAGAACACCATCACTGACCCACCACCAAACCGGTCACGCTGGAGGATGTTACAGGCAGCAGAACGTTCTCCACGGCGTCTCCAGACTCTGTCACGTCTGTCACATGTGCTCAGTGTGAACCTGCTCTCATCCGTGAAGAGCACAGGGCGCCAGTGGTGAATCTTAGTCTTGGTGTGTTGGGCTGTAAGCACAAGCCCCACTTGTGGACGTCCCCTCATACCACCCTCATGGAGTCTGATTACATGATGATGTAGTGCCATGGCTGTGCAGGCAAAACATGTGGTTATAATGGAAGTCTATGGGACAAAAATAAAAATCCAGTGCTGTGCAAAAACTAATGATGCAATAAAGTCAATGTTGTTACTGATGTTTGACATGACCAGGACTGTAATAAAAAAAAAAAAAAAATCCAGTCCACATTCACCTTTTCTATTAAAAATGAGCCATTTTGTGTGTTTTTTTTCCAATTTTCAGCACCACCCCTTATAAAATTGGTGATTAAAGGGTTAAAATCCTGGGGGAAAGTGATTTTTTCACTACTGTTGATCAGAACTGAAATTAATTAAAAGGTCTATGCAAAAAAATTTCAAAAAAATATTCTATATTTATCTGATATATTTTTAAAACTGTTAAAGGCTTCACAAGAAAACAAAGAGCAAGAGGACGGTCACGTGTGTAGGTAACAGGCGTGGCGCAGACAGTGACGTCACGACAAGCCACGCCCCTCCTCCCCGGTGGTGACGCATGACCTTTTACCACGGAGGTGCCCACGTGGTTCAATGGAGGAAAGCAGCGGAAACATGCGGAGCGGCGATCAGGGAGGACAGATGAAGAAGGTCCGAGAGAAAAGCACCAAGAAGAGGAGGAACGAGGACGAGAAGGACGAGGAGCGGGACCGGGACGAGGTGAGACACCCGCGGCCACACGGTGAGCCGCTGAACGGCTCCGGGCTGCTAGCTGTTAGCATGCTAACCGGAGCAAACACGCCGGTGATTCTCAAGTTTAATGTTCATGGAGCCGAACCCGGCCGAGCAGACATCGTGCTGCATCGTGTCATTAAATGTGCACGTTCTGATCGATCCTGTTAAGAATGAGAAAGAACCTGAGACTAAAGAAATCAACAGGGTGCGAGAGAACAAGCTAACAGCAGCCCCCGGAGCTCCAGCAGCGCCTGCTGAAACATCTAACCCGTCTCTTTTTCAGATCTTCAACTTCAACAACAAACCTACGGAGGAAGATGAAGAGGAGGAAGATCTCTCAGATAGTGAGGACAGCGTCTACTCCGGGCTGGAAGACTCTGGGAGTGATGACGATGATGAAGATGGATCAGACGATGAGGATGGAAGTGCAGAAGAGGGGCAGAGTCAGCCGGTAAGTCCTTATGACAATGAAGGTTCACTTCACTCTGATCGGCCTGAACTCACCTGTTGAGCATGTGTGATCGATCATCTGCAGACAGAGGAGAAGAAGGCGGCGGCGCAGGGGGAAACGCTGAACAGAGAAGAGAAGAGAAAGGAGGATGAGTATCAACAGGACTCTTCAGATGAGGAGGTGACTTTAGCTTTCTGAATCTGAAAGTTCTGCACAGCAGCTGCATTTTGAAGGGTTCTGATTCCTCTCCAGGACATTAGGAACACGGTGGGGAACATTCCCATGGAGTGGTACAAAGACTTTCCGCACATCGGATACAACCTGGACGGGAAGAAGATCTACAAACCAATCAGGAACAAGGATGAGCTCGACGACTTCCTGGACAAGATGGAGAACCCTGATTACTGGTGAACTGCTGGTGCTTTTTTTCCTCCACCTACAAAATCGGGATGCCTACAGGGATGCTAACATGTTCTGTTTGCAGGAGAACGATTCATGACAAGCAGACAGGAAGTGACATCGTTTTGTCAGAGGAGCAGGTGGAGCTGGTGAACCGCCTGCAGAGAGGGCAGTTTGGAGACGTTAACTTCAACGAGTACCAGGTACACTCAGAGACACGTTCACACTGGAGAAAGTCAGTCCAGCTAGAGTAGGATTGAGCCCAGACAGCCTTTAAGATGGATGCGTTCAGACCTATTTTCAAATCTGGCTAGCACACACTTGTGTCCGCACTCAATCCGGCTTCATCCAGCGTGTTTGCTGTCCTCCAAACCACTAGGTGGCGCCTCGTAATATACAGAGGACGTTCACGCCGCGGTAGGACCGCGTGTGCGCATGCGTCATGCGTTTTTTTTGTCCTGTGTCGCTCCCCGTGAACCCGGAAGTAGCACATCGCTAACAGGAAGTAACATGTTGCTAGCCGGATTCGCTCGCCACATTTGAGCCAATCCAGTTTGATTTCAATCCGGCTAGATCCACCCACGAGAGGTGGATCTATCCGGATTGAAATCAAACTGGATACAGCCGGATTCGAGGTGTTCACACTCAGAAAAAAACACATCTGGATTGATCTGGATGCGGCTGAATCCTGCTTAAGCCACATTTTTTCCCCCAGTGTGAACACGGTGACGCTCCGCCCGCTCAGGCCGGTCTTAGGCGCACACACGTTAGGACACAGATAGACATCGGTCCAAGTTGCAGAGTGGAACACCTGTAAACCGTACAGTTCATAGTGCAGGCCTGTTACTGACCTCCTCCTCTTCCTCAGCCCTCAGTTGAGTTCTTCAGTAGCGACGTGATGCTTCATCCAGTCACGAACAGACCTGCTGACAAACGCAGCTTCATCCCGTCACTGATTGAAAAGGAAAAGGTAAACAAAGTCAGATACATGAACACGTGTTCGTATTTTCAGTCCTGTTCTCACCGTCTCGTCTGTCCATTTCTGTCTTCAGGTCTCTAAACTGGTCCATGCAATAAAGATGGGCTGGATCAAGCCTCGGAAGGTAGAAGACGACAGCAGGGGGCGCTTCTATGACTTATGGGCCAGTGAGGACTCTTCTATTCTGGCCAAACACAGAATGCACCTGCCAGCCCCCAAAATCCCTCTGCCTGGTCACCAGGAGTCCTACAACCCCCCGCCCGAGTACCTGTTCACAGAGGAGGAGGCAGGTGACCTTGTCTGTTTGAGAATGATGAGTAAACGATCTTTCTGTCCACCTGACCGTCCACCTTCTACCCGCTGTAGAAAGCTCTGTGGGAGCAGCAGGATCCATCGGACAGAAAGCTGCCGTTTGTACCCAGGAAGTTCTCAAACCTGCGCCACGTTCCAGCGTTTTCTCGTTTTATTCACGAGAGGTTTGAGCGCTGTCTGGACCTCTACCTGTGTCCCCGACAGAGGAAGATGAGGGTAACTACCGTTAGTCGGTCTCTCCACCGGCAGGTTGAGCTGCAGCGTTAACGGAATATTTCTTCTGTCCCAAGGTGAACGTCAGTCCAGAGGATCTGATTCCCAAACTTCCAAAACCGAAGGACCTGCAGCCATTCCCGACAACACAGTCTCTGGTAAACACACACACACAGACACACTTCCAGGGGTCTATGACTCCACGCTGACATCATCACCCGTTTACCCTCTGCTCCCTGCTCCTGTCTGTCCAGGTGTACCGAGGTCACAGTGGTTTGATTCGCTCCATCAGTGTGTCTCCATCAGGACAGTGGCTTGCTTCAGGTAACGTCCATCCGTCCTTTGTGTAAGAATATATCACGGCCTCCACTCACTAGATGGCCCTGTTCTCAGGTAGTGATGACGGCACCGTCCGGTTCTGGGAGGTATGTTCTGCTCGCTGCATGAAGACAGTCCAGGTGGGCGGGGCTGTGAGGAGCATCGCCTGGAACCCAAACCCGTCTCTCTGCCTTTTGGCTGTCGCCCTGTAAGGATATGTCTGATTCCAGCCCCAGTGACATCGTCTTCCCCTGCTGTGCCAGCATCCTGTCCGCTCTCTGACATCGTCTTGTCCCCGTTTGTCTTTCAGGGACTCAGTGGTGTTAATCCTGTCTCCATCTCTGGCTGACAGACAAGTTGTCTTAACGTCAGAGCGACTCCTCAGTCCGCAGGATGTGGAGCCATCAGAAGGGGAGGGAGCTGTGGTCTGGTGCGATGGGGAGGGGGAGGAGCTAAACCAGGGGATCCGCCTCAAAATACAACATCCCAAAGTGAGCCCGATTAATTGATTACAGAATTCTGATCCATTGCAGAACTGCACTAACTAATCAATGTTGATCTACTCAGGCTGTCCACCAGGTGGCGTGGCACGCTAAGGGTGACTATCTTGCTTCAGTGATGCCAGATCACTCAAGCCATCTGCAGGTGTTCATTCACCAGGTGAGCCGGAGGCGGAGCCAGAACCCGTTCAGGAGGAACAAGGGTCTGGTGCAGTGCATATCCTTCCACCCGGTCAGGCCCTACTTCTTCGTGGCTACGCAGCGCTCCATCCGGATCTACAACCTGGTCAAACAGGAAATGACTAAAAAACTACAAGCAAACTCCAAGTGGATTTCCAGCATGGCCGTCCATCCCGGAGGTAACGGCACCCATAAGATGAACATAAGATGGAAATAAAAGTTTCCTGATAGAAAGTTCAGTTATCTACCAAAACAAACTGCTGATGTTCACTCCGACGGTGATGTCAGTGCTGAGGGCGGAGCTTACGTCTCACCTGCCTTTTGTCTGCAGGTGATCATGTTATTTGTGGAAGTTACGACTGCAGGCTGAGCTGGTTCGACCTAGACCTTTCAACCAAACCTTACAAGATGCTACGGTACACACCTGTCAATCATCCTGTGCATGTATTTGATTGTCTTCATGATGGTTGCTATGGTGTTGATCATATTGATGTCGTTCCTTTCTGTAGGCATCATAAGAAGGCAGTGAGGAGTGTGGCTTATCACCGAACGTACCCACTGTTTGCCTCTGCGTCCGATGATGGTTCGGTTATCGTCTGCCATGGGACTGTCTACAAGTAATGCACACAAACAAACAACATCAACACAACAGATCTCAATGATTACGCACGCTAACTTCTTTCCCCACCTTCCAGCGATCTGCTGCAGAACCCGCTGATCGTCCCGGTGAAGGTCCTCAGAGGTCACGCGATCACTCATGACCTCGGCGTTCTTGATGTGACCTTTCACCCCACACAGCCCTGGATCTTCTCCTCAGGAGCCGACGCCACAGTCCGCCTCTTCACCTAGCAAGTTGCTTAGCGACAGGCAGAACACCCAGTCTGTTTACAATAGTCACCGCGACAACCACCACTGACCAGTTGCTCGGATACTGTTTTCATCGTTATGTCATTTTCTTCTTTGTTTTTAATAAACTTCACCTTCGGGATGTTTAAGCTACACGAGCTGAGGTTTGTTGGAGTGCTGATTGGGCTGTGGTTTCCATGGAGACAGAAAAGTCTCTGTTAGTGGATCTGGGGGGGTTCAGACTAGCTGCGGCTGCTTCACTGACCACCTACTCCAACACCATCTCCATCAAAAGCAATCCACCGGACCTACATCAGCCTAACGGCGCCCCCTGTCAGCGCCTCCTGCAGGCCGTCTGGTGGAGCATCACAGTGCATTTTAAACATTTACTTTTGAATTGATTTTCACCCAAATACAGAGCCGAGTGTTGGAATTGATTAGGGTGTGATCAGTATTAGATGGTTCGTGGTATAACCCTTGCAACTGATACAAAGCTGAAACATATCATTGCCACGTGACAAGGAATCCATATATCAGTGACGTCAGAACTAAACTGGTCAGTTTTGAAAAATTCCAAAACTCAACAACTTCAGGGCTTTTACTTTGAAGGCTGCCGGTCTGTGCCGAGCGTGACGCAACCAGCGTACTTCCGGCGGAGGCGGCTGTCAGTGTACCACGTGACCATGAACACAGAAGACAGAATCGCACCGAGCCGCGAGAACTGCGCGTACACGAGCTGTTACTGGTAAATATCTCCTGCACTCATCATTATGTTGCAACTTACACGCACTTTGACGGCTGCGGCGGATCAATGCGGACCTGATCAGCTTCAAATGTCGGATCAATAGGAACAGTCCTATGGTCGATACGGCTGAGAATGCGAACGCAGATGATAAGTTATTGATCCCGTTCTCAATGATTACTGGTAAACTGTAGCTACACGCGGATCAGAAGCAGCTGAACTGATTATCGATCAGCAGGATGAGTGATCAATGATCAATACTTTGTGGCTCTGCTGTGTCTGTGGTGCAGCGAGGAGAATGTCTGGAAGCTCTGCGAGTTCATCAGAGCAGAGAGGGCAGCAGCGCTGGAGCAGCTGTTCGTCGTCTTCATCTCCAACCAGAACAGAACGGTGAGAGCCTCAGCGGGTTCTATGAGCCTCAGCGGGTTCTATGAGCCTCAGCGGGTTCTATGAGCCTCAGCTGGTTCTATGAGCCTCAGCGGGTTCTATGAGCCTCAGCTGGTTCTATGAGCCTCCGCATGTTCCGCCGGGTCCACCTCACGGTTCTGTCTCCTCCATAAGGTTCCTCTGTGGAAGCAGAAGTCTGGGAGGAGGGACCAGCCCGTCATCTGGGTCTGTGACGTCACTGCACATCCCTCACTGTGACATCACAGACAAGTCGTAATGATGTCGTTAACCATGTTCCAGGACTACCACGTGATCCTGCTGCAGGCGCGCCATCCGTCGGACGCCCTGATTTACGATCTGGACTCTGAGCTGTCCTTTCCCTGCACGCTGAAGCTCTATGCTGACCAGGCCTTTCGCTCAGACTGCAACATCAGACCTGAGTACCACAGGTAACACGCACCAGAACCACAGGTACCACAGGTAACACGCACCAGAACCACAGGTAACACGCACCAGAACCACAGGTAACACGCACCAGAACCACAGGTACCACAGGTAACATGCACCAGAACCACAGGTAACACGCACCAGAACCACAGGTACCACAGGTAACACGCACCAGAACCACAGGTACCACAGGTAACACGCACCAGAACCACAGCACACACTGTTTGTAGCGTGTGTGAGTTTGTTGTGAGCTTGGCTGGCTCGGACCTGAGCTGGTGTGAAGCAGCGGGTCGGACAGAGCCAAGCGTCCTTTCTGTGACCCAGCTCCACAACACCCAAACTCACCATCAGAGATCAGTGGGATCAGTGCAGCTCCTGCTGGGTTCATGAAATAATTAGTTTACCACTTAATGCATCTTCAGGTTAACACGATGCAGCAGATTAAAAACGTTACACTCACGAGCAGTGTTTGGATTTCACTCTGTTTCGGTCAAAGACGAGTGTGTAGACTCCATATTAATAATAATCAGGCTGGAGTGGGGATCACACACAGAACCCCCGGCCTGACCGGGTGAACTCCAAAATGTGGCGCATCGAGTGTTAACGCACGTCTACCTTGAACCTCTTCCTGTTTGCAGCAAGTTACCATGGTGATGTAGCAGGTTAAAGAGAGCCACCGACAGGATCCTGATACCTCTGACCTTAGACTGAGCTTTGTGGTAAGGATGCCATGTGTAGGAGGAAGTGATGTCACACCCATGTGTACCTCTGTCTCTGACAGGAAGCTGCGCGTGGTTCCCGCCAACAGCTTCCTGCTGAACTTTGCAACAGATCGATCACACATGAGGAATTCTGACGGATCCTGGAAGATGCCTCCCCCACCGTATCCACCCATGAACACTGCAGGTCACATGATCTCACAGTCATAGGTGTGTGATGATTTGACCGGCTGATGACATCATGCTGTGATGTGTTTCCTCCTCAGAGTGTCAGATGAACCTGGACGACTTCATCAGCATGGACCCAGCTGTTGGCTGGGGGGTGGTCTTCAGCCTGGACCATTTCCTGCAGACATATGCAGGGAACTCTTCATCATCACCCTCATCAGCAGCAGCAGCAGCAGCATCCTTCTCAGCCGCTGCGCCGTGGTAGCATCGCCTCGCTTCTGCCTTCTGCTGTCAATGTCAAAATGTTCTGTAATAAATGAATCTGCTGAGCTGATGTTTGTTTGAGTCTTTCACTGTAACATTAATGAAGCGGAGCGCCACCTGTAGGAGCTGCTGCGACCTCCAGAGAACAAGAACAAACGGTCAGAACAAAGGTCATCCTGTGGAAGGGTTCACACACACAGAGACACACACTCACAGAGACACACACAGAGAGAGACACACAGAGACACAGAGAGAGACACACAGACAGACAGACACACACAGAGACACACACACAGAGAGAGACACACTCACACACTGAGACACACTCACACAGACAAACACAGACACACACACAGACAAACACACACACACACACAGACAAACACACACACACAGACAGACACACACACACACACAGACAAACACACACACACAGACAGACACACACACACACACAGAGAGACACACACACAGAGACACACACACACAGACAGACACACACACACACACACACACAGAGACACAGACACACACACAGAGACACACACACACAGACAAACACACACTCACACACACAGACACACACACAGACAAACACACACACACACACAAAGACACACACACACACACAGACACACAAACACACACACACACAGACAAACACACACACAGACAAACACACACACACACAAACACACACACACACACAGACACACAGAGACACACACACACTGAGACACACACACAGACAAACACACACTCACACACACAGACAAACACACACACACACACAAAGACACACACACACACAGACACACACACACAGACACACACACACACACACACAGACTCACTCTCGCTGGGGGCGGAGCTTCCTGCGTCTCCGTCTCTGTTGTTCTCAGCTCAACACGAAGCTAAACAGGAGAACGGAGACGCGGTCCCACGGAGAAAACACGGACAGGCTGCTGCTCCGAAACCAGGTCCCGGTTCTATTTGCTCATCTCGGCGGCCTCACTGCGGGCTTTGTGTCCTCGCTGCTGCGGGGGAGGAGGATCTGGACGGCCGCTTAGCTCCGTTAGCATGATCCAGCTAATCAGGCTCTGTTATTGATGTTAGCCGCCGTTAGCTCCGCTGCTCTCCGGTCCGGTTAGCAGAAGGAATACCGTGTCTTTAGGACTGTTGTGGTTAGATTACGGTATTAATCTCACAATGTGCGTCCGCGTTCATGCCGCACTTCACGCGGAGGTCGATGGTTCGGTGCTCTGCTAACAGTGAAGCTAGCCGTTAGCCGGAGCTAGAGGGAGCTCAGCTGTCTTTGTTTCCATCAGCAGAGGATGTGAGGGCAGGTTAGCTCCGTTAGCTAGCTCTTAGCACTGGGGCTCGTTGGGAGTAGAACCGCTGTGTTTTGTGTTGTACCAGATGCTGAGCTAGCAGCTAGCCCTCGGTCAGTTTGTGTCGGATCCGCTGACATGCAGCGCGTTGATCTGTGACCTTCATCATCAGAGTCACCGTCAGGGCCATGATGGCCCTCACCTCAGGCTGCCAGCGGAGGCTCCTCTATCTGCTCACACTGACAGGTGAGTCCGCTCATTGGGTGTGTCTGCGTGACGTCAGGTTGATCGCAGAATAAAACAAGAAAAGAATGGGACAGCTTCCTGTTTGTTTGGGCTTCATTGTTGTGTCTTTTCTCCCAGGATGCCTTGCTGCCTCTCAGAGAAACGACAACGTCTATGTGTCAGAGATTTCTAACGGTGAGGTCACAGCCACATCGGTGACACCAGAAATGCACACAAACACGGCACTAACAGCTGGCCTCTCCTCAGCCTGCGGCGACGTGGCGGAGCTCCTGCGGGCTTCTAGCGGGGTCATCGCCACCCCGGGCTGGCCCTTCCAGTATCCAGCCCGACTGAACTGCAGCTGGAACATCAGAGCGCGGCCAGGGGACTCCATCACCATCAGGTAACGCAGACGAACTGTTCCTGTGGTGTGGACGATCTTTGACCTTAACGCACCCTGTAAGATTTAAACTGCTTCTCATCTCTGCTGCAGTTTTCAGGACTTTGACCTCCAGGGTTCCCATCACTGCACCTCAGACTGGATGTCCATCAGCACCTACAGAAGCCTGGACGGGCTCCGCGTGTGTGGGTCTTCCCTGCCGCCACCCTACATCTCCTCACAGGACCACGTCTGGATCCGCTTCCACTCAGATGACAGTCTGACCGGAAAGGGCTTCAGACTGTCCTACATCGCTGGTATGAGTTTGCAGGTGGCGCCTCCTCTGGCAGTTTAAAAGCGGTGCAGTAATCCTGTTAGGTGGTTTATCCTGTGCACAGAAGTCAGGTGATGAGAAATCAATACCTTGTGCTTGTAGGTAAGGCCGAGGCGTCCAGCTGCGACGTGGATCAGTTCCACTGTTCGAACGGGAAATGCATCCCAGACTGGTGGCGCTGTAACTCTATGGACGAGTGTGGCGACAACTCAGACGAGGAGCTGTGTGTGGAGTCGCCATTCTCATTTCAGCCCTGCAGCCTCAATCAGTTCCCCTGCCTCTCCCGCTACACCAGGATCTACACCTGCCTGCCACACAGCCTGCGCTGTGATGGCAGCATCGACTGCCAGGTAAATGAAGCCAGTCATGACCTCATCAGATCTCCTTCCTGCTGGGTTTGACAGCTTGTTTTCTTCCAGGACCTCGGTGATGAGATCGACTGTGACGTTCCTACGTGTGGAGAATGGTTGAGGAACTTCTACGGCTCCTTCAGTTCTCCAAACTACCCAGACTTCTACCCTCCAGGAAGCAACTGCACCTGGCTGATCGACACAGGAGATCACCGGAAGGTAAGCTACGACTCTGAGTACCAGATAACTGTGCAGCTCTTCACCAGCTCTGATGAGACCCTTCTTCTCCTGCAGGTCATCCTGAGGTTTACAGACTTTAAACTCGATGGGACAGGTTATGGCGACTACGTGAAGGTCTACGATGGTCTGGAAGAGAACCCCCGGCGCCTCCTTAGGGTGTTGACTGCCTTGAACTCCAGGGCTCCGGTCACTGTGGTTTCATCATCGGGTCAAATCCGAATTCACTTCTACGCAGACAAGATCAATGCCGCCAGAGGGTTTAATGTCACCTACCAGGTGGGAGCCGAAGTCCTCTTCTCATCTTGGTGGTTTGAACCTATAACACGGTTCTCGTTGACCTGTTGTGTGTGGTTCTCTCTGTGGTCTTCAGGTGGATGGGTTCTGCCTCCCCTGGGAGATTCCCTGCGGGGGGAACTGGGGCTGTTACACGGAGCAGCAGCGCTGTGATGGCTACTGGCATTGTCCTAATGGGCGGGACGAGCTGAACTGCTCTTCATGTCAGGAGGACGAGTTTCCCTGTTCCAGGAACGGCGCTTGTTACCCACGTTCGGACCGCTGCAACTACCAGAACCGCTGTCCCAACGGTTCTGACGAAAAGAACTGCTTCTTCTGTCAGCCTGGAAATTTCCACTGCAAGGTACCGGATCTTTAGATCCAGCAGCAGCTCGTCCCACTAAGCACTAATATAATAATGTTCGATCTCTGCAGAATAACCGCTGTGTGTTTGAGTCGTGGGTGTGTGACGCACAGGACGACTGTGGTGACGGCAGCGACGAGGAGAGCTGTCCCGTCATCGTTCCCACCAGGGTCATTACGGCCGCCGTCATCGGCAGCCTCATCTGCGGCCTCCTGTTGGTCATTGCGCTCGGCTGCACCTGCAAGCTGTACTCGCTGCGCATGTTTGAACGCAGGTGAGGACGCTGGAGACTTTTCCTTTAGGCCGCACGTCTTCTGATTGGTCACTGATTTGTCATGTAATTGTTGCAGATCATTTGAGACGCAGCTGTCTAGGGTGGAGGCGGAACTGCTGAGGAGGGAAGCCCCTCCTTCGTACGGCCAGCTAATCGCACAAGGACTGATCCCACCTGTAGAGGATTTCCCAGTGTGCTCGGGCAGCCAGGTACAGATACATTCGACTCACTGGATCGGAACCATTGGGACATCTGGTCATGCTAATGTCTTTCTTCTGTCCCTGTCCTCAGGCGTCTGTCCTGGAAAACCTCCGTCTGGCTGTTCGCTCTCAGCTAGGCTTCACTTCCCTTAGACTCCCCTCCTCTGGTCGCCATAGCAACCTGTGGCGCAGACTCTTCACATTCTCGCGCTCTCGGCGGTCAGGTTCTTTGGCTTTGGTCTCGTCGGACCTAGAAGATAGTGCCGGCACCGGCAGCACAGGAAGTTCAGGCTCAGACCTGCTGTCTCCAGACTCGGATGACACGGACACTGAGGGCGAGCGAGGGAGAGAGAGAGGCGTAGGTGCAGTGGGTGGGCCAGTTGCCCCTCTTCCTCACAAAACTCCACCCTCCTCCACCATGGAGGCCGTGGTTTCCGTGACAGCATCTGCAACCTCTGTGACCCCGATGCCAGGACAGGGCCACGACAGGCCCAGAGAGGCCCCGCCCCCATCCAGTCCTGTCACTGTGGTAACATCCAATCCAAATCTGGAAAGCCACACCAGCACCTCGGAGCCCCAGGCCTCAGGCACTTCCACCTTGCAACGCCTGGCCCAGAACCTGCACCGCCTTGCCAGGAACCTGACCAGAACCAGCCAAAACCAGACCTGGACCAATCACAGTCCTCTCCGCCAGTTAGAGACAGGAAGGAACGGGGCTGAAGCGGCTGAACGTCGGGGCAGCAGAGAAGAAGAAGAGGACGTGGAGCTCCTGATCCCTGTCGCCGACTCCGACACCACCTCCACCTCACTGGTCAGTGATGGGCGACAGCCCCTGCTGGAGCCACAACCTCCCTCCACTGCAGGCCACGCCCACCGGCATCAGCATAGAAATAGTGGTCGCGGAGGACGGGATGGCCCCTGTGAACACTGTGGGATGGTCCACACTGCTCAGATCCCCGACACCTGCCTAGAGGCCATGGGCAAGATAGAGAGCAGTGACGATGAGCTGCTGCTGCTGTGCTAACGTGCTAACTGCTAACTGACAGACTACTTTTCTCACTCTACCCCTGTAACTGTCTAACATGCTAACTGACAGGCTAACACTTCCAGCTTGCTAACAAGCTAACAGACAGGCAAACACTACCCTGACCATACGCCCACTCTTTTTAAACCGTCGCTAACAAGCTAATACAACAGGTACCTTTCTCTGATCCCACAGCTAGCTCAAATGCTCTGTCACTGGAATAAAACAAGCCTAACATCTGTTAGCCTGTGCTAGCATGTTTAGTGGGACTATAGGTCAGTTCCCAGTGTTGTTGGAGACAAACTGGCCAATCAGTAACCAAAGGTAGTGACGTCCCCCAATGAAATCCCACCGGTACGACTATGATAACTACCCCACTGTTCACCAGGTCCATCTGTGAAAACGCGCCCTCCCCCTGCAGGCGGACGTCCTGCGTGTATGTGACTGTAAATAAAAACCAAACAGCCTGATGGCTTCCGTGGTTTCTGTGCAGCAGTTTGCAATGTTGTGTGAACGGGACCGACGTGGGTCATGTGACCAGTGGAGGCCGCTAGGGGCATGCTGGCAGATTTGCATTCTTTAGCCATACAAAGCTTCTTTTACTGTGAAACTAATAAAGTTTGTCTTGAACTGTGAGACAGAGTTACAGAACTCAACGGTACGACCACGTCAACGTCATGGATCAGGAGAGGAACACGAGTGTCAGCCTTTGGTTGCACGAACGGCGTGACCATGGCTTCAGTACTCAATAGTTTGGTTCCCGTTGATCCTGATCTAACAGTGTTACAGTGACTGACCCCACTGGGCTACCTCCCCAGGTCATGTGATCCTTGTCGCACTAGAGTACAGTTCCCAAAGTCTGTGATGTTGCATGAGCAAGGTTTGGGCCTGGCTCCCTGCTGGTTCTGATGGGGTTCGCTGAGGAGTTAATGAGCCGTGTTAAAGAAGGGTCTACATCTGTCTTTACAAAGGTCAAAGGTCAGAACCGGTGTTTACACTTCATCCTGGACCTGTCTACTGTCAGTGTGGATCAGGTCAGAACTATAAAGGCAGTTCTTTGTTGTGTCCTCCTGTTCACTCCTGACTGAACTCGTGTGGTCTTTGTTACAGTTTTTGGTACTCAGCTTGTGTGGTTGTGTATATTTATTAATATGGTTATCATCATTACTATTATTATTGTTGTGTTAAGTTGTGTAACCTCCTTTGACCTGCATGATTCGAGTTGTTTTGGTGTTTTTTTTTGAGTCTGTAAAACCTGTTAAACTGCACTAAAGATTAAAGGTTCATATTCATTGTCGATGCTGTTCGTGTTTTATTATTCTGTTCATGGTCCCCCGCTGCTCGGACAGAGCCCAGCTCGGAACATCTGAACAGCGCCATCCTCAGGACAAACTGCTCTAGTACTACAGTGTAAAAACTCTCACAGGCGATTAAAGGGTTAATGACCTGTTAGTTACAGGAAATTGAGGGAGCAGATGACATCACAGGTTACTCATATGTTCGTGACCCTGCATGAAGCGGGTTAATAGATGATGGATGTTCAGATAACATCAGAGCCGGCACCTTACGGGTCACATCAGAACTGTGAAGCCACAAAGAACCGTTAGAATCTTTTATTTTCTCGTGACATTCGCGGTTTTCTGTTGATGTTTCTGATGGTTTGTTCTAATCGATTTGTCGTACCATGCAAACATAAAGACGCAGACCTCCGTGTTCCTGTGTTTCCATGGACACACGCCTGGTCTGAGATTCCTCACATGCCTCTAACAGTCACATGACTCCTGAGGAGCTGCTGGGATTGGCTGGCAGCTGGCGACATAGTCTCTCCTTTCCTTTACCAGCATCTTTTGCCGTGTGGCCCCGCCTAAAGTGAGAGGTTCCTCCTCCTCCTCTTGACATCATCACGGCACTGTTTATTATCACAGTGATGTCATCATGCAGCATGCAGCAGCAGAGGAGGATCATGGGACCTTTAGGCCCGTCCAACAAACATTTGTCCCGTCTTGCCACGTTCCTATGATGACAGAGTCCGTCCCAGCTCCTGATGCTATGACTTTCCTTCTGTCTCCTTATTAGTCAGAGGGGCCAAGGCGGGATCGACCAGTGAGGTGGCAGGAAACAGTTTAAACCAGCCAATCACCATGTTGGACAGGTCCAGGTCATCCAATAGGATCTGAGCAGCACCCATGAAGGATTTATGGTCCATCCGACCATAGTCACCCCAGACGATGATCTGCAGAAACAGATGGTTAGCCTGAGTGACATCACACACCTGAGTGACATCACACACCTGCATGCCATGAATTTACCTGCAGCACCTTCCCCTCGGGATTCTCTTCAAACTGCAGCTGCTGCTGATACAGAGGGTCGAGGGTCTTCCTGGCCAGTCGAGTTCTTCTCTTCAGCACGCATTTCCCGTTATCCATCAGATACACCTTCACATAGGGAGCTGCAAAATACACACACACACACACAGAGTCAGAAACACACATTATTCATTGAACTATTTAAATGGGTTTTATTGAAGAGGAGGGGACAGCTGTCATTGGTGTGTGCTTTATAGTTCATGAGTGACAGTGTGTAGTACAGTGTGTAGTACAGTGTGTAGTGGGTACCTGGTGTGTTTTTGTTGCCCTGTTTACCCACAAGCCCTCGGGCTCGGATCACTTCCACATCGAGACGCTCCTTCCTGTACACCATTCCGATCTGAATGTCACCTGACCAACAGAGAGCCAATTGGACCCTATGTGATATCACAATTTTCTAACTGGACAGCAGTTTGTTTTTAATATAAGCATGAAGTAAGAATTTCAGTTTTGGTTGGTCCCTACCCATGGGGGGCGTGGCAAGAGTCTGCCGTCCAGCCAGCTGGGCGGGGCCTAATCCCTCAAGGAAGCCGGTGAACTGTTTGTCTGAAGCAAGTTTAACCCCTGGAAATATAAGACTGATAAAATGGAGAGGAAAATTAGTAAGCAATTAAAGAGGAGTGACAGACTACAGAGAGGAGTAAGATTAAAGAGTTGATAGATTAAAGAAAGAGGTGACAGATTACAGAGAGAAGTGATAGATTACAGACAGTAGTAAGATTAAAGAGGAGTGAGATTACAGAGAGATTACAGAGAGGAGTAAGATTAAAGAGGAGTGACAGATTACAGAGAGGAGTAAGACTAAAGAGGAGTGACAGATTACAGACAGTAGTGAGATTAAAGAGGAGTAACAGATTACAGACAGTAGTAAAATTAAAGAGTGACAGATTACAGAGGGGAGTAAGATTAAAGAGGAGTGACAGATTACAGAGGGGAGTAAAATTAAAGAGGAGTGAGATTACAGAGAGAAATTACAGATTACAGAGGGGAATAAGATTAAAGAGGAGTGACAGATTACAGAGAGGAGTGACAGATTACAGAGAGGAGTGACAGATTACAGAGGGGAGTAAGATTAAAGAGGAGTGAGATTACAGAGAGAAGTAAGATTAAAGAGGAGTGACAGATTATATAGGAGTCACATATTGGAGAAGAGTAACAGATTAAAGGAAGGAGTGACATCTTAAAGAGGAGTGACAGATTACAGGGAGGAGTAAGATTAAAGAGTTGATAGATTAAAGAAAGAGGTGATAGATTACAGAGAGGAGTAAGATTAAAGAGGAGTGACAGATTACAGAGAGAAGTAAGATTAAAGAGGAGTGACAGATTATATAGGAGTCACATATTGGAGAAGAGTAACAGATTAAAGGAAGGAGTGACATTTTAAAGAGGAGTGACAGATTACAGGGAGGAGTAAGATTAAAGAGTTGATAGATTAAAGAAAGAGGTGATAGATTACAGAGAGGAGTAAGACTAAAGAGGAGTGACAGATTACAGACAGTAGTGAGATTAAAGAGGAGTAACAGATTACAGACAGTAGTAAAATTAAAGAGGAGTGACAGATTACAGAGAGAAATTACAGATTACAGAGGGGAGTAAGATTAAAGAGGAGTGACAGATTACAGAGAGGAGTGACAGATTACAGAGGGGAGTGACAGATTACAGAGGGGAGTAAGATTAAAGAGGAGTGACAGATTACAGAGAGAAGTGACAGATTACAGAGAGGAGTAAGATTAAACAGGAGTGACAGATTACAGAGAGAAGTATCAGTAAGAGGAGTCGTACGCTCCGGGTTTTGGGTCCTCGGCGTCTGGGTCTCGACTTGGTTGTCGGGTAAAGCGGGATTTGAACTCGACAGCCAGACCTGTTTCTACACTCCTCTGGACAGGAAGTCTCACCACCTTCTTCTTCTTCTCCTCCTCTGGACCGAAGACAAAAAAAAGCATATGTCACAACAACAACGACTTTATCCTGTTGTTGATGAGGCGCCTCGGTGCAATCATTACTCCTGCTGTTCAAACTGGGTCTCACCCTCTGGGTTAAGCTGGGAGGCGCTCTGACTCTTCTTTCCCAGTCCAACCATGCCCATCATCCTAGCTCCAAAGCTCGAGCGCCGTTTCTTGTCGTCATCGTCATCATCATTTCTCCCCAGAGAGCAAATTTCACCCCCAACACTCGATGACTTGTTGAGGGGAGCTCCCACCGGCGCCCTGCAGGAAGGAAGGAGAATTCAGCTTTCAGTCAACCGAAGGGGGAGGGGCCTAATCATGATTGTCTGCCTGGAAGGGGGGGGGGGGGGTCACCATCTTGTGTTGTTGCTCTAATTTCATTGGTCAGACTCTTACTTTGAAGGCCCAGGCTCCTCTTCCTCCTCTCCTTCCTCAACTGATTCACTTTTTCGCAGCACAGCTTCAGCTGCCCCCACTGTTTCCTGTGTCCCCTCTGACCCCACCCCCAGCTCCACTGATTGGCCTTCCAGACAGTCCATCCTACTGTCTCAGCCAGTTAATGTTGAGAGCAGCAGCGTGCAGAAAGAGACATGCAGAGTGATGAGATAAGACATGCCAACAGAAACATGCTAACACAAACCGCATGCTACAAACATGGAACGAGTAGCAGAAGAGGGCGCCATGTGCAGAACACAAAGTTCAGGAAAGTACCGACAACTTTTCAAAAACACAAACTGATCAATAAAACATACAAATGGAACTCCATCATGGGTCATAAAGTGTGATCGATCAACTGAAGATTTTCAGCGATCAACGATTAGTTCCTGATCTGCGCGTTTGTCCTCACCTGATCCTACGGACAGACCGAGTGTCAGAGGCATTGGACATGGCTGACACGTCGCTGATGTCACTGTCTGATGACTTAAAGGACAGGCTGTCCCTCATCTGGGGACAAAAGACAGGTGAGCAGGCGGGCGGGCGTGTGACATCACAGCTGATGCATTCAACAGTGTTGTGATGTCTGCTCACCTTTGAAGCGTCCTTCATTACACCTGCAGAGACACAAGAGCATTAACACAGAAACACTCCACGGTGTCACATGTTCATTCTCTGATGACATTTTTTTAGTAAAATCAAAAATGATGTCATCATTCTGTTACAAACAGCAACAGCAAATGACTGGACAGATAGAGCAACATGTGACCTGTGATGTCACAGCAGGAAGCTACACGTCAGAACAGAATAGACTTTACTGTCATTGCACGGTCACCGGAAGAACAGAAACGTTGTCTCTACCTTCTCTGCTGGCAGGTAGCGCCTCCCCTTCAAAGATGGCAGACAGAAAAAAAACCCAACAGGAAATGATGTCACAAGGCAGCACAGATGAAAACATGGATGGTTCAAAGCAACAAAGCAAGTTTTACAGAATTCCTCACGGTCACATTACTGCCTGAAAAACCATTGAGTAATCTGTACGTCCTGACATCAGCAGTATAACAACCAACTACTCTCAACCTGTCAGTCTAACCACAGCTGACTAGTAGGTCACATGATCTAGACACAGGTCGCAGCATACCATTGGCTGTTTTCTTCTGTTGGTCCTCCCAGGTGACCTCTGTGTCATGTGGACAGAGAGAGGCGATTGGTCAGACTACAACAGGCCCCGTTCGTCTGATATCAAACCGTGTTCATCATCAAACCACACCTGACCGGTTACAGGTTTACCAGCTGATAAGGGTCACCTGAACACATCATCAGATCACCTGACACTACACTTGCCTTTTCTGGTGCCTCCAGGTGTTGCAGAGCGTCTCTCCGGCTCTGATGTGATGATGTTAGCAAACACATGAATGGAAACACATGAATGAATGAATACATGAAGGATGACTAGGATCTACTGGTCAAACCTGTGTTGTACACACCTGGAGTCTGTGGGGGTGGGGCTGGTGACGGAGCTGGTGAAGGGGCAGGAGTAGGTGGTATAGAAGGTGCTGCAGAGGGTGGTGAAGGCTGTGATTGGAGGGCAGAAGCTGAGGGCTGGGCTGGAAGAGCAGGGGCCTTTGCGGGCACAGATGGGGGTATAGGTGCGGGTGAGGGCATGGGTGCGGACGTAGTTGCTGGTGCAAGCATAGTTGTGAGTGCAAACATAGTTGTGAGTGCGGGTGCGGGTGCGGGTGCGGGTGCGGGTGCGGGTACAGGTGCGGGTGCGGGTGCGGGTACAGGTGCGGGTGCGGGTGCAGGTGCAGGTGCTGGTGCAGGTACAGGTGCGGGTACGGGTACAGGTGCGGGTGCTGGTGCAGGTGCTGGTGCGGGTGCGGGTGCAGGTGCGGGTGCGGGTACGGGTACGGGTGCGGGTACGGGTACAGGTGCGGGTGCAGGTGCAGGTGCTGGTGCGGGTGCGGGTGCGGGTGCAGGTGCGGGTACGGGTACAGGTACAGGTACCGGTGCGGGTACAGGTACAGGTACCGGTACCGGTGCGGGTACAGGTGCAGGTGCGGGTGCAGGTGCTGGTGCGGGTACAGGTACAGGAGCACGCACAGGTGCAGGTGCACGTACGGGCGCCGGTGGAGGGTGTGTGTGAGCAGGAGGAGGGGCCTGGATTCGTATAAGAGGAGTTGGTTGATTTATAGGGGGAGGGATCTGTTTGTGGGCTGAGGGAGGGACCTGCGGATGTGGAGTGGGAGAGGCGATGGTTGGGGGTGGTGCTCCTGCAGTGGGCGTGGCCACAGCTGATGGTTGAAATGAAAATATAATGAGAACTGAATGAAAACAGATGATGAATGAGCACATGACCTGTGCGACCTGCACAGATTCAGCACTACTACACTCCTGCTACACTACAAAGCACAGACGACTGTTCTGGTCTACACACAGTTCTGTCAGTACCTGTCACAGAATCACAGGGTTCTCCATCTGCAAGACACAACTCAGTGTTAGTCTGCTACGACCCCCAGAAGGCCGACTGTGACAATAAGCAGCACCCAGCTGAAGTATCTACGCCACTCCCAAGCTACAAGCTACACCTGCAGCTCCACCCCTTTACTGACTGATACAGGTTAATAAGAAATCTGACTGAACTGAACTGAGCTACCAACACCGGGTAAGCACAGACAGCACCATCCAGAACATGGGGCACCCTGCTCAGACTCATCCAGCCTCTGAACAAGCTGATGAAGAAGCTCATCTTTACGGCTTCAATGACTTCACACAGGTGGCAGTGAAAATACAGATGTGACCCGTAGGTGGACCCTGCCAGCAGCTGATTGGTTGGAGGTGCCATTCTTACTTCTGTCTAAAGTTCCTTTGGGCGGGATGGCAGGTAGCTGGCGTCCCCGGCGGCTGCAGACCGGCGTCCCTGTTGGACTAGTCATGGTGGATCCACCGCGCGCATTTGCTCTGTTAAAAAAACAAAAAAACACACAGAAAAGTCAAGGTCAAAGGTCAAAGGTCAAAGGTCATGCAACTTTATGCAGATTTGATTTAGTTAGTGGAAAATAAACATTCAACACCAAAAAAAGACAGTAATGAGTCTGTGCACCTTAAAAACAACAAACATCAACATGCTGTAAAAAATAAAAACAGAAAACTTAAATCATGCTGAACCGGTGAGATGGAACTGATGTGAAGTAAAGGGGAGGGGCTGGAAAAGAAAAGGGGCGGAGTCAGACTTCATGCACCTCCTCAAGGATTAAAAACCACATTCTGCAAACAAGAAATGGAGCTGCTCTCTGATTGGTCGACTACAGGTCACCTGAGTGGGGCGGGTGAGGGGGGCGCAGAGCGTCCCGACCTCAGGTGCGCAGCATCAGCTCTGTCAGTGGAGCGTGAACGTGTGTCAACGGGTCGGTCGGCCATCGCTCGCTGGTCAGCTGAGCGAGAGCGACTGTAGTAATCCCTCCGGTCCATCCCGCGACTGTACCTGTACGTCACCATGACAACACATCACCACGGTAACCACTGTTCCTGTGAGATGGATTAGTTAGTCACTACACCACGGTGACCTGTGGAGGGCTCCGAGTCAGGAAGTGAAAGGCACTGAAGGCTAGATGAACATGAAATGATGATGCACAACATATCCAGAAGGCCTCAGTGAGAGCGGAACCAGCAAAGTTTCCTGGGAGAGAAGTGAGTGAGTCCAACACAGTTCTTCAAGACAGTGGACACCAAGTTCAGGCTTAAATGAAAATGGAGCATGTGTAGTTAATGTCCATGTTGAGTCCAGAAGCAGCTGTGGACAGGTCTGTGTGTCATGAGGCAGGCTGTGGGCATCAAGTGAACAGAGAGGCTGCTGATAACAAACACCCCGTTCACACTGGGGAAATAAATCTGGCTAAAGTGGGATTAGGGCCGCATCCAGATGTATCCAGATGTTTTTTTTTCTGAGTGTGAACACCTCGAATCCGGCTGCATCCAGTTTGATTTCACACACACACACACACACACTGATAACACACTGATCACACACACACACACTCGTAGGTGGATCTAGCCGGATTGGCTCAAATGTGGCTCAGGTGTGAACGCAAATGTGGCTAGCAAATCCAGCTAGCGACGTGATACTTCCGGTTAGCGACATGCTACTTCTGGTTCACGTGGTGCGACACGGGGCAAAAAACTGCATGGCGCATGCGCGGACGCGGTCCTACCACGGCCTGAACGGACTCTCTTTATATTATGAGGCGCCACCTACTGGTTTGGAGGACCGCAAACAAGCCGGATTAAGTCAGATTGAGTGCAGACATGCTTGTGTGATAGCCAGATTTGAAAATAGGTCTGAACGCATCCAGCTTAAAGACTATCCAGATACAATCCTACTCTAGCTGGACTGACTTTCTCCAGTGTGAACGGGGCCAAACAGGCATTCAGCATGTTTACTGTGTCAGTGTTCCTGCTGTAGATTCATGTTCATCAGACATTCATGGATGGACCTGTGTTAGCAGACAGCAGCTAACTAGTTAGCTCACTGAGCCAGAGCAACTGGCATCATGACTGAGGCTCATTATAGAAACACAGCTGCAGCGTGACACCACCTCCATGCAGAGTCTGACCTCACATCAGTCCAGCACTGTGTTCATCACATGGAACAAGGAACTACGACACTGTAGACATGTAGTGGAGGAGAAAGGACAGGTAACAGCTGCAGCATGGAGTCAGAGGAGAAAGTATGTGCCACAGTGCTGTACACAGCCTAACAAGAGTAGATGAATCCACAGATAAAATCAAATAAATATCAATTTGATAAAAACACAGGGATGTAACAGAGTAAAAACACCAGTCAGGAGTAAGAACCATAAAACAAAGACCTGGCGTCCGAAGGAAAGGCGGAGTTCTTGTGGCTACAGCAGGGACACTGCCTCTACAGCTACAGCTGCCTTCACCTCTACAGGCGTCCTCTACGTCTACAGCCTAAAGTCTACCTGTCCGACTATCCCTTTACCTTAGCAGTTCCTCATCGAAGCCGTCCGGCTCATATGGAAAGTCTGGAATGAAGTCCTGACTGAAGAACAGAAAGACCTGCATAAGACGAAGACTCTGACGCTGCCGCCAGCCTGCAGCACCGAGGACATACAAGCCAGGGCTCACCTGTAGTCCTCACTGCTCCCATTCATCATGTGGTTCGTCCAGGTGTGGGTTGGACCATTAAAATGCCTTACACACACAGACCAGAGTACTCTGATTACACAGACACTTGTACTGTTACTACTGACACTGTGATGCTACTGCAGCGGCAGTACCTGTCATAAGAATCAAGCGAGTTGGCGACAGACATTCTCCTCAGTGGTCTCCTGAAGTAGGAAGGACAGTCAGACACCACAACTTCAACATGGCTACATAAACCCAGGCCTGGACTACATCCAGCACAAAAACCACAACCAAGGAAACACCAGCTGCTGCTAAAGCTGCGCTTTGATCAGGCTACTGTTGCTATGGCTACCTGTCCAGGCTGCTGTACTGGCTAGCATCAGAGAGCGTTCGGCTCAGTTTGGAACCTCGCAGCAGGCGGACCGCATCTTCCCGGTACAATGGATACAGAGGGTTACCGCTGGCAACCAGAGATCACAGGAGTCAAGTCACAGAGGTCAGAGGAGAGGAGGAGGAGAAAAATCAATCTCATTTGATATTACCTCTGAGGAGGAGGCTGGCTCGGTGAGCGTGACCTCATCCTAACCATGTCGGATCGGGAGCAGTGGTTGGAGGACATCACTTGCTCCGGCACCGAGAGGGTGGAGCTGTGGAAGTCCCGGCCGTTCTGTCGGTACTCTGCAGGGTGACAAACAGGGGTTAACCCCGGACTTTGCCCACTGAGTCAGGCAGACCAGGGTTTATCATGCTCAGCAGCTGTAGTAGTGCATGATGGGACATGGAGTTCACCTGATATCACCCCGATGCCGTCTTCACAGTCATAATCTGAAAACTCACTGTCACTGATCCTCTGAGACCCTGCAAAGAGAGAGAGGTAGAGAGACACGGAGAGAGGAGGAGGATAAGCCTGTAAGCAGCTCGCATGTAATCCTCCACAGGAAGGTCAACAAATCCAACACCCAGACTGAACCGCAAGATGAAAACACTACACAGGTCCTGGACTACTGCAAACCACCGAGCCCTTTTCAGAACCCCTGCACGGCCTGCTAGAACCTCCACCGACTCGCTCTTTGTCCCGGCAGCCTCTGCATGCATAAAAATAAGACCCGAACCCAGAACCATAACCGAGGCCATCAAAGACCTCAGAGCCATTACTGGGGACTCACCACACCACCATAGAGAATCCCAGTACTGCCTCTGGGACACTCTCAGTCAGGATCCCAGGCTGCTTTCAGGAAGCAGTGACCCTGTATAAACTCCTACAGTCACCTGCTCCACTCAGAGTCCATCAGCCGGGTCCCATCTTATAAACATGCTGAAAACATCTTTGTGTTGAAAAGGTTCGGTTATCAGGTGCACACATAAACTGCAGACTGATAACTGTGGAGCCTACATTTCCCATGATGCATTTGGAGAATGTCCTGGATTATTGGCTGGTAACTTGTGGTCTGATGACATCACTGTCAGATGATCATGTCAGAAAACATGGTTCACACACTGACTTAATAAAGCTGGACCACATAGAGAAAGTAACACACACACACACACACAGGCACACACGCCACGATGTCATTACCTGAGTTATAGTAAGGACCTTTGTCTGGCAAAGGATCATGGGAGAGTAAATGAAAAGTCAACAAAAAACACATGTTAAAAACAAAACAACACAAAGAAGAGACGAACAAACAGACAATCCCAGACTGTCAGTGTGTGTCAGTGTGTGTCAGTGTGTGTGTGTGTGTGTTATCAGTGTGTGTGTGTGATCAGTGTGTGTGTGTGTGATCAGTGTGTGTGTTATTATTGTGTCAGTGTGTGTTATCAGTGTGCGTCAGTGTGTGTGTGTTATCAGTGTGTTGTCAGTGTGTGTGTGTGATCAGTGTGTGTGTGTGTGTTATCAGTGTGTGTGTGTGTGTTATCAGTGTGTGTGTGTGATCAGTGTGCATGTGTGATCAGTGTGTGTGTGTGATCAGTGTGTGTGTGATCAGTGTGTGTGTGTTGTCAGTGTGTGTGATCAGTGTGAGTGTGTGTGATCAGTGTGTGTGTGTGATCAGTGTGTGTGTTATTATTGTGTCAGTGTGTGTTATCAGTGTGTGTCAGTGTGTGTGTGTTATCAGTGTGTGTGTGTGATCAGTGTGTGTGTGTGTGTGTTATCAGTGTGTGTGTGTGTGTGTTATCAGTGTGTGTGTGTGATCAGTGTGTGTGTTATTATTGTGTCAGTGTGTGTTATCAGTGTGTGTCAGTGTGTGTGTGTTATCAGTGTGTGTGTGTGATCAGTGTGTGTGTGTGTGTGTTATCAGTGTGTGTGTGTGTGTGTTATCAGTGTGTGTGTGTGTGTGTTATCAGTGTGTGTGTGTGATCAGTGTGTGTGTGTGATCAGTGTGTGTGTGATCAGTGTGTGTGTGTTGTCAGTGTGTGTGATCAGTGTGTGTGTGTGTTATCAGTGTGTGTGTGTGATCAGTGTGTGTGTGTGTGATCAGTGTGTGTGATCAGTGTGTGTGTGTGTTATCAGTGTGTGTGTGTGTTATCAGTGTGTGTGTTATCAGTGTGTGTGTTATCAGTGGGTGATCAGTGTGTGTGTGATCAGTGTGTGTGTGTTATCAGTGGGTGATCAGTGTGTGTGTGATCAGTGTGTGTGTTATCAGTGTGTGTGTTATCAGTGGGTGATCAGTGTGTGTTGTCAGTGTGTGTGTTATCAGTGGGTGATCAGTGTGTGTGTAATCAGTGTGTGTGTTGTCAGTGTGTGATCAGTGTGTGCGTTGTCAGTGTGTGATCAGTGTGTGTGTGATCAGTGTGTGTGTGTGTTATCAGTGGGTGATCAGTGTGTGTGTAATCAGTGTGTGTGTTGTCAGTGTGTGATCAGTGTGTGTGTGATCAGTGTGTGTGTGATCAGTGTGTGTGTGTGTTATCAGTGGGTGATCAGTGTGGGTCTCACTCTGAAGCCTCCTGCTGCTCTGTGCAGGCTCAGCCTGTAGTCCTCTCGCTGCAGGGTAGGGGAGGCGCTGGGGCAGCGGCAGAGAGGAGACGTCATGAAGCTGCAGTTTGTACCAGTGCGGCTGATCGTCCAGCAGAGCCGACTCCATCTCTATTAGGACCTGACTGGAGAGAGAACACATGCAGAACGATGTCAGGAGAGGGTTAAACAGAGAGAGGGTTAGAAAACCGAGCCATGTTCAGTCCTCTCACCTCTCCCAGGAACTGACTCTCCTCCTCTCGGACCCGAGCCTGGTCCCAGACCGTTAGCTCCAACATACGCTCCCTAAACTCTCGTCTGTGGACGGGGGAGTACATGAACGTCTGGTTCCAACGAGGTTCCACTGACTTCTTCACCGTTTTGTCCTCCGTTTACTTTTATCGCTGTACAGGCAGGAGAGAAGGATCAGCAGCCAATCACAGGGCTATGTGTGCTACAGTAGGACCAGAGGCCACGATAGAATCGTGTAGGACCAACGGTAAGAGCATAATCTATTGGTAGGACGCCAGAAGAGGACGGAATTTAACCCTTCCTGCACCCAATGAGAATCTGTTTTTTGGAGGGGATCGAATCATTGTTGGGGACAATTTAGTAATTGCTGGACATTGGTGGGGACGCGTCACCTCCGTCCATGCTAAAACTACGCCCTTGCACCTGGTCCATTAATCCCAGGGTTCTTTTACCTTCTGTCAGGTAGAAAGTAGATCTTGACGTATGGGTTCCTGGGTCGGCCGTCATCCCGAACAGGAAGTTCTTTGGCTCCAAGAACCGTGACGATCAACTGATGACCGACTTTATCATACCACAGCTTAACCTGTTGAAGAAACCCCACAACAGAACCATCAGGACCACGCACAGCTGGAGAATAACCCGACCATGCTGGCCTGTAGAATCCTGTAGTCCAGTGATGTGTTAAACCAAGCTGTGAGGCTGTTCCAGAAACTGCTGCATCTTACAACAGTAGAACCCAGAACGTGTAGCATTAGAACCCTTGCTGTAAACAAAATCAGCATGATCCACACAGGAGCAGAAACCCTAAAGAGCCTGACCGAACAGAAGCGCAGAAAACAGATAGAGGACTGCAGAAGATGAGAAGAACTACAAAGAACATATGGATACTGGTGAACTAAGCATATCGGGAATAAACTCTATAAAGAATCAGACTGAATGAACACAGAAGTCATGCCAACATTTTGGAAGCAAACGATCCCAGGAGTACTCAAAGAAAAGACAAAGTCCTGCAGAACCGTCAGAGAACTCATTGATCTGAATCATCTGGAAGAGCAGCAGATGCTCCCAGGTAACATCAGATCAACCGTCACAGCAGGAGAGCTACTAAAACACCAACCTTTCAAACAATCGTGAACAGGAACCCTACAGAACACGTTCTGCTTTAATGCTATATGTCCACCTACACTAGCACAGAGACGGGTGGGACACACAGGGTCGTTCTGTTCTACAGTTTACCTGAATCCTGGGAACCAGAGGACGTCTGTTCACAGTCTGAAAACATCACCACGGAAATAGCTGTTAACTAACCGCTGATAGGCTGTGAGCGCTCTAGTGGTGCGGTGCATGCTGGGTACACTTACAGAGACCTGTCCAGACAGAACACTCGGGCTCATAGGAGATGTGACAGAAATGGATGGACCGATTTTCTGAGAGTCAAAGGAACTGGAACCTGAAGACAGAACAGAAATTCAGATACAAGTGGAGCCTGATCTACATCGTGTGCTGAGTGTCTGGTGGTTTTTAGTGTTTGTGGTGGTTCTGAGTGTCTCTATGGTCGTCCTGTGTACTCACTGGAGTCCAGCTGGACATGGGAGCTGTCTGCCGCTCTGGAAACATCTCTGAGGGACACAGATCAACAACCATCTTTAATTTGATGTCCTCACAGAATAAAAGTGCTGGACACTGTCTGTGGACCATGACCCACCCAATCGGTCGACACACCACCAGCTCCACCTGTGGATCTGGTTTGGACTCCATGATGATGTTGTAGACCTCGTTAAAAGTGGCCCCCTGAAGAACCCGACCATTCCACTCCAGAACCTGGTCACCTGAATCAGAAAATGAGAAGTCCAGTCTTCCAGTCTGTGTACTCAGGACGCAGCATGTTGTGACTCAGCAGCAGGTACCAGCCCGGCCTGTACCTGAGCAGCAGCTCACTCATCACAATGACAGGAATTAAAGCACACTGCTGGTTACCTGGTCTCAGGTGGCCGACGGTGTCAGCCAGACTTCCTCTCTTCACCTTTGTGATGAACGCACAGAGACGGCCAGACTCCGTCATCTTACCCCCGACAACCTAAAAACACACTGCCCATGAGTGAAGCGCTAGACGCCATCAAGAAGAACAAGGAAATGAAGAAGAAAGAAGGTCGTCACTTTGAGTCCCAGCAGCGCTCCGGTATCCGCAGGAACCGTCCCGTCCTTCATCCTCTTATTCAGGAGAATTCGACCAATCAGGCGCTCTCCATCCTTGGATGGCTGCCATGTGACAGGCTGTTGACGAGTCACAGTGGTAAATGCATGCAGTTAGTCTCCAAGAACGACACTTCAAACTAGTAAGCTGAAGAGAAATATACGGTTCTTGTACTTTTGCTTGGTTACCAAAGAGGGCTGATGGGAGGCAGATTCAATATGGTGGAGGTGGGGGTGGGGTTTAGACCTACCATAGACATAGATGGAGGCTCGCCATGCCAGGAACCATGATCCCACCATTGGCTGTCCATGTCTCCTAGAAAGAGGAGAGGTTAGAGGTCATTCAAACAGGACGACATGTGGGAGCAGACACGAAGGTGAGTCAGGAGACACCAACAAGAACCTTCAGGAAACTGCCTGCTACTAAAACAAACTACGGCTTCTCGTCTGGGTTGGAGTTCCACGTTAGGACTACGACTGAAACGACTGGAATGCCAAAGAACATCAGATCAATGACACACAGCCTACAAATACGTTGGAGGTGATAATGGGGGCGGGGTCTCGGCACGCAGCCCGTCATCAGCACACTCACTAGAGCTGCTTTATACTCACAGGTCTGTGTGGCCGCCATGGAGGAGGAGACTTCAGCAGAGGAGAAGGGGGGCGATGATGAGGAGGAGGTGAACCTGCAGCTCCTCCTTCCTCCTCCTCACTGTGTGTGAGGTTTGCCACAAGCTCTGGCTACAGCCTGCAGAGCAGTTCATACCTGTCTGTAATGAGATTAACTAAGTCCAAACACGGAGCCAATCCCACTGCCTGCAATCACTGTTAGCCTGTTAGCATCTATAGCATTGTAGCATCAACAGAGCAACCCGCCGTTTGGTAGCCTCTGCTGCAGAGTAGGACTCTCAGTGGTCTAAAAACCTTTCCTGGGAGAGGCTGGTGAGTATAAACATTGCAGCTTCACCCCGCCCTCCTTCCTCCAGACCTGGTTCAGTTCAGCAGGAACTCAACATCCAATGAGTGTGAGCGGGACAGGCATGGTGTCGGTCCATGGTTGTGTTGCCTCCTGCAGTGTGTTTCTATTCTGGTGTCTCTGCAGTGACTCTTGATAATCCACACTCTCCTCTTTTAATCCAATTGAACAACGGCAGAGACAGTGATTCTTCAGCCCGGCAGCACCGGACCAGCCAGGTTTCTGTGCCCAAATCTGGATCAGATTATAAAACAGTTCAGGATCTTCTGCTGCTCTCAAGAGTACTCTGGACCTGGACTGGTTAGGTCTGTCGAAGGCCCCCCTGAACCAGTACAGTGTCTTCTGTGTGGTGTGGCAGAGACTCTGAGCTGCTCAGTCAGCTCCAGACCTGAGGGGAGGAGCGAAGAACTATCTGAGCCAATCAGAGCGTGTGATCTCTGACCAGGTGACTTCTGGCCCAATGACAGGAGGCAGTGGATTAAGTCCTGAGCATGATGCCTGACTGCCTGAGAGAAGTTCTGCCGCAGCTTCATCCAGCATTAGACAACAGCTGAACAACAGAAGAACCACAGAGCCGGGCAGAATCCACCCTGCACTGCAGAGACACTGCGACCCTAAACAAGAACCCCGGGTACAGGAATGCCATGAGTACACACACTGTCCGACACATGTAGAACAAAGAACTCCACACACACAGAGCACAGAGCGGGTGGCAGCATGCTGCAGGCAGAGTGTGAACCAAACCCAACAAGAGCCAGGGACCTGAAGACAACCAAGAACATTCTGAGGAGAAGGCACCCTAAGAATTAGGAGGTATTGCTCCTGAGCCACAGACGGGCACATTACAGAACCACAAGCTTGTTCTAAGTGAAACCCCCCTGGTGTCCAGTGGAGGAAGTGCAGTTGAAGACGGTTGGAGAAGGCAGATTCAGCTGTAAGAGGATTATCCTGCTCAGCTAATTCTGTTCAGACAGAACACAGACTCAGTGTCTCTCTCTCTCCTTCCTGTTTGTCAAAGCCTGCAGTTGCACTTTTAATCCCACTGCTCTGTCTCCCAGGTTGTCTTTGTTTGACAGCATGTAGCCACCTAGCCTCATGTACCTAGCCACTGTATGTATGCATGGAGCCACTCACGGTCATGTTCATCACAGCTGGTATATTCAGGTGTTGTTACTAGCTCCTCCTCTGAGCTGCTGAAGCTACCAATCACGTGCATCTTCCCCATCCTGTGGGCCCTCTGCACTGTGCTCTCATTGGCCGGTTTCCTCTTAAGGGCGGAACTTGGGTCCAGGTGCTGCT